>NC_091741.1:48689003-48989003 GCF_043380555.1 Nothobranchius furzeri | reverse complement strand
CAAAGTCTTCGAAAACTGTCCAACATGTTTGGTGCCGTCTCCTCCAACAAAGATAACCTAATCGTCTTTGTCGCCATGTTGAAAAGCCTACGTTTCACATTTGACCACGAAGAACTGGTGGGTGATAAGCAGCTTTATTTCCCACACACAGCCAAGTGATTTAACGTGTTTGTGGAGTGGTGCATGGCATTAAAGCTAAATGTGTTCTTTGAGCTGAAACAGACTTGTGCAAAATTGTAGTTCTGCATAAGTGAATGATTTCAGGGTAGTTTGTCGGCTGATCCCTCAGGAAACAGCTATGCAGGTCTTCCAGTGTCACTATCAGGAGGAGAACTTGCTGTCTGGTCTTTACTTCGACTACATCCAAGACCTCTTACATGCAGCCTCTCAAGGAACCTCAGGCTTCTCCTGCAAGCCACCACCATGCATCAACCGTCGGCTAACTCCAGGTGACCCTGAGTGAATGATGGAACTTTCGACAGGGAGACAGAAAACAGGTCTGCTATCATGCCAGCTGATGCATTAATAATAACCATCTTCCTGCAGACGGTCATGAGGAGAGTCGGAGCTCCAGCTGGTCCAAAAGAACTCCCTTACTTTTGGTGCTAATTCCATTTGCTGCATGCGTTGTTCTGATAGTGTGGCAGGTAAGACTTTCATCCTTTTAAACTGGCTGGATTCTCTTTTCTACTGGAATCATTTATGATTGTGATGGATAATGGCAACATGCATATACAGGTGAAATGTCAGAATATTGCGCAAACGTTCATTTATTTCAGTAGTTCATTTTAAATGTGAAATTATTTTAAGAGATGGACTCATAACTTGAAAGGCAGTATTTTTCAAGCCTTTATCAGTTATAATTGTAATGATCATGTCTTACAGATTAAGAAAAGCCTAATTCAGAATCTTGGAAAATTAGAGTTTTGCATTGAATCAATAAAACAAGAATTTTAAATAGAGAAATGTCAGCCAGCTAGAAAAATCTACTCAGCAGTTGGTTTGGGCAACTTTTGTGTTTGCGTAAACGAACGTTTGCACAAACCTCTGCATGATATTCTGATTTTCCGAGTTTCACCTGTATAAGAAACTCACTGGAAAATACCTGGTGGTCATTTTGAGTTGCGTCGCTCTGCGTGGCCGTGAGTACTTTCTTCAGCTGCAGGGGGATGTTACAATCATCTGCTCCTGAACCAGCCACTTGCCACCTGGTCAAATTCACAAACACAGTTTTCTCTTCAGCATCTGACATGCAATCATTTATTTCCAGGTGGAAAATATTAAGAATCTGCTACACCTGAAAGCGGTTTTAATATTGTGTGTTTTTATCACGGTGTCGAACACTCAATCAATACATTTGCAGTGGTCTCTAGTAGTATTACTCTGAGAAACATCACATGGACACTATCAAGAGTCTGTCTGAACCCTTTTAACCCACAAGTCTTTATTCTGACAGCATTTTCTCCACCGTGCTCATCTACCTGCCGTGCTCACCGACGCTTCTGTTTGGGTGGTTCGTGTGCATGCTCTGGACCTGCGTTAAAGTCCCGTCTCCGAGTTTGTCAGCAACAGGCAGCTTTCTCCACGCAGTTTATGCTAGATTGAAACTCGAAATGCGAGACTGCCAATAACGCGGTGCATAAGTCTCAATTCGCTAGATGTGTGAAAAGTAATGATAATGCTATCTGCACAAAGCGGGACGTCTGGTCACCCTAATGATGCAAACCTGGGTGAAGTGCGGATCAAGGGTGCAAAAGGGGCTTGATCCACTTCTGCACTTGAGAATCTGGACACCCTATGCTCTGGGAGTGCGAGTATTGGGACTGGGCCTCAGACAGCAGATTTTTGAGTTTTATTTCCTGATATTTGGACATCTCGCCTCAGACTAGATAACAGCAACACAACTCTACCACTGACTCTGATTACTTTGCAAGGCTGATGTTTAATCTCCACAAATAAGACAAGCCTTGAAGAGTTTTTCTGTGTGGTGTTGTTGCTATTGCTAACAGCTAGCTTCTACTAGTTGAGAAGTCTTCTGCTGTTTCCTGGACGTTAAACTAACAACAACCTTCCCCGTCGTGAGTCAAGATGGGCGAGTCCATAAACGTAGGTGACAGCGTGACGTAGATCTGTCAGGATTTTCAAATTCTAGAGTTTCACCGTCTATTTTCTGTCAGAACCTAACGCAGGTGGAGGAGACTGTTTTCATGTTCAGCCTGCATGAAAACCTTAGAGACCGATTTTAATCAGAAATAATCATTCAAATGTTTTTCAGTATTCCACACCTTCAGATGCATTTTAAGGATTAGATTACTCAATGTGCTTACTTTTCTAGAATCACTGCTAGTTCCCAGGTAGCAGCAAGAGTCTGCAGCATAGAGTTCACGCAGCAGGACGGACGGTAGTTAGTTAGGCCTCTCATTCCTGTAACAGACCAACAGGACACGTTTACAATGATGACTGAAATCTCAGGTTATTGTTCTGACAGTCAAACCACTTCACTTCGAAGCCATCTTACTAAAATGTCTTTTAATGGAAATAAGCACATTATAATTGGCAACATCTACCCCCCCCCCCCTCCTCCTCCCCTAATCTTGAAGCAATACAAAATTTACTAGCAACGGTTGATTCGTTGGGAGACACAATGGAATTGATCTTACTTGGTGACTTCAATCTTAACTGGCTTGATGAATCTACTCTTCCAGAACGTATTCTTTTAAATAGCTCAAATCCGACACAGCTGGTCTCTGAGCCAACTAGGACTTGTGCCACAAACTCTTCTCTTATTGACTGGATATTAGTAACTCACCCAGATAGATTTTCTGATTACAGCGTTTTGCCCAACTGTTTTAGTGATCATTCTGTTATTTTTTGTTTCTGGAAAATTTCTTTACCACATACACCATCTAAGATTATCAGAATTCGTGACTTGCATACTTTTAACACTGATCAGTATTTACGGGAGCTGCAGTCTCTGAATTGGAATAGATTGTTTCTTATACCTGATATTAATGATGCTTGGGCATTTTTCCACTCTCAGTTCATGCAGGTTCTTGATAAACATGCTCCCTGGGTCAGTGTAAAAATTAA
Organism: Nothobranchius furzeri; assembly: GCF_043380555.1. Taxonomy (NCBI): domain Eukaryota; kingdom Metazoa; phylum Chordata; class Actinopteri; order Cyprinodontiformes; family Nothobranchiidae; genus Nothobranchius; species Nothobranchius furzeri. Next base: position 48,985,913 of record NC_091741.1, on the reverse strand, counting down.
GGGCAGCCATTTGCCTTGGATTTCTCATGAATTAATTGCTTTATTTAAGAGGCGAGACAAAGCGTGGAAAGTAGCAAAACTTAGCAATCTGCATGAGCATTGGACAGTTTATAGAAAACTAAGAAACTTCTGTACTACCCAAACTAGGAATGCTAAAGCTAATTTTTATAAGAATGGTTTGCATAAGGATATAAATAACCCTAAGCGCTTCTGGGATAAAATTAAAGACCTGAGGGGGAAAACTAATGTTAAAATCTCACATCTGAATGTTAATGGGAGTCTTATTAATGACCCGGCTGAAATTGCTGAAGCATTCAGTAAGCACTTTGCTTCCTCTCCTTTCCTTGCCTCTGCAGAACATCATGGGTCTTACACCTTGCCTCACTGTTGCTCCAGTGGATTTTCTTTCTCTGAAATTCGTTCATAGGAAGTGCGTAAAGTTATACTGTCTCTCTCTAGTGGGAATACTGCAGGTCCAGATGGCATAGAGAGTCGCTTTGTTAGGATAGCTGCTGATGTTCTAGCCTTACCATTATCTATTCTTTTTAATCACTCTATTAACTCATGTTCTGTACCAAAAGCTTGGAAATGTACTAATATAATACCACTTAATAAAGGAAATGATACATCTGAACCTAATAACTATAGACCCATTGCTATAATTAATACAGTTGGTAAAGTATTTGAAAAACTGGTTTTTATCCAACTATCTAAACACTTATAGGACAACAACCTACTATCACAGTACCAATCGGGGTTCAGAAAAAACTTCTCGACAACTACTGCACTGCTTAAATTTTCTAATGACATCTATTCTGGTTTTGACAATAATTTATTTGGTGGTGCAATTTTTCTTGATTTAACAAAAGCCTTTGACCTCGTCTTTTAGATAAATTATATGCTTTTGGTCTGTCAAGGCCGTCTCTTCTGTGGTTTAGTTCTTTTCTTCATCATCGTTCTCAATTTGTTTCCTTTAATGGTTCTGAATCCAACACGCGAGGAGTCATCAGAGGTGTTCCCCAAGGCTCTTCACTTGGGCCGTTATTATTTTCAATTTTTATTAATGATTTACCACGGTGCTGCAGATCCTGTTCTGTTCAGTTATATGCAGATGACACGGTCTTATACTGTTCTAAGTCGAGTAAATCCAAATTACAAGAAGCTATTCAGCCTAATTTTGACGAAGTGCAGCTCTGGCTAGCTCAGAACAAACTTCTTTTAAATAAATCAAAGACTTACTCCATGCTGTTTCATAGATGTAGTACTCTATCTGACAGAGACAGGACTCTTAATCTTTATTTTTTGGATTCCTCGCCGGTTCATCCTTCTGTTAAAATGAAATATTTAGGAGTTTGGCTGAAGCCAGAGCTGTCTTTTAAATTTCACATTCACACGACATGTCTTAAGGTCACACGGAGTTTACGTATCCTTTACAACTCAATAAATTGCTTTGAACCTACTGTACGCAAGCGAATTGTCACTCAGCTTCTGTTGCCGATTATTGATTATTCTGATATTTTGTACCAAAACTCAACAGTTTCTAGCCTGCGGTCTCTTGATGTCGTCTACAACAGTTTGTGTCGTTTCATTTTGCGGTGTTCATTTAACACTCATCATTGTTATATGTATGAACTTCTTGGTTGGCTTCCTTTAAAAGCTAGACGACAATTTCATTGGTTGATATTTATGTTTAAATGCATTTATTTTGATTTTCCACTTAATCTAAAAACTCTTTTGGCTCCCATTGATTCCTTGTATTCCACCCGCTTAACTACTCTTCCATCATTTGTTGTTCCTCGTTTTAAAAAGGAGGTGGGTAGACTCGCCTTTTGTGTTAAAGCTCCTCTGGACTGGAATAAATTAACCACTAAATTAAGATCCATCTCAACAATTCGACAATTTTCCCGCACTGTTCATGCTTATGTAAAGCCAAGCTGTAGTTGCTTTGTTTAATCTTTATTATAATGATTTTGTGCATTCACTGGCTAACATGCTGTATTTTGTTGCCAAACTTTGTATAAAATTGGGATATTACTTCACTTTAGGTTTATTTACGATGTAATTTCTTGCCCTTATTTCTCTTTGAGTGCCTCACAGCAGTTTTATATAATTAAATTTTGTATATAGGTATGCATGTACGTATGTACACGTGTGGGTATCTATGTATCCATGCTTATGTGTGTGTATATATATATATTTATACATATCGTTAATTTTACTATTATTATTTATTTACTTTCCTTCTTTTCTTTTTTTTTAAGTCTGTTATAACTTTCTAACTCTGCCACCTTATTTGTTATTGGTTGTGTTGTAGGAGGACCTGCTCGAAAACGAGATGTTACATCTCAAGCAGTTTATCCTCCTGAAAAACATAAGTTAAATAAATAAATAATAAATAATTTATTAAGAGACAAAAACTACCCCCAAGCATAATACCTGGTTGTAGCACCCCTGGTGGTAATGTGGTGGTAAAACTTAACCCTGAAGCAGACCCGATACAGACCATCACACCACCACCACGTCTGATTGCTGCTGTGAATCACGGCCTCTGACCTTAACCTTAATCAAGTGAGGCCCCACAGACTCAGGCATTCTGATAATTGTTCTTCAGTGTGGAACCTCATGTTGTCAGACAGGTTCTAGTGATGTCACTCTTGTACAGGTCTGGTTGCAATCAGATCTAGTTGTGACAAGTGAAACAAAACCTGGCCTTCCGAAATATGTTAATAATCACGTGGTTATTTGTGGTTAGCAAGAGCCAGGTTAGTTTGAATAGCTTTATCTCTTTCATTAAAAAAATCATAATTTTGAAAACTACAATTTGCATTCACTAGTTATTTCAAGGAGCGAACACTTTCCAAAAACGAATATTACTACATAAAACATATTTTTAATTTTAAACTAGAAAAAAAAACACAACATAATCTATTTTTATCAATTGCAAAATAAGCCTGATATTGGTGATGGCTCACTGTTTATTTCCTATAACATATCCAATTTTAAATAATAACTGATTTATTTAAGAATGCAGAAAGTAACTAGAGTGTAATTTCTTGCATGCCCTTATTTCTCTTTGAGTGCCTCACAGCAGTTTTATTTAATTTAATTTTGTATATACTGTAGGTATGTATGTACGTATGTACACGTGTGGGTATCTATGTATCCATGCCTATGTGTGCGAACATCTGGGAAGAGTTCGAGAAGATCAGTTGATCCACACTTGATGTTCTTGGTTCAGATCAGATGAGCACCTGGGCTACAGCTGATCCAACAGTAAACATCCTCCCATCTGCCTAGCTTTCGTTTCTGTTCGCTTTACTGAAATCAAAACCTAACATCAACTAGCCATATCATTATGACCACAGAACAACCCACTTAAAATGATGCGAGGAAGAGAAAAACAAGCAAAAATTATAACATGAAGCCTAGATAAATGTTACATATATCACATTCTACTAGTAAATAATTAAAGGTACGTATATTCGGGACTCTTATTGTGAAGGACTGGCGGAAGTTGAGTTCTGCTTTGGACGCTAATTGAGCAGCAGGGCAGAGTTCAAATCTTTGATTGTAGTCAATTAAAGTATTTTAATAATAAGTTTATTTCACTTAAAAAAACACACAAGCCTTCGTTTGAAGCGAGAGCTTCAAAATATGGTGCAAACATATTTCTCCGCATTGGTTTGATCAGTTGAAGAAGTTTAGAAATGAAGATGGATGAACTCAGGGGAAAACAATTTATTTCTAACCAATTTCTTGTTAAGCATTCAATTGCTTGTAGTCGGTCATTTAATATATACGTCATTCAAGTATATATATAAAGGGCTGATTACCATTATAAACAGAGAGAATATTTATACTCTGTTTACAATTAATTGATATGTGTGTTATTGGTCATCTGGACGGAAACAGGATAGGAGAACTCAATTTTTGGAAGTTATTTTCGCCCCCTGGTGGTCACAAGTTGTTACTACAGCCTTCACAAAGCAGACTCATCAAAATAAAACATACCACGTTACTACACAGCTAGCGTTAGCGTTAACGTCCTCTCTTAAAGTAACGCGCATGCGTGGGGTGGGCGTGGCCTCCAGCGTCTGCGTCTTTACGTTTGAAGCGCGGTTCTCTTTGATGACGTCATCAAAGGCAAAAGTGACGCCTTGTTCTGACAATATTCGACCAGAACCCAGATCATTACAGATCTTCATAGATCATAACAGCTTTCACTTATTCACCAAAATCAGGCGTGTCTGATCAGAATAACAGCACCACAAAGGATAAACAGGAGGTCATAAAACAACTTGAATCTAACCTTACTTCATTTGAATCAAAGATGCAAAGTCACAAAGACGTTGAAACCCTAACTGATGAAACCATTGAAGAAAAATGTAACCAGAAACAAAAAATACTGAAGCAAACCATCAGTTTTCTGGAAGATGAGTTTAAAATGTGTGTTCAGGTTCAGGAGTGCATGGATGCTCTGCGCTGTGAAAGTGAACAACATCTAAAACATGTTACGTCTCGAATGAAAGATCCCAGTTTTTGTAAGTCTGAAACAGTAACCCGAAATGTTATGGACATTCAAGAGCTTACAGGAAAACTAAGTTTATTAAAGGACAATTTTAAAAACTATCATCAGCTCATTGAGAATTTACAGGAAAGTAAAAACTCAGTCGCTCAGATAATTCTGAAGCTCACAACTGAGCTGACTTTTATGGATTTAAAATATGAAATCTTAGATAAACCAGGTGTAAGTTCACTAAATTATTTACATGTCATGAAGATATCAAATTTAATTATGTCACTGGCTTTATTAAAGTTACAGCTGGAAAACAAATATCAGCTGCTCGAACATTTAAAGGTAAGTCTTCATTCAAAGTATGAGGAAATTTAAAAAGTCAGAGTTCAACTGACTTCAATACTGTGTAAAGTTACTGGAAATGCACAGGACAGTCCAGCGCCACAAACATCTAGTTTCCTGGGAAGAGCGACCAAATACGTCTGTGCTGGTCTTGCCGTCTCTGCATTAGTAGGTGTGGGTTTTTTTCATACTGTCCAAAAGAAAATAGTTCAACTGCTGTCACCCCTGATTGAAGTCTTGCTCCATCGAAACGTCCTGTCTCAAAGATAAGTGACTGAGAGACCAACACAGCATCGTTCATGCACAACGTGCTTTCGTACGCTTTCCCCTATAGGTACATGTTTGTGCTTTTTGGCTTAAACCAGGGGTGAGGAACCCTGGTCCATCGAGGGCCGCATCAAGCCCATTTTAGTTTCAACCCTCAACACACCGGATTTGAATCAGCATGTGATTAACAGGCTTCTGCAGAGGTTGAAGGGTTGCTGAACAGATGAATCCACATGCAGGACAGTGGCCCTCGGGTTTCACACGCCTGACTTCAACCTTTGTCTGAGGTATTTTGGTTAAATGTTATTTGGCTTTCCGCAACATGATGGGAGCTAAGCTGTAGGTTTTAGGGTTCAAACTGTTTGAAATGCTTCTTTACTTGTATCTAATACTGGTTCACACCGTGTATCTTCTGAAATTATTCAGCGATTACTGCAGATGGAGCGTCAACACGCTTAGTTATTCAAGACATGGTGGCAACCTATCTATCTGTTAGTTTATCAATTTATATAGGAATCAGGAACCCTGGGGACTCCGACATATTTATTACAAGCATTTCACAGCAACCAGCGTTCACCCGCACAAATGTTACATCAAAATGACCGGCTCAGCCGTGGGATGTGTGGTTTCCCATAAATTCAAAATATCGAAGACGAAATGACTTCATTAATGGGAAATCTTCAAAACAGTGATGAACGCCTTGAATATTTACAGAAAAGTAAAATGTTACTTGATAGGAAAATTGAATACCAGACAGCTGAACTTAAGTCATTAGAGTTAAAAGTTAAAAAACAATTTTATTGAATTTTATCCATTTTACACTATTATTTCTTTTGCATTATGCAAATAATTTGGCAGGAATCATAAAAATGTCCAATCGAAATCAGACACAGACTGCTGACCCAGAAGCTGAGAGATTGATTGAAATTTCTTTGATGATAAAATTAAAATAAATTTTAGAAAAACCCAGGAGCACAGGAAGATGGGAATCAACATGTGGCAAAGAAAAAACAAGTAACAGGCGACAAATTTGGAAAACAAGCTTAAAACCTTTTTTTCAGGGCCCCTAACAACATTCTAACGTAGTACAGCTATTAATAAACTGTGGAGGAAAATGAATAAAGTGGTTTTCTCGCATTTGTTTAAATATCTCTGCCAATAACATGTTTTGGACCGTCTCAGCCTCACTGAACCGCTGCACTTCTGCACTTCCCTGGGTCCTCAATTCATCACACACTCGTGTATTTGAAAACAGAACACTACTGGTGTGAGAGGCCCTCCGCTCAATGATATCAGACAAGAAGAAACAGCTGGCTGCTACCACTTCAACTTTAGGACAAACTACCAGAGTCCCAAAAAGAAAAACACCATTTGAAGTTGTGGAAGACTAAAGATATTTGGCCCTACAAAACATTTGTAACAACTTGAGATTTTCCACTATTTTTTTATTTTTATTTTTATTTTATTTTTTTGTTGTTGTTGACTTGACACCAGAGATGCACCGATTCTGGTTATGAGAGCCAATAACAATCCCTGATTCTTGGCTGGTCTGATCTGCTGATAACGATGTTGAACAAATCCAAATGATCTCTGAGAACTATAATTAGCAGAATTCTTTGGAAAAACTTCTTATCAACTTGAAAAATGTGATGTAAAAACATCCATGTTAAAAGACTGCCTTTGCTAGCATGAAATTCATAGACTGGAAAGTATTTGGTTATAGCTTATTTATCACTAAGAATAATTAATTCGAAGGTAGACAATTTAGAGAACCGCTACTCTTCAAGGTTATAACAAGGACTTGGTTTTTGCTAAACAATTTCACTGAACAAAATTATAAATGCAACATTTTTGTATTTCCTCCCAGTTTTCATGAGCTGGACTCAAAGATCTGAACTAAATACACAAACTACTCATTGTTCACAAATACTGTTCACAAATCTGTGTAAATCTGCGTTAGTGAACAATTCACCTTTGCCAAGATAATCCGTTCCACCTCACAGGTGTGGCATATGAAGGTACTGATTAGACAGCAATAATTTAGCACTGTTGTGGACCTGGAGGTTGCCATGGGCTCTCCTGAGTATCGTTCAGCGATGGGCAGGGAGGCCATGAGATCGTTGGGTGGTGGGGTTTTGGGTAGGGGCTTTCATGTGCTATGGGTTACATTGTTTGGTGGGTGGCTGTGGGTCGGTATATATGTATATGTATATATATATATATATATATATATATATATATATATATATATATATATATATATGTTTTTTCCTGCTTGCCAGGAACCAGGAATGTGACTCAAAATTACAAAAATTTTACAGATTTATTATTTTTTCATTTCTTTTATTTATCTGCCTATAAACCATCATTTTGTAAGGAAGCAAATGGATAAGAAACATGTTAATACAAATTTATTACAAACACTGTGGACGGTATGGTCATGAGAGGGAGGCCTATTTTTGGAGGTTGAGGGCTACGGGTCTGTCAGTGTTTTCTCTGCGGACCTTGTTGGGTGTGGAGGACCGGCGTAGGGTGTGGGCCCTGATGTGATTTCTGCATGTGACGGGGGTTTATCAGACGCTGTGACGTTCTCTGGCGGTGTGTTTGGGCGGCTGTGGCAGCAATACGCCTCATGGGCGTCTAGCCTGCCTCCCTCATTGAAGAAGAAGAAGAAGAGAATGGCCACAACGAAGGCCATTCTAAATGTGCATAGCTTTGGTTTACAGGGGGAATGTAGGTGGGTGGGTGGGATAACTTATCCTTTGAGTAAACAAATAAATAAATAAAATAACTTTATTTTGCAGACTGAGCAGAGAATTTGTGTCTCTGTTAGAGACCGATATTAGCAAACGCCTACATCTGGGTGGAACCTTCCCAGACCCTTTAGCATTATGTTTTTATCTTGTAGCACAGAACCCATCACTGAAACCTGCGAATGACGTTACATCGGAGTCTTTGCTGCCAGGGAGTGAATGAATTCCCTTCCCCAAAGCCCGGTGGTGAGGAGGACTCCGCGTCATCTCGTTAGCTGCCCAAGGCCAGGAAATGTGGAAGATTGTAATCATGATGAACCAGTGAATGAAATGAAGGTTGTCATATTGCCCTTCATATTTCAAGGACCTGCAAACCATTTACATGTTGAACAGTTTCACACCTTACTCTAGTAAGGCTGTTTCCAGCAAGCTAACTAACAATAGCATTAGCAAAATTAGTTCAATTGTTCAGGAGTTGGAAACATTTACTGGCACATTGGTAACACTTTACAATAAGCGTCCCTTTTTGGTTGCATTTGATGCAATTGATGCTTTATTAAGAATTAAAGTTTGTTTGTTCAATGCATTTGCAGTGTTCCCTAGTGTAAACCAATGCCTTATAAGTCATTATAAAAAGGCGTTGATGCTCCTTTTCTGAGATGCAGAAGTTTGCTGGTGCAGAGGTGGACTGAAAACAGCAGGATTAGTCACTATTATTAATGATATGCACACACCTTGCTTCTGATTGGCTAACAGAATGCATTCAGCCATGTTGCAAACTAAAGTCACCATCACCGACACTCTCCGCTCTCACTCCTTTCTGCAAAAATGTTTTTAAAAGCCTTCCTGCAGGCCGGCAGGAGCCAAAATGGGCAAGGTCATGAATTGTGACAAAAATATCATATGTGAGGATTTTCAAATCTTAGAGTTTTACCGTCTATTGTCTGTCAGAAGCTAATGCAGGAGATAGGTGTAGGAGACTATTCCCATGTTCAGCCTGCATGAAAAACTCAGAGTGACTGATTATAATCAGAAATAAATTATGAAGTTTTAACAATGGCTTAACATTATATAATGCATTACTAAGCCATTGTCCTAACCTTAAGGACACTTAAAAGTTAGCAATAATGGTAAAGTTAATAAAGAAACTCTATTAACACATAATAATGCACTAACAATGTTGATAAAGCTACCCTTTCTTTATAAACGCTTAATAATACATAAAATAAAGCTACCCTTTCTTTATAAACGCTTAATAATACATAAAATAAAGGTACCCTTTCTTTATTAATGCTTAATAATGCACTAAATAAAGTTAATAAAGGAACTATTTCGTTAATGACGCTTTATAATGAACCAAATAAAGTTAATAAAGGGACATTTTGTTTATTAACGCTTAATAATGCACTAAAATAGGTACCCTTTCTTTATTAATGTTTATTAATGCACTAAATAAAGTTAATAAAGGGACCCTTTGTTTATTAACGCTTAATAATGCACTAAATAAAGGACCCTTATTGTAAAGTGTTACTGACACACTGAATGTTGTCTCCTCTTTGGTAATACAACAAAAGTAGATGACTGCGTGAATGGTCAAAAACATAAATTCTAACAGCACTGATCACTAGCTCAACACCAAAATGAGTTTTTGTTTGATCACAATGCAAATTCCAACTTTCATAATCAGCTGTTTAGCAAGAGTTGAGCCCTAGTTATAGCTCATATAAATAACCTTGAACAATAGTGATTTCCATTCTTCAAAATAAATATCCTTGGTGCAAATTTTCATTTTACGCAGATATATCTGCAGGTCCGTCTAATAACACTTGTCAGAATCTGTGCCCTTGCTTTGGTTTTAACACTCATAAGGAGACAAGTCTGGTAAATTTTACAGCACCTTATCAAATACGTAGGAGTCATTTTAGGTTTGTTAATGTAATAAAACTAATGTTAGCCATTATCTGGCAGTTGCATTTTTATGATAAACCCATAAAGTAACATTTTTCCAACCTTTAGATTTTTTTTCTTTTTGTTTAAATTTCTTTTATTTCTGTTTTTCCGTAGGTCAGATCTGGAGGCCATTTACCAGTGTGCAACCCTTTAAATGGCCAAAGAGAAGCTCCTGACAGGATCCCAACTGTGTCTATCTCCATCCCACTTCAAACGCTCACCCACGCCTCTGAAATACAGCCAGCGAGGGAGGCAATCTCTGAACATGAAAGTGGATGAAGCACGATGGAGCACAGATAAATGAGTGTGGCCTGTCACTTTTTGTGATTTTGCTCATCTGAGTGCACGCACCAGAGCTGCTGTATAAGAGGAAGCTGAGCTGCTGCAAAAGCAGGTGTGATGCAAAAACTCCCTGAAGCTCTTCAGTCGAGGCAGGAGATCTCCTCAGCACCTCTGTACTGAGAGGATTTTTTCCCACCACTGACAGGTGTTGCTGCAATCAGGACGTCACATCAAATTAACACCTAACACTGGAGAACTTTATTTTGAAATGGGACTCAATGATTGTGTGCAATCACATCTGCTCCAATGCTGACTCTTTCTGAAACGTGTTAGTTCATTCCTTCTGCAGAAAAACAACTGGAAGGGTGAATACAGCGTCTATTGTACTTGTTGACATTGTTGTGATCTGTGATCTGTCACAAATTATGGACCTACTAGTCACAAACAACACTCTGAGAAGTTCAACAAGTGTCCTACTTTATGAATCAAAGATCTAACCAGATGGCAGCCTGCCATCGCCAAAGGCATGTTGAATCCACTCATTGTTTTGGAAGCTGTTGCCCAGTGATCTATAGCTGCTCCTCATTCACTGTGAGTGTGTTAGAGTTTTTAATGCCTCATTCAGAGTCAATCACGTTCAGTCATGAGAACATGACTCCCCGGGTCTGAGCGCTCTTGTGCTGTATGTGTCAGAGTCCAGCAGCAAGAGCAAGGACAGACAAGATGAGGTGAAGTGAGGGAGATGCAGACAGATAGATAGATGGACGGATGAGCTCAGCTACAAACATAAGGAGGGCTTGTTCTTGTCACAAAAGAGTAGGCCGTAGGCTGGAGGAAATGCCAGTTGCAAACATGACCAATGCCGGAGATCCCTATGAATCAGTAGGCTAAGAATCTCCTCAGACCGCAGGCTATATCGTATCTGCAGAGGCCAGTTAGCATTTCAATAACAGTCTGTGATTTATGTCCAAAACATACTACTCAAAAATATGAATGAAACTATATTAAAAGTGTTTTATGGGGTTACATTTTCTGAATAGTTGATAGTCCTCTTGGTGAACAATATGTATGACTTTAATTTTTGTAAATTACAAAAATGTGCATTTGTATGTAAAATTATATTACAAGTTGAGCCTCTTGATAAACCTTTTTTTTCCTGCAGTTGCAAATAACAGAACCATTCATGTCATAACTGCACTGGGTGTAAAAATGACCTCTGTTCTTGTTCTGGGGGAAAGTATTTGAATGATGCCTCTTTGACACAATTAGAAAGAATAATCCAGTTGTGCTGATGTTCTAATAACTGTGGATTTAAATGAATGTGGCTTAGGGTGTAACTGAAAGGCTGCTTGGTTGAACTTTTGATGATGACGTTAAGAACATAGTATTTTTTTTTGCCAACAATGCTTTCTTTATATATTTTATTTGTATAATAAATTACATTTTAACTAATCCTTTTGTCATATGCTTAGGACTAAGAATTTATATATATAGGTATATATATATATATATATATATATATATATATATATATATATATATATATATATATATATATATATAAACTTTTATTTTGCACGGTAATATCCGCCGGAAGTAGTCAGACTTTTGTTTTGGAAAGCTGCTACTGACCGGCCGCCATTATTCTTCGTGGCTTGACGCCCGAAATAAGATGATTTAATACATGTAAACATTACGCTTTTCCCCGAGTTGCTGTATTTACAACCCGTCCGGAGTATTTATTTCGTTGGTGATATTTTCTACGCACCTTGATCACAGTATGGACCGACGGTCCAGTACAACAGGTAAGTTGCTAAGCTAACGACGAACAAGCTAACGGTAGCTGGTGGTTAATAAAATAAAACGCAACGCCATCCTTCCGCTGCTGTAATCTGAATGCTTCCCATCACCTGATAACCTCGATATAGACAGCTTTTGTTCTGTTTTTCCAACAGGAAATGTACAGAAGCAAGCTAGATAATGATCTTTAGCTGCAGTTTGGTTGGAAAATTAAATTATCTCAAGTATAAGAATAGACCGTCACACGGCAAGTTTCCCCCATAAGATAACTCGTGGGCAATAGTTTAGTAGGAACGATGGATTTAAAGCCTGGTATCAAACTATTTATATGGATTGGCGCCCTTCATCACTGCACATGCACACGCACAAGTGCACTTTTTTGTAAAAGCGGAGAAGCTTGTAAAGCTAGTTTTCACTACTGCGCCTCTTACGGAAGCGCTGTGCTCTGTCAAAAGAAGATTTATCAAAACGTTAAAGATGTAAAGCAGGGCTATTCCACTCCGGGCCTCGAGGGCAGGTGTCCTGTCGATTTGAGTTCCCTCCCCCCTCGAGATCTGTTTCCGCTCTACCCAGCTGCGAGTTGGAACCATCCACTCACAAAAAATGTGTGTCCTTATCATAACCTGAAACAAACATAAAAGCATGCTACACAGAGTTATTTTATAAATTATAATTATGCAAAACATACATTTTTGGTGACTGGGTGGTTAGGGTGAGTGGATGGTGGGTGGAGCAAAAACAGATGTCGAAAGGGGGAACTCAAAAAGACATAACCTGTATCCAGCACGTTTTGGTTTTAATGTCTGCATCAACACACCTGGTTTCAATCAACAGGCTTCTGCGGAGCCTGATGAGCTGCTGCACAGGTTATTCCACCACTGAATCTAGTGTGTTGGAGCAGAGAAACCACTAAAACATGCTGGATGGCGGCCCTTGAGACCCTAAACTGAATAGCCCAGATGTAAAATTTTGAAAATTAGGTGTTTTAACTCACCGTTTATGTCTCAAAGATGTATATAGTTCCCATTTTGTAACCTATTCTTTCATCTTCCACTCAGGTTGGCATTATTATGAAACGTTTTTCAGACACTTGCGCTATTTGCCATGTGCTACTTGTAACTTTTTTCACATTTTTAAGATAATCTATATGAAAAAAAACTATAACAATGTAATAGATTTTATAATTTTCTGTTGCTTTTTATTATTTTGTTTCAAAACTGCTTTAAGTTTCCGATGGTGAGGATGTTTGATTATATGAAATTTGTTCTACATGTAATTTAGAAATGTGTATCTGTTTTTCAGGTGCCGGAGGGGCCCTTCCCATGGCATCCCTCCGCCTATTGGCCTCCCCCCTGCAGCTTACATACTCGTACATATGGCAGGTCATAAGGCAGAGAAACGTGAAGCATTATGGGAAAGTAGAAGAGTTTGTAACCATGGTGACACAGACTGTGCCAGAGCTCATGACTTTCAAGCAGAGTGCTCAGCTAATCTTGGGCTTGAGATCAAGGGTGCGTGTTTCAAGTAGTAATATATGACATTTGATCACGAAGAAGCTACAAAAACTGCAGTTACCTGGTCAGCCATTAACACTTTTTATTGCTTTTTAATTCAGATCATTTTGGACTTACTGCAGTATGATAACCCACCAGATGCCAAGGCTATTCAAACACTTGTAAATAAGCTGAAGGTCCCCATTTCTTCAGGGGTATGCATATAACTTTTCTCTGGAGAAACGGCCGGCTTTGTGTTTCCAGGACGTTTATATTATCCCAAGGCCTGAAAAAATACTGACATTGTATTTTTTTTATATATATAGAAGGAAACAGAGGTGGAGAAATCCCAGACAAACTTTATGGTGCTGGTTCAGCATCTGCTCAAAAACCCCACTGAGAGGAAGCGCTTCTTTCAGGTGATTTTACCAGACCATCATGTTAGTGCAGCATTGGTTTATTCTTATCTTAATAAAACAGCTGATTTGAGTGTGTAGTAGCTTGAAAAAGCAGTTCTTGTGTTAAGAATTTGTTCCTTTGACATATAACATGTTTTTCTAGGATTGTGCATTTCCCATTTTAAACTCACAACCTAGATATTTTTCTTTCTATTCAGGAAGTGTTTCCAGTTCAGTACGGCAGCAAGTTTGACACGGCGCTGCAGACTCTGACTGCTGGCCTTGTTTGCCAGATGGAAAAACTTCTCCCTGTTCCTAATTTGTCCCAGGTAACCTGTATTTAGAAAACACTAACACATCAACACTTTCTAAAGTGTTGGCAGGGTTAATATAAAATACTAGCTACACTGCTGCAGATTTCTGCTATCATTGGATTTTTTTAAACCAGCTTAAGTGTTGGTCAGATGAGAAAAACACATTTTATTTAAAACAAGTCGTTTAGCATCCTTTTTTCAGCACATATGTTCAACATAAATGTATCATTTTTTCATTTCTTGGTTCCTTCATCTTAGCTCGGTGCCATGATCTCAATGGACTCTAATGTCCTCAATGCATGTGGAGGAATCATCCCTGATCCTGGAGATCTAAAGACTCTACTTCTTCACAAGCAGTCCAAAGGAGTCTTTAGTGTCAAAGGTACAGCTCTTGTTGTTTAAAGCTTAGATGAAAAACACCAACAAGTGTTTTAACTTGTTATAAAGAAAAGAACAGAGAAAAATACTGTTTATTCTCCTTTCCTTGCACAGCAACTGTCTCAAATTCAGTGGGCGACTGTGTGCTGTCCTCACTCGCATTTATGCCCAAACCAGTACCTCCACCCCCTCCTCCACCACCACCACCACCACCACCACAGTTACCAAAACCACAGGAGATCACCATAAGTGAAAGAAGCCCCTCCTCGTTTAGTGATAACGAAGATGTGGACGATATTTCAGATGACGATTATGACATCCCATCAGCTTCTGTTGCTCAGCCTCAACCAGATGAGCAAACTACTCAAAAAACAGCTGACACCAGCACAGCAGAGCTGAGTGGAATAGCAGCAACACCGAGTGAGAACCTGGTGCAGGAGAAGAGTTCTGATCAGCCGCCTCTTCCCACAACTCTACAAAACAAAGAAAACGATGGAGCAACAGAGAAAAATGACTCGACGCCACTGAAGTTGAAACCAATCCCTTTCAGAGTTGTTCAGGTGCCATTTAAAAGTTCCTCCGCATTACAGAACGCTGGTTGTGCAGGAGCAAAAGATGGTCAGAAACCTCACACTCAGCGCGTCACGCTGCATCAGTGGGTGTCACAGATTGCTTCTAACTCGATGTCTCTCCCAGCTTTGCCACCTCTTCCTCCTGGAAGACTGAGTGAGGATGACTCGAGGCCAAGTATAAGAAGGAAGAAGCAGTTCAGACACTTGGCTGACAGGTTTAACTGCAGCGTGTGTGATAAGAGCTTCCCTTATCAATCAAAGCTGTTGGACCACGAGCGCATTCACACGGGGGAGAAGCCTTATTTGTGCTCAGCCTGCAACAAAAGTTTCCGCACACAGGGTTTCCTCAACAATCACCTGAAGACACACAGCACTTCTCGTCCTTATGCCTGCGGCCAGTGCGGCAAATGTTTCAGCAAACTCCAGAGCCTCACAAAGCACATATTGGCCCATAGCGGCCAAAAGCCCTTCTACTGTAACATCTGCAACAAAGGCTTCACGCAGTCCACCTACTTCAAAAGGCATATGGAATGCCACACGAGCCAGATGACGTTTCCCTGCAAGCACTGCACCAAAACCTTCCCCACATCTTTCAAGCTGTCCAACCACGAGCGCTGGCACACCAGAGATCGACCCCACATGTGCGAGCGCTGCGGCAAGAGATTTCTTGTTCCCAGCTTGTTGAAGAGACACATGGGCTACCACATCGGAGACCGCCAGTATCTCTGTTCCCAGTGCGGGAAGACCTTTGTTTACCTGTCTGACCTGAAGAGGCACCAGCAAGACCACCTACCTAAAGCAAAGATCCCATGTCCTGTCTGCCAAAAGAAGTTCTCAAGTAAATACTGCCTGAGAGTTCATCTGAGGATTCACACCAGAGAGAGGCCCTACCGGTGCACCCTTTGTGAAAAGACCTTTACACAAGTGGGGAACCTGAAGGTCCACATCAGGTTACACACCAACGAACGGCCGTTCAGTTGTGATGTGTGTGGGAAGACCTACAAGCTGGCCTCCCATCTGAATGTCCACAAACGCACTCACACTTGCAAGAAACCCTGGACATGTGACACGTGTGGGAAGGGCTTCTCTGTCCCTGGCCTTCTTAAGAAGCACGAGCAGCTGCATACCAGGGAAGCTCTCCCTGATTTCACCGGGAAACGGCGGCACAGGGTTAAGCACAAGAAGCACTCCCTCAACAAGAAGTATGATGAGGAAGAAGAGGGCAGCGATGACTATTAATACTAAAATAATGTACGCAATTATGGATCCAGAAATAAGTGTTTTTAGCTTGATTTTGATCACTTAACTATAAAAATAGGTCATTATTAACAATTGCATTGCAAGTAAATATATGAAGATGCATAAGCATAACTTATTTTAAATTGTGAGATAGACATTAGTTTATCATGTAGTTTAGTAAGTACAGTTATACTTTAATAATACATCCGACTCTTAAAATAACATATAATGAGCTATTTTATGTACTTAGTTTCTCTTTAATCAATGTTTGTTCTAGTTCATGTGGAAAGTCCTTTCCAAACATCGGTCTTAGCAAAAAGCTACGATCAGAAAAGCCTACATGTAACAGATGCATATCATGCAAAACAGGTATTCTGAAGCATGGGACTGGAGATAATGCTATTTAGCATCACGGGAAACTGTGTTACTGTGTTCTTCCAAAATCTGTAAAACATTTAATTTACAAAATTGTAAATTGTCAACATTATGTGTCTGCTTTTAGTTTGTGTCACTTTTTTTCTGTTTTATTGCTCTGATATTGGTAAATTAGAAAGAAATCACAGCTTTTTTTTTATTTTGCGTATGTGTGAAACACTTTGCCACAACTCCTTTCTTTAATTATGTATCACGAGTTATGTATAAAGCATAGTAAGCAATGTAATGTGGGATTTTTTTGTATTCTTTGTCTTGGATGATTTTTGAACAAAATAAAAATTCTTGGCAAAGGAACTGTTTTCCAACTAAGTTGTGCTAATGAATTAATGTGTTCATTCTTGAAGAAAATGAGCTAAACATTGAAGTACAAAGGAAGAAGTAATGGAAGTGAAGTCTTAAAGTGTGTGAGTGATCAGAAGCCCTGCTCTAGCAGCCTCAGCATCAGTCTTTGAAGGTTTAGTTTTACCTGCAAGTTAAGTCATGATTTCTTCCCAGGAGTAGGAGGTTTAAGTTGGAACCAGATGGTTCAGGGGTTATTCCCATGTCAGTAAGTGATTGGTACCACCAATTACAGGTCCTTGGGGTCTGGACATGAGAAATAGTTTCTCTCCAGCACCTGTCAAATGTTTGTTCGTACCAACAAGGGCCTGAAAAAAATGAAAAGTTTAGTTAATTTGGACTCCTGACCTAGCTTTGAACAGTGGACCTGCTCTGTGCCCTTGGGGGGTTCCTAGAGGGTTCCTGGGAGTTTGCCCAACCACTGTACATGTGTTTTATGGATTTAGAGAAGGCATTCAACCCATTGATATATTCAAATATATATATATATATATATATATATATATATATATATATATATATATATATATATATATATATATATATATATATATATATATTCAGGTTTGGCCGCATCTCTCGGGAGACCCTGTGGGAGTTATGGGGCAACAGGCCCTGTTAGGTCCCTGTATAACGGGTCTCAGATCTTGGTCTGCATTGACTTTGGAGAATGTGGAGACCCCTCTAATATGGCGGCGACACACGGCAGTCAAGCAAGCAACGTCGCTCATAGATATGACGTCAGTGTTGCGACGAGAAAACGGAACGCCATTTTGATAGAAAAAAAACATTGCAAATTTATTTAGTTTTGTTTGCCCGTGTTATCTGCTATCAAGGGGAAAGTTGACATATGGAGTCAGTGGTGAACTGGTCTCGTGAAGATGCTCAGGAGCTTTGTGCTGCGTGGTCGCAAATTAAACGTGAGTTGTGTTACAAATATCAGACAGACTGCTACGGAAGTGAGTGGATCGAGTGAGCCAAACGAGCCAGCCTATAAAGAAGCTTAAATATGACTATAGAACATAAACTGCAGATTAAGTGATAAAATATGTTCTTTTAAATGCTGTTAAGCTTTCCCTGTAGCTCGAGATTTATTGTTGGGAAGAATTTGAGATGTTTGTCTAAATATGACATATTTAGTATGTTTTTCAGATGCACCCATAGTAGTGAACACCTTATTACCAGTTTCCCACCATCGCGCTCCACAGAGAACCTACTTTTACTTGTTTTTACTTGTATGTACAGTCTATGGTTTTTACTCAGCTAAAGTGAATGTCCCTGGTTGGTCATCTACAGCCACGTGGTCTCACATCTATGTGGGGAGAAAAGAGGTGATTGGCCTGATGTGGACGTTCAAAGAAAGACCCAAACAAATGCCCAAAACCCAAAACAAAAAGAAGAGCCTTTTGCAGTGTTGAAACTTAAATGTGACCTTGTTTCCTGTGTTCTGCTTTATATGCATCGCTTACTCGTATTTTGTCACAAATTAACATTTTTTTAACCAGTTAAAATTTTGGAGAACACATTCTTGTGTACAAACGTGACCTGTCCAAGATGTCTCTGAGTTAGTGCAAAGAAAGAAAACCCCTACAACAACTTGCTTTCTGTTTTCACAGATACGTCCGTATTTGCTTGGTCCAAAAAGGAGGTCCATGCCTTATTAGTCTACTGGGCAAATCCCAGCGTTCAACAAGACCTCCTGCTTAAAGTGAGAAGCAATGCCGTTTACGACAGCCTCAGTGCCAAACTGGCCTCCCTAGGATTTAACAAATCAGCTCAAGAATGCAAGGAGAAGATAAAAAAACTGAAGCAAAACTACAGGAAAATCAAGAAGCGTCAGAACATGGGTTGGAGCAGAACCATGCAGTTGGGCATTCTGGGTGAAGCCCTCAGTTTGCAGCCTGCTGCTTCAAAATGTTCAGAAGCATCAACGTCTTCCTTAGCAGAATCTTCTCAGCTTGTTGCTACTGATATGGAGACTAACCGTGAGTCAGATTTAACAAGAAACTAACAAAAATTATATTTTTTTATAGTTTAACTACATTTTTTTAATTGTTTCTTTTTAAAGATTTGACACATGAAGCAGAGTGGCTGCCTGATGAAGTCCAAGTTCTCGTCACTCTCTGGGCACAACCAAGCATCCAAGAGCAGCTTCTCACCTCAGGGCAAAACTCTGAGGTCTTCACAAATCTCAGCAACGAACTAGCTTTGGTTGGCTTTAATAAGACGCCACAGCAGTGTAGGGTTAAAGTGAACAAGCTGATAGAAGAGCACAAAAAAATCCTGCAGGTAGAACCAGATGGGAATGATCAAAGCGACTGGTTTGTGATCATGGATGGTGTTCTTGGTTCTGATGGAGAAACTTCCAAAGACGTGAATGCACCTGAAGGTGAGACTGTCTGATGACAAAACGTTCAGATGAATCTTTCAATTCAGTTCAATTTATATAGCGCCAAATGACGACAAGAGTCGTCTCAAGGCACTTCACACTGTAAACATTCCAATACAGGTCAGTTCATTAAGCCAAATAGTTTCCAATATAAGGAACCCAGTAAATTCCATCAAGTCACTGACTAGTGTCAGTGTCTTTACAGTAATCCTCGTACGCATTTGGCGACAGTGGAGAAGAAAACTCCCTTTTAAAGGTGGAATATAGAACATTTTAATAAAAAGCGATATTTAAAAAAAATACCTCCACGGGGCAATTAGAGGTTTGCAGAATGAATGTACAGTTTCTCCTTTAAAAGCTATATTTAAAAAAAATTATAAAATTTTTACTCTGTCTGGCACGATGCTGGGTTTACGTTGTCATCTACCAGCCACTAGAGGGCACTGTTGCACTAAATAAGTCCACTCGGCTAGGCGAAGCTGGGACTGTGTAAATGGTACACACTGTTGTAAAATAAACTTATTAGAAGAAATTAGTCCTTACCCTGTACGATTTGTCACCGGACACGGAAGAAACCTCCAGAGGATGCTGGCTCAGTATAAGCATCCATCTCCCATGACTCACTGGGGATTGAAAAGACAGAACAGACACACACACATCCACACACACAACATATATACCGAGTAATGTTTCAATGGTTACATTGTGATTTCTTAGTAAATATTCTATTTGGTGAGAGATCAACTTTATTGTATTTATCCTTGTGAATCTATAATTAAACGGGTAAACTAGTAGTAGCACATTCAATGTCAAAGAAAGTAAAATGTTATTATCAGGAGAGGGAGAATAATTAAATGGTTAGCAGCAGTGTGCTAGACGATGGCCCCCTCCATGAGGCCCCCACAGCTCAGCAGAACATCATTGTAGCCTCTGCTGGGGAGAAAAACAATTAGAGAATTAAAGCTGCAAGCAGCGTCGTTCGGCCCTCGCAGCTCCGCGCCGCTCCGGCCTGGCCGGCAGCCCGGGGCACCAGGGCACGTCTGGCAGAACAGAAACGTCAACCACCCCGACACCAGAAACCGCAAATGGCCTCCTCGTCCGCACCTCACCCTGACTCAGCATCCCCTCTGAGCTCACCATTAAATTGAATTGTAAGGTTACGGCGTTACGCCAGAATTCGCCATGGCATCAAAGCCCCTCCCTATCTGGAAAGCTATCAGATCTGAATGGTCATTACAGCATCATGAAGACCGTGCATGACCTTAGTGTCATGTTGACTAAATTAGAGGGGACAAATATGGGCATTTCAGCATAAAACAATAGACTTCCTGTATTCAGGGGGCGGGGCTTAGGTGATGTCAGCTGTCCACATTGTCATTGTTTAAAGATATGGTCAATGATCACACAGACAAAGTTCGAAAAAGATCTGATCATGCACATGGGAGTTATTAAGTCAAGTAAAGTAATGGCGAAAGGTCAAAGTTTGAGACTTAGCCACGCCCACACCTTTCAACTTTTGAAAAATCCGACGGTTGAATTTTTTCTCCTATGTCTTAAGAGTAAATAGCAGAAGTTTGAAGGCGATTGGTGAAAAGGGCAACGGAGCATCACTCTCCAAACAACGTGTGCCAAAACAACTAAATCGCGTACTTGGACCAAAATGCCCGACTTCCTGTGCGACTTTGCACTTGGCTCCAAGAGACTTTTTTGTAGGTCCGGAGACACCTCATTAGTGTACCAAATTTCGTAATCCTCAGTCAAAGAATGGCTAGGGGCTGACAGTTTTAATGGTCCTAGGGGGCGCTATTTCAGAAAAATGGCCACGCCCACAAATTTTAGCTGTCCATTTCTATTGGGGGTCAGACTAGGATCACTCACAACAAATTTCGAGGTGATATCTCGATAACTTAAGAAATGAGAGGCAAACGTATTTCCATGGCGTGATGGCGATTTTCGCCATGCTCCCAAAGCCCCGCCTTTTTTCAAAACCTTCCAGTACTGAAGACAAAGTAACCTCAACTTGTCTACTGCTGTTTGCCACAGAATCCTGGTGTTTGGGTAAAAGGAGTCCAGTAGGGAGCTGTGAAAAAAAGAGTGGCGTGGCGACAGGTCAAAGTTTGAGGCTTAGCCACGCCCACATCTTTCAACTTTTGAAAAATCCGACGGTTGAATTTTTTCCCCTATGTCTTAAGAGTATATAGCAGAAGTTTGAAGGAGATTGGTGAAAAGGGCGACGGAGCATCACTCTCCAAACAACGTGTGCGAAAACCACTAAATCGCGCACTTGGACCAAAATGGCCGACTTCCTGTGCGACTTTGCGCTTGGCTCCAAGAGACTTTTTTGTAGGTCCTGAGACACCACATTAGTGTACCAAATTTCGTAATCCTCAGTCAAAGCATAGCTTGGGGCTATTAGTTTAAATGGTCCTAGGGGGCGCTATTTAAGAAAATAGGCCACGCCCACTAAATTCAGATATCTATGTCGCTTGGGGGTCAGACTAGGATCACGCACCAGAAGTTTCGTAGCAATATCACGATAACTGAAGAAATGAGAGGCAAACATACTTCCACGGCGTGATGGCGATTTTCGCCATGCTCCTGAAGCCCCGCCTTTTTTTGAAACCTGCCAGTACTGGATACCAAGTGACCTCAAGTTGTCTACTGCTGTTTGCCAGAGATTCCTGCTGATTGGGTAAAAGGAGTCCAGTAGGGAGCTGTGAAAAAATGAGTGGCGTGGCGACAGGTCAAAGTTTGAGGCTTAGCCACGCCCACACCGTTAAACTTTTGAAAAATCCGACGGTTGAATTTTTTCCTCTTTGTCTTAAGAGTATATAGCAGACGTTTCAAGGAGATTGGTGAAAAGGGCGACGGAGCATCACTCTCCAAACAAGGTGTGCGAAAACCAGTAAATCGCGTACTTGGACCAAAATGGCCGACTTCCTGTGCGACTTTGCACTTGGGTCCAAGAGACTTTTTTGTAGGTCCTGAGACACCACATTAGTGTACCAAATTTCGTAATCTTCAGTCAAAGCATGGCTTGGGGCTGACAGTTTTAATGGTCCTAGGGGGCGCTATTTCAGAAAATAGGCCACGCCCACCGGATGTTCACATCAGATCTTTTGGGGGGCCAGACTAGGATCACTCACAAGAAGTTTCGTGATGATATCTTTAGAAATGACGAAATGGGAGGCAAACGTAAGGCCACGGCGGTACGCCTGACTTCGCCGCGCCGCCACAGCCCCGCCCTCTGCCGAAAACTCACATAATGTGACACCAAGCAACCCCCACTTGTCTTGAGTTACCAGCTACAAATTTGTGGTGATTTAGTGAAATGGGGCAATTTGGGACCTTTCACAGTAAAACTTAACCTTTTTGGTCCTGAGGGGGCGGGGCTTGTGTGATGTCATCATGCGACCATTCAATTTACTTTGTGAGGTGATGACGAATGACCACAGAAAGTTTGGTAACTCTATTCCATTCAGTTATGAAGTTATAGCAATTTAAAAATTTTTGGCGAGTAGTCAAACTTCGAGGCCTGGCCCCGCCCCTTCAGTATTTACGAAAAGTCAATTTTATTGTCTCATTTTGTTCGCCCATCTCTTCTGAGCAATTTTACAGAATTTTTGAGATGATCGTGCAAAAAATGATCGAGCAATCCAATCAGAAACGGACCCTAAAAACGGCCAAAACGGCAAAAAATCGCCATTTCAACCCAAAATGGCCGACTTCCTGTTTGATATTCACCATGCTTGCAAGAGACTTTTCTGTGCGGACTATTGAGTACTATAAGTGTACCAAATTTCATAACGGTACGATAAACTAAGCTTTATGGAGAGGGTTTTTTTTCATTTTCTAGGGGGCGCTGTTCAGCCAATTTCTTTGCGATTTTTTTGGGACCTTTAAAATATCAAATTTTTCACCAGGCCTGACAAGTATGCAAAATATTGTGAGTTTTGGGGTATGTTAAGGTCCCCAAAAAGCCATTCAAAGCGGCACCGGAATAATAAATAAAATTAAAGCTGCAAGCAGCGTCGTTCGGCCCTCGCAGCTCTGCGCCGCTCCGGCCTGGCCAGCAGCCCGGGGCACCAGGGCACGTCTGGCAGAACAGAATCGTCAACCACCCCGACGCCAGAATCCGCAAATGGCCTCCTAGTCCGCACCTCACCCTGACTCAGCATCCCCTCTGAGCTCACCATTAAATTGAATTGTAAGGTTACGGCGTTACGCCAGAATTCGCCATGGCATAAAAGCCCCTCCCTTTCTGGAAAGCTATCAGATCTGAATGGTCATTACAACATCATGAAGACAGTGTATGACCTTAGTGTCATGTTCACTAAATTAGAGGGGACAAATATGGGTATTTCAGCATAAAAATAGACTTCCTGTAGTCAGGGGGCGGGGCTTAGGTGATGTCAGCTGTCCACATTGTCATTTTTTACAGATATGGTCAATGATCACACAGACAAAGTTTGAAAAAGATCTGATCATGCACATGGGAGTTATTAAGTCAAGTAAAGTAATGGCGAAAGGTCAAAGTTTGAGGCTTAGCCACGCCCACACCTTTCAACTTTTGAAAAATCCGACGGTTGAATTTTTTCCCCTACGTCGTAAGAGTATACAGCAGAAGTTTGAAAGTGATTGGTGAAAAGGGCGACGGAGCATCACTCTCCAAACAACGTGTGCGAAAACCACTAAATCGCGTACTTGGACCAAAATGGCCGACTTCCTGTGCGACTTTGTCCTTGGCTCCAAGAGACTTTTTTGTAGGTCCTGAGACACCACATTAGTGTACCAAATTTCGTAATCCTCAGTCAAAGCATGGCTTGGGGCTATTAGTTTAAATGGTCCTAGGGGGCGCTATTTAAGAGAATAGGCCACGCCCACAAACTTCAGCTGTCTATTTCTCTTGGGGGTCAGACTAGGATCACTCACCAGAAGTTTCGTAGCGATATCACGATAACTGAAGAAATGAGAGGCAAACGTATTTCCATGGCGTGAATGGCGATTTTCGCCATGCTGCCAAAGCCCCGCCTTTTTTCAAAACCTGCCAGTACTGGAGACTAAGTAACCTCAAGTTGTCTACTGCTGTTTCCCACAGAATCCTGGTGATTGGGTAAAAGGAGTCCAGTAGGGAGCTGTGAAAAAAAGAGTGGCGTGGCGACAGGTCAAATTTTGAGGCTTAGCCACGCCCACACCTTTCAACTTTTGAAAAATCCGACGGTTGAATTTTTTCCCCTATGTATTAAGAGTATATAGCAGAAGTTTGAAGGAGATTGGTGAAAAGGGCGACGGAGCATCACTCTCCAAACAACGTGTGCGAAAACCACTAAATCGCGTACTTGGACCAAAATGGCCGACTTCCTGTGCGACTTTGCACTTGGCTCCAAGAGACTTTTTTGTAGGTCCTGAGACACCACATTAGTGTACCAAATTTCGCAATCCTCAGTCAAAGCTTGGCTTGGGGCTATTAGTTTAAATGGTCCTAGGGGGCGCTATTTAAGAGAATAGGCCACGCCCACAAACTTCAGCTGTCTATTTCTCTTGGGGGTCAGACTAGGATCACTCACCAGAAGTGTCGGAGCGATATCACGATAACTGAAGAAATGAGAGGCAAACGTATTTCCATGGCGTGATGGCGATTTTCGCCATGCTCCCAAAGCCCCGCCTTTTTTCAAAACCTGCCAGTACTGGAGACCAAGTAACCTCAAGTTGTCTACTGCTGTTTCCCACAGAATCCTGGTGATTGGGTAAAAGGAGTCCAGTAGGGAGCTGTGAAAAAAAGAGTGGCGTGGCGGCAGGTCAAAGTTTGAGGCTTAGCCACGCCCACACCTTTCAACTTTTGAAAAATCCGACGGTTGAATTTTTTTCCCTATGTCTTACGAGTACATAGCAGAAGTTTGAAGGAGAATGGTGAAAAGGGCGACGGAGCATCACTCTCCAAACAACGTGTGCGAAAACCACTAAATCGCGTACTTGGACCAAAATGGCCGACTTCCTGTGCGACTTTGCACTAGGCTCCAAGAGACTTTTTTGTAGGTCCTGAGACACCACATTAGTGTACCAAATTTCGTAATCCTCAGTCAAAGCATGGCTTGGGGCTGACAGTTTTAATGGTCCTAGGGGGCGCTATTTCAGAAAATAGGCCACGCCCACCGGATGTTGACATCAGATTGTTTGAGGGGCCAGACTAGGATTACTCACAAAAAGTTTTGTGACGATATCTTTAGAATTGACGAAATGGGAGGCAAACGTAAGGCCACGGCGGTACGTCTGACTTCGCCGCGCCGCCACAGCCCCGCCCTCTGCCGA
Source organism: Nothobranchius furzeri (assembly GCF_043380555.1). Lineage (NCBI taxonomy): Eukaryota > Metazoa > Chordata > Actinopteri > Cyprinodontiformes > Nothobranchiidae > Nothobranchius > Nothobranchius furzeri. Next base: position 48,960,137 of record NC_091741.1, on the reverse strand, counting down.
AAACTCCCATAAAGTGACGCCAAGCAACCCCAACTTGTCTTGAGTTACCAGCTACAAATGTGTGGTGATTAAGTGAAATGGGGATATTTGGGACCTTTCACAGTAAAACTTGACCTTTTTGGTCCTGAGCGGGCGGGGCTTGTGTGATGTCATCATCCAACCATTCATATTACTTTGTGGGTGGATGATGAATGACCACAGAAAGTTTGGTAACTTTATTCTATTCAGTTATGAAGTTATAGCAATTAAAAAAAAATTGGCGAGTAGTCAAACTTCAAGGCCTGGCCCCGCCCCTTCAACATATACGAAAACTCAGAATCCTCATCTCATTTTGTTTGCCCATCCCTTCTGAGCATTTTTACACAATTTTTGAGACGATCGTGCGAAAAATGATCGAGCAATCCAATCAGAAACGGACCCTAAAAACTGCAAAAACGGCTAAAAATCGCCATTTCAACCCAAAATGGCCGACTTCCTGTTTGATATTGACCATGCTTGCAAGAGACTTTTCTGTGTGGACTGTTGAGTACTACAAGTGTACCAAATTTCATAACTGTACGATAAACTAAGCTTTATGGAGAGGGTTTTTTTTCACATTGTAGGGGGCGCTGTTCAGCCATTTTCTTTGCGATTTTTTTGGGACCTTTAAAATATCAAATTTTTCACCAGGCCTGACAAGTTTGCAAAATATTGTGAGTTTTGGGGTATGTTAAGGTCCCCAAAAAGCCATTCAAAGGGGGCACGGAATAACAAAAAAAGAAAGAATAATAATCGGAGCAAAAACAAGAGGCCTTCGCAGCGCTTTCGCTGCTCGGGCCTAATTAAAGCTGCAAGCAGCGTCGTTCGGCCCTCGCAGCTCCGCGCCGCTCCGGCCTGGCCGGCAGCCCGGGGCACCAGGGCACGTCTGGCAGAACAGAAACGTCAACCACCCCGACACCAGAAACCGCAAATGGCCTCCTCGTCCGCACCTCACCCTGACTCAGCATCCCCTCTGAGCTCACCATTAAATTGAATTGTAAGGTTACGGCGTTACGCCAGAATTCGCCATGGCATCAAAGCCCCTCCCTATCTGGAAAGCTATCAGATCTGAATGGTCATTACAGCATCATGAAGACCGTGCATGACCTTAGTGTCATGTTGACTAAATTAGAGGGGACAAATATGGGCATTTCAGCATAAAACAATAGACTTCCTGTATTCAGGGGGCGGGGCTTAGGTGATGTCAGCTGTCCACATTGTCATTGTTTAAAGATATGGTCAATGATCACACAGACAAAGTTCGAAAAAGATCTGATCATGCACATGGGAGTTATTAAGTCAAGTAAAGTAATGGCGAAAGGTCAAAGTTTGAGACTTAGCCACGCCCACACCTTTCAACTTTTGAAAAATCCGACGGTTGAATTTTTTCTCCTATGTCTTAAGAGTAAATAGCAGAAGTTTGAAGGCGATTGGTGAAAAGGGCAACGGAGCATCACTCTCCAAACAACGTGTGCCAAAACAACTAAATCGCGTACTTGGACCAAAATGGCCGACTTCCTGTGCGACTTTGCACTTGGCTCCAAGAGACTTTTTTGTAGGTCCGGAGACACCTCATTAGTGTACCAAATTTCGTAATCCTCAGTCAAAGAATGGCTAGGGGCTGACAGTTTTAATGGTCCTAGGGGGCGCTATTTCAGAAAAATGGCCACGCCCACAAATTTTAGCTGTCCATTTCTATTGGGGGTCAGACTAGGATCACTCACAACAAATTTCGAGGTGATATCTCGATAACTTAAGAAATGAGAGGCAAACGTATTTCCATGGCGTGATGGCGATTTTCGCCATGCTCCCAAAGCCCCGCCTTTTTTCAAAACCTGCCAGTACTGGAGACAAAGTAACCTCAACTTGTCTACTGCTGTTTGCCACAGAATCCTGGTGTTTGGGTAAAAGGAGTCCAGTAGGGAGCTGTGAAAAAAAGAGTGGCGTGGCGACAGGTCAAAGTTTGAGGCTTAGCCACGCCCACATCTTTCAACTTTTGAAAAATCCGACGGTTGAATTTTTTCCCCTATGTCTTAAGAGTATATAGCAGAAGTTTGAAGGAGATTGGTGAAAAGGGCGACGGAGCATCACTCTCCAAACAACGTGTGCGAAAACCACTAAATCGCGCACTTGGACCAAAATGGCCGACTTCCTGTGCGACTTTGCGCTTGGCTCCAAGAGACTTTTTTGTAGGTCCTGAGACACCACATTAGTGTACCAAATTTCGTAATCCTCAGTCAAAGCATAGCTTGGGGCTATTAGTTTAAATGGTCCTAGGGGGCGCTATTTAAGAAAATAGGCCACGCCCACTAAATTCAGATATCTATGTCGCTTGGGGGTCAGACTAGGATCACGCACCAGAAGTTTCATAGCAATATCACGATAACTGAAGAAATGAGAGGCAAACATACTTCCATGGCGTGATGGCGATTTTCGCCATGCTCCTGAAGCCCCGCCTTTTTTTGAAACCTGCCAGTACTGGATACCAAGTGACCTCAAGTTGTCTACTGCTGTTTGCCAGAGATTCCTGCTGATTGGGTAAAAGGAGTCCAGTAGGGAGCTGTGAAAAAATGAGTGGCGTGGCGACAGGTCAAAGTTTGAGGCTTAGCCACGCCCACACCATTAAACTTTTGAAAAATCCGACGGTTGAATTTTTTCCTCTTTGTCTTAAGAGTATATAGCAGACGTTTCAAGGAGATTGGTGAAAAGGGCGACGGAGCATCACTCTCCAAACAAGGTGTGCGAAAACCAGTAAATCGCGTACTTGGACCAAAATGGCCGACTTCCTGTGCGACTTTGCACTTGGGTCCAAGAGACTTTTTTGTAGGTCCTGAGACACCACATTAGTGTACCAAATTTCGTAATCCTCAGTCAAAGCATTACTTGGGGCTGACAGTTTTAATGGTCCTAGGGGGCGCTATTTCAGAAAATAGGCCACGCCCACCGGATGTTCACATCAGATCTTTTGGGGGGCCAGACTAGGATCACTCACAAGAAGTTTCGTGATGATATCTTTAGAAATGACGAAATGGGAGGCAAACGTAAGGCCACGGCGGTACGCCTGACTTCGCCGCGCCGCCACAGCCCCGCCCTCTGCCGAAAACTCACATAATGTGACACCAAGCAACCCCCACTTGTCTTGAGTTACCAGCTACAAATTTGTGGTGATTTAGTGAAATGGGGCAATTTGGGACCTTTCACAGTAAAACTTAACCTTTTTGGTCCTGAGGGGGCGGGGCTTGTGTGATGTCATCATGCGACCATTCAATTTACTTTGTGAGGTGATGACGAATGACCACAGAAAGTTTGGTAACTCTATTCCATTCAGTTATGAAGTTATAGCAATTTAAAAATTTTTGGCGAGTAGTCAAACTTCGAGGCCTGGCCCCGCCCCTTCAGTATTTATGAAAAGTCAATTTTATTGTCTCATTTTGTTCGCCCATCTCTTCTGAGCAATTTTACAGAATTTTTGAGATGATCGTGCAAAAAATGATCGAGCAATCCAATCAGAAACGGACCCTAAAAACGGCCAAAACGGCAAAAAATCGCCATTTCAACCCAAAATGGCCGACTTCCTGTTTGATATTGACCATGCTTGCAAGAGACTTTTCTGTGCGGACTATTGAGTACTATAAGTGTACCAAATTTCATAACGGTACGATAAACTAAGCTTTATGGAGAGGGTTTTTTTTCATTTTCTAGGGGGCGCTGTTCAGCCAATTTCTTTGCGATTTTTTTGGGACCTTTAAAATATCAAATTTTTCACCAGGCCTGACAAGTATGCAAAATATTGTGAGTTTTGGGGTATGTTAAGGTCCCCAAAAAGCCATTCAAAGCGGCACCGGAATAATAAATAAAATTAAAGCTGCAAGCAGCGTCGTTCGGCCCTCGCAGCGAAGCTGCTCGCCCTCCTTCCGCACCCCCTCCGCTCCATCCCCAACGCTCTCCAAACCCAGCTCCGCGCTTCTCCGTCCTGGCCGGCAGCCGGGGGCACCAGGGCACGTCTGGCGGAACAGAAAGTCAACCACCCCGACAACAGAAACCGTGAACGGCCTCCTCGTCCACACCTCACCCTGACTCAGCATCCCCTCTGAGCCCACCATTACACATCTCACTACTAGGAGATACTCTATCTTTACCACACTGGTGATGTGATGTTCAGTCTCGGGCAAATTGGAGGCTGTTTGTGGAAGTTACAGTCAAACATAAGGTCACAGCGTCACGCCAGAAATCGCCATGGCATCAAATCTCCTCCCTTTCTGAAAAGCTATCAGATCTGAATAGTCATTACAACATCATGAAGACAGTGCATGACCTTAGTGTCATGTTGACTAAATTAGAGGGGACAAATATGGGCATTTCATCATAAAACAGTAAACTTCCTGTAGTCAGGGGGCGGGGTTTAGGTGATGTCAGCTGTCCACATTGTCACTGTCTTCAGATGTGGTCAGTGATCACACAGACAAAATTTGAAATTGATCTGATCATGCACATGAGAGTTATTAAGTCAAGTAACGTAATGGTGACTGGTCAAAGTTTGAGGCTTAGCCACGCCCACACCTTTATACTTATTTAAAATCCGACGGTTGAATTTTTTCCTCTATGTCTTAAGAGTATATAGCAGGAGTTTGAAGGTGATCAGTGGAAAGGACGACGAGACATCATTCTCCTAATAACGTGTGCGAAAACCACTAAATCGAGTACTTGGACCAAAATGGCCGACCTCCTGTGCGACATTGCGCTTGGCTCCAAGAGACTTTTTTGTAGGTCCTGAGACACCACATTAGTGTGCCAAATTTCGTGATCCTCAGTCAAAGCATGGCTTGGGGCTGACAGTTTTAATGGTCCTAGGGGGCGCCATTTCAGAAAATAGGCCACGCCCACAAACTTTAGCTGTCCAGTTCTATTAGGGGTAAGAGTAGGATCACTCATCAGAAATTGTGTGGGGATGTCACAATGACTGAAAAAATTTGAGACAAACGTATTTCCATGGCGTGATGGCGAATTTCGCCATGCTCCCAAAGCCCCGTCTTTATTCGAAACCTGCCAGTACTATAGACCAAGTGACCTCAACTTGTCTGCTGCTATTTTCCAGTGATTGCTGGTGATTGGTTAAAAGGAGTCCGATAGGGAGCTGTGAAAAAAAGAGTGGCGTGGCGACAGGTCAAAGTTTGAGGCTTAGCCACGCCCACACCTTTATACTTATTTAAAATCCGACGGTTGAATTTTTCCCCCTTTGTCTTAAAAGTATATAGCAGAAGTTTGAAGGTGATTGGTGAAAAGGGCGATGGTGCAACACTCTCCAAACAACGTGTGCGAATACCACTAAATCGAGTACTTGGACCAAAATGGCTGACCTCCTGTGCGAAATTGCGCTTGGCTCCAAGAGACTTTTTTGTAGGTCCTGAGACACTACATTAGTGTGCCAAATTTCGTGATCCTCAGTCAAAGCATGGCTTGGGGCTGATAGTTTTAATGGTCCTAGGGGGCGCCATTTCAGAAAATAGGCCACGCCCAAAAACTTCAGCTGTCCAATTCTATTAGGGGTCAGAGTAAGATCACTCATCAGAAATTGTGTGGTGATGTCACAATGATTGAAGAAATGAGAGACAAACGTATTTCCATGGCGTGATGGTTAATTTCGCCATGCTCCCAAAGCCCCGCCTTTATTCGAAACCTGCCAGTACTGTAAACCAAGTGACCTCAACTTGTCTGCTGCTATTTGCCAGTGATTGCTGGTCATTGGTTAAAAGGAGTCCAATAGGGAGCTGTGTAAAAAAGAGTGGCGTGGCGACAGGTCAAAGTTTGAGGCTTAGCCACGGCCACACCTTTATACTTATTTAAAATCCGTAGGTTGAATTTTTTCCCCTTTGTCTTAAGAGTCTATAGCAGAAGTTTGAAGGTGATTGGTGAAAAGGGCGATGGTGCAATACTTTCCAAACAACGTGTGCGAAAACCACTAAATCGAGTACTTGGACCAAAATGGCCGACTTCCTGTGCGACTTGGTGCCTGGCTCCAAGAGACTTTTTTGTAGGTCCTGAGACACCACATTAGTGTACCAAATTTCGTAATCCTCAGTCAAAGCATGGCTTGGGGCTGACAGTTTTAATGGTCCTAGAGGGCGCTATTTCAGAAAATAGGCCACGCCCACCAGATTTTCACATCACATTTTTTGGGGGGCAGGACTAGGATCACTCCCAAGAAGTTTTGTGGCGATATCTTTAGAAATGACGAAATGGGAGGCAAACGTAAGGCCTAAGCGGTACGCCTGACTTCGCCGCGCCGCCACAGCCCCGCCTTCTGCAGAAAACTCCCATAAAGTGACGCCAAGCAACCCCAACTTGTCTTCAGTTACCTGCTACAAATTTGGGGTGATTATTTGAAAGGGCGAATTTTGGAAAATTTCCCAGTAAAACTTGACCTTTTAAGTCCTGAGGGGGCGGGGCTTATGTGACATCATCAATCGACCATTCATTTGTCTTCGGGGGGCGATGACAATTATCCATAGAAAGTTACTTTAACTCTAATTCTTTCATTTATGAAATTATAGCAATTTGAATTTTTTTGGCGAGTGCTCGAACTTTGAGGTCTGGCCCCGCCCCTTCAGTATTTACGAAAAGTCAATTTTATTGTCTCATTTGAATCGTTCATCGCTTCTGTTCGATCTCACACAATGTTTGAGACGATGGTTCGAAAAATGACCAAACTGTTCAACCAAATATAGACCCTAGAAATGGCCAAAATGGCTAAAAATCGCCATTTCAACCCAAAATGGCCGACTTCCTGTAAGATATTGACCATGGTTGCAAGAGACTTTTCTGTGCGCACTGTTGAGTACTACAAGTATACCAAATTTCATAACTGAACGATAAACTAAGCTTTATGGAGAGGGGTATTTTTCACATTCTAGGGGGCGCTGTTCAGCCATTTTTTTACGAACTTTAACATCGCCAGTGAAATACGTAAATTTCACGCACTTTCTATATTGGGCCAGAATTTGGTGACTTTTTGGATTTGCTAAGACCCCCTAAAGGCCATTCAAAGACGCGGAAGAAAAAAGAAAGAAAGAAAGCGTAATAATAAACGGAGCAGATACAATAGGCCTTCGCAGCTTCACTGCTCGGGCCTAATTAAAGCTGCAAGCAGCGTCGTTCGGCCCTCGCAGCTCCGCGCCGCTCCGGTCTGCCGTCGCACCAGTGCACGTCTGACAGAACAGAAACGTCAACCACCCCGACACCAGAAACCGCGAATGGCCTCCTAGTCTGCACCTCACCCTGACTCAGCATCCCCTCTGAGCTCACCATTAAATTGAATATTAAGATTACGGCGTTACGCCAGAATTCGCCATGGCATCAAAGCCCCTCCCTTTCTGGAAAGCTATCAGATCTGAATGGTCATTACAGCATCATGAAGACAGTGCATGACCTTAGGGTCATGTTGACTAAATTAGAGGGGACAAATATGGGCATTTCAGCATAAAAAATAAATTCCTGTAGTCAGGGGGCGGGGCTTAGGTGATGTCAGCTGTCCACATTGTCATTGTTTACAGATATGGTCAATGATCACACAGACAAAGTTCGAAAAAGATCTGATCATGCACATGGGAGTTATTAAGTCAAGTAAAGTAATGGCGAAAGGTCAACGTTTGAGGCTTAGCCACGCCCACACCTTTCAACTTTTGAAAAATCCGACGGTTGAATTTTTTCCCCTATGTCTTAAGAGTGTATTGCAGAAGTTTGAAGGTGATTGGTGAAAAGGGCGACGGAGCATCACTCTCCAAACAATGTGTGCGAAAACCACTAAATCACGTACTTGCACCAAAATGGCCGACTTCCTGTGCGACTTTACGCTTGGCTCCAAGAGACTTTTTTGTAGGTCCTGAGACCCCACATTAGTGTACCAAATTTCGTAATCCTCAGTCAAAGCATGGCTTGGGGCTGAAAGTTTTAATGGCTCTAGGGGGCGCTATTTAAGAATATAGGCCACGCCCACAAACTTCAGCTGTCTATTTCTCTTGGAGCTCAGACTAGGATCACTCACCAGAAGTTTCGTAGCAATATCACGATAACTGAAGAAATGAGACAAACGTATTTCCATGGCGTGATGGCGATTTTCGCCATGGTCCCAAAGCCCCGCCTTTTTTCAAAACCTGCCAGTACTGGAGACCAAGTAACCTCAACTTGTCTACTGCTGTTTGCCACAGAATCCTGGTGATTGGGTAAAAGGAGTCCAGTAGGGAGCTGTGAAAAAAAGAGTAGCGTGGCGACAGGTCAAAGTTTGAGGCTTAGCCACGCCCACACCTTTCAACTTTTGAAAAATCCGACGGTTAAATTTTTTCCCCTATGTCTTAAGGGTATATAGCAGAAGTTTGAAGGAGATTGGTGAAAAGGGCGACGGAGCATCACTCTCCAAACAACGTGTGCGAAAACCACTAAATCGCGTACTTGATCCAAAATGGCCGACTTCCTGTGCGACTTTGAACTTGACTCCAAGAGACTTTTTTGTAGGTCCTGAGACACCACATTAGTGTACCAAATTTCGTAATCCTCAGTCAAAGCATGGCTTGGGGCTAATAGTTTAAATGGTCCTAGGGGGCGCTATTTCAAAACATAGGCCACGCCCACAAAATTCAGCTGTCTATTTCTCTTGGAGCTCAGACTAGGATCACTCACCAGAAGTTTCGTAGCAATATCACGATAACTGAAGAAATGAGAGACAAACGTATTTCCATGGCGTGATGGCGATTTTCGCCATGGTCCCAAAGCCCCGCCTTTTTTCAAAACCTGCCAGTACTGGAGACCAAGTAACCTCAACTTGTCTACTGCTGTTTGCCACAGAATCCTGGTGATTGGGTAAAAGGAGTCCAGTAGGGAGCTGTGAAAAAAAGAGTAGCGTGGCGACAGGTCAAAGTTTGAGGCTTAGCCACGCCCACACCTTTCAACTTTTGAAAAATCCGACGGTTGAATTTTTTCCCCTATGTCTTAAGGGTATATAGCAGAAGTTTGAAGGAGATTGGTGAAAAGGGCGACGGAGCATCACTCTCCAAACAACGTGTGCGAAAACCACTAAATCGCGTACTTGATCCAAAATGGCCGACTTCCTGTGCGACTTTGAACTTGACTCCAAGAGACTTTTTTGTAGGTCCTGAGACACCACATTAGTGTACCAAATTTCGTAATCCTCAGTCAAAGCATGGCTTGGGGCTAATAGTTTTAATGGTCCTAGGGGGCGCTATTTCAGAAAATAGGCCACGCCCACCAGATGTTCACATCAGATCTTTTGGGGGGCCGGACTAGGATCACTCACAAGAAGTTTCGTGACGATATCTTTGGAAATGACGAAATGGGAGGCAAACGTAAGGCCAAGGCGGTACGCCTGAATTCGCCGCGCCACCACAGCCCCGCCCTCTGCCGAAAACTCCCATAAAGTGACGCCAAGCAACCCCCACTTGTCTTGAGTTACCAGCTACAAATTTGTGGTGATTAAGTGAAATGGGGCAATTTGGGACCTTTCACAGTAAAACTTGATCTTTTTGGTCCTGAGGGGGCGGGGCTTGTGTGATGTCATCATCCGACCTTTCAATTTACTTTGTGGGTGGATGACGAATGACCACAGAAAGTTTGGTAACTCTATTCCATTCAGTTATGAAGTTATAGCAATTTAAATATTTTTGGCGAGTAGTCAAACTTCGAGGCCTGGCTCCGCCCCTTCAACATATACGAAAACTCAGAATCCTTATCTCATTTTGTTCGCCCATCCCTTCTGAGCAATTTTACACAATTTTTGAGACGATCGTGCGAAAAATGATCGAGCAATCCAATCAGAAACGGACCCTAAAAACGGCAAAAACGGCAAAAAATCGCCATTTCAACCCAAAATGGCCGACTTCCTGTTTGATATTGACCATGGTTGCAAGAGACTTTTCTGTGCGGACTGTTGAGTACTACAAGTGTACCAAATTTCATAACTGTACGATAAACTAAGCTTTATGGAGAGGGTTTTTTTTCACTTTGTAGGGGGCGCTGTTCAGCCATTTTCTTTGCGATTTTTTTGGGACCTTTAAAATATCAAATTTTTCACCAGGCCTGACAAGTGTGCAAAATATTGTGAGTTTTGGGGTATGTTAAGGTCCCCAAAAAGCTGTTCAAAGGGGGCACGGAATAACAAAAAATAATTAAAGCTGCAAGCAGCGTCGTTCGGCCCTCGCAGCTCCGCGCCGCTCCGGCCTGGCCGGCAGCCCGGGGCACTAGGGCACGTCCACGGAACAGAAACGTCGACCACCCCGACACCAGAAACCGCAAACGATCACCTCGTCCGCACCTCACCCTGACTCAGCATCCCCTCTGAGGACACCATTATATTACACGTCTCACAACTAGGGCATACTCTACCTTTACGACTCTCGTGGATCTGATGACACAGACCAACTGTAATGCTTTTCTGACCACGTTGTTTGAAGTTATTGTAGGTTAAACTTATCTAGGGCCGCTGGAAAGCTTTCAGATCATGACAAATATGGGCATTTCACCATAAAACAATAGACTTCCTGTAGTAGAGGGCGGGACTTAGGGGATGTCAGCTGTCCACATTGGCATTGTCTTCAGATGTGGTCAGTGATCACACAGACAAAGTTTGATATAGATTAGATCATGCACATGGGAGTTATTAAGCCAAGAAATGTAATGGCGAAAGGTCAAAGTTTGAGGGTTAGCCACGCCCACACCTTTCAACTTTTGAAAAATCCGACGGTTGAATTTTTTCCCCTATGTCTTAAGAGGATATAGCAGGAGTTTGAAGGCAATTGGTGAAAAGGACGATGGGGCATAATACTCCAAACAATGTCTGCGAAAACCACTAAATTGAGTACTTGGACCAAAATGGCCGACTTCCTGTACGATTTTGCACTTGGCTCCAAGAGACTTTTTTTCCTGAGACAACACATTAGTGTACCAAATTTCGTAATCCTCAGTCAAAGCATGGCTTGGGGCTATTAGTTTAAAAGGTCCTAGGGGGCGCTATTTAAGGAAATAGGCCACGCCCACAAACTTCATCTGTCTATTTCTCTTGGGGTCAGACTAGGATCACTCACCAGAAGTTTCGTAGTGATATCACGATAACTGAAGAAATGAGAGGCAAACGTATTTCCATGGCGTGATGGCGATTTTCGCCATGCTCCCAAAGCCCCGCCTTTTTTTGAAACCTGCCAGTACTGGAGACCAAGTGACCTCACGTTGTCTACTGCTTTTTGCCAGAGATTCCTGCTGATTGGGTAAAAGGAGTCCAGTAGGGAGCTGTGAAAAAAAGAGTGGCGTGGCGACAGGTCAAAGTTTGAGGCTTAGCCACGCCCACACCTTTCAACTTTTGAAAAATGCGACGGTTGAATTTTTTCCCCTACGTCTTAAGAGTATATAGCAGAAGTGTGAAAGCGATTGGTGAAAAAAGCAACGGAGCATCACTCTCCAAACAACGTATACCAAAACATCTAAATCGCGTACTTGTACCAAAATGGCCGACTTCCTGTGCGACTTTGGACTTGGCTCCAAGAGACTTTTTTGTAGGTCCTGAGACTCCACATTAGTTTACCAAATTTCGTAATCCTCAGTCAAAGCATGGCTAGGGGCTGGCAGTTTTAATGGTCCTAGAGGGCGCTATTTCAGAAAATTGGCCACGCCCACAAATTTTAGCTGTCCATTTCTATTGGGGGTCAGACTAGGATCACTCACAACAAATTTCGAGGTGATATCTCGATAACTTAAGGAATGAGAGGCAAACGTATTTCCATGGCGTGATGGTGATTTTCGCCATGCTCCCAAAGCCCCGCCTTTTTTCAAAACCTGCCAGTACTGGAGACCAAGTAACTTCAAGTTGTCTACTGCTGTTTGCCACAGAATCCTGGTGTTTGGGTAAAAGGAGTCCAGTAGGGAGCTGTGAAAAAAAGAGTGGCGTGGCGACAGTTCAAAGTTTGAGGCTTAGCCACGCCCACACCTTTCAACTTTTGAAAAATCCGACGGTTGAATTTTTTCCCCTATGTCTTAAGAGTATATAGCAGAAGTTTGAAGGAGATTGGTGAAAAGGGCGACGGAGCATCACTCTCCAAACAACGTGTGCGAAAACAACTAAATCGCGCACTTGGACCAAAATGGCCGACTTCCTGTGCGACTTTGCACTTGGCTCCAAGAGACTTTTTTGTAGGTCCTGAGACACCACATTAGTGTACCAAATTTCGTAATCCTCAGTCAAAGCATGGCTTGGGGCTGACAGTTTTAATGGTCCTAGGGGGCGCTATTTCAGAAAATTGGCCACGCCCACCGGATGTTCACGTCAGATTTTTTGGGGGGCCAGACTAGGATCACTCACAAGAAGTTTCGTGACGACATCTTTAGAAATAAAGAAATGGGAGGCAAACGTAAGGCCACGGCGGTACGCCTTACTTCGCCGCGCCGCCACAGCCCCGCCCTCTGCCGAAAACTCCCATAAAGTGACGCCAAGCAACCCCCACTTGCCTTGAGTTACCAGCTCCAAATTTGTGGTGATTAAGTGAAATGGGGCAATTTGGGACCTTTCACAGTAAAACTTGACCTTTTTGGTCCTGAGGGGGCGGGGCTTGTGTGATGTCATCAACCGACCATTCAATTTACTTTGTGGGTCGATGACAAATGACCACACAAAGTTTGGTAACTCTATTCCATTCAATTATGAAGTTATAGCAATTTAAATTTTTTTGGCGAGTAGTCAAACTTTGAGGCCTGGCTCCGCCCCTTCAACATATACGAAAACTCAGAATCCTTATCTCATTTTGTTCGCCCATCCCTTCTGAGCAATTTTACACAATTTTTGAGACGATCGTGCGAAAAATGATCGAGCAATCCAATCAGAGACGGACCCTAAAAACGGCAAAAACGGCAAAAAATCGCCATTTCAACCCAAAATGGCCGACTTCCTGTTTGATATTGACCATGGTTGCAAGAGACTTTTCTGTGCGGACTGTTGAGTACTACAAGTGTACCAAATTTCATAACTGTACGATAAACTAAGCTTTATGGAGAGGGTTTTTTTTCACTTTGTAGGGGGCGCTGTTCAGCCATTTTCTTTGCGATTTTTTTGGGACCTTTAAAATATCAAATTTTTCACCAGGCCTGTCAAGTGTGCAAAATATTGTGAGTTTTGGGGTATGTTAAGGTCCCCAAAAAGCTGTTCAAAGGGGGCACGGAATAACAAAAAATAATAATAATTAAAGCTGCAAGCAGCGTCGTTCGGCCCTCGCAGCTCCGCGCCGCTCCGGCCTGGCCGGCAGCCCGGGGCACCAGGGCATGTCTGGCAGAACAGAAACGTCAATCATCCCGTCACCGGAAACAGCAAATGGCCTCCTAGTCCGCACCTCACCCTGACTAAGCATCCCCTCTGAGCTCACCATTAAATTGAATTGTAAGGTTACGGCGTTACGCCAGAATTCGCCATGGCATCAAAGCCCCTCCCTTTCTCGAAAGCTATCAGATTTGAATGGCCATTACAGCATCATGAAGACAGTGCATGACCTAGGTGTCATGTTGACTAAATTAGAGGGGACAAATATGGGCATTTCAGCATAAAATAATAACTTCCTTTAGTCAGGGGGCGGGGCTTAGATGATGTCAGCTGTCCACATTGTCATTGTTTACAGATATGGTCAATGATCACACAGACAAAGTTCGAAAAAGATCTGATCATGCACATGGGAGTTATTAAGTCAAGTAATGGCGAAAGGTCAAAGTTTGAGGCTTAGCCACGCCTACACCTTTCAACTTTTGAAAAATCCGACGGTTGACTTTTTTCCCCTATGCCTTAAGAGTATATAGCAGAAGTTTGAAGGCGATTGGTGAAAAGGGCGAAGGAGCATCACTCTCCAAACAACGTGTGCGAAAACCACTAAATCGCGTACTTGGACCAAAATGGCCGACTTCCTGTGCAATTTTGTGCTTGGCTCCAAGAGACTTTTTTGTAGGTCCTGGGACACCACATTAGTGTACCAAATTTCGTAATCCTCAGTGAAAGCATGGCTTGGGGCTAATAGTTTAAATGGTCCTAGGGGGCGCTATTTCAGAAATTAGGCCACGCCCACATATTTCAGGTGTCTATGTCTCTTTGGGGTCAGACTAGGATCACTCACCAGAAGTTTCGTAACAATATCACGATAAATGAAGAAATGAGAGGCAAACGTATTTCCATGGCGTGATGGCGATTTTCGACATGCTCCCAAAGCCCCGCCTTTTTTTGAAACCTTCCAGTACTGGATACCAAGTGACCTCAAGTTGTCTACTGCTATTTGCCAGAGACTCCTGCCGATTGGGTAAAAGGAGTCCAGTAGGGAGCTGTGAAAAAAAGAGTGGCGCGGCGACAGGTCAAAGTTTGAGGCTTAGCCACGCCCACACCTTTCAACTTTTGAAAAATCCGACGGTTGAATTTTTTCCCCTATGCCTTAAGAATATATAGCAGAAGTTTGAAGGCGATTGGTGAAAAGGGCGACGGAGCATCACTCTCCAAACAACGTGTGCGAAAACCACTAAATCGCGTACTTGGACCAAAATGGCCGACTTCCTGTGCAATTTTGTGATTGGCTCCAAGAGACTTTTTTGTAGTTCCTGGGACACCACATTAGTGTACCAAATTTCGTAATCCTCAGTCAAAGCATGGCTTGGGGCTATTAGTTTAAATGGTCCTAGGGGGCGCTATTTCAGAAAATAGGCCACGCCCACCGGATGTTCACATCAGATCTTTTGAGGGGCCGGACTAGGATCACTCACAACAAGTTTCGTGACGATATCTTTAGAAATGACGAAATGGAAGGCAAACGTAAGGCCATGGCGGTACGCCTGACTTCGCCGCGCCGCCACAGCCCCGCCTTCTGCCGAAAACTCCCATAAAGTGACGCCAAGCAACCTCCACTTGTCTTGAGTTACCAGCTACAAGTTTGTGGTGATTAAGTGAAATGGGGCAATTTGGGACCTTTCACAGTAAAACTTGACCTTTTTGGTCCTGAGGGGGCGGGGCTTGTGTGATGTCATCATCCGACCATTCAATTTACTTTGTGGCTGGATGACGAATGACCACAGAAAGTTTGGTAATTCTATTCCTTTCAGTTATTAAGTTATAGCAATTTTAAATTTTTTGGCGAGTAGTCAAACTTCGAGGCCTGGCCCCGCCCCTTCAACATATACGAAAACTCAGAATCCTTGTCTCATTTTGTTCGCCCATTCCTTCTGAGCAATTTTACACAAGTTTTGAGACGATCGTGCGAAAAATGATCGAGCAATCCAATCAGAAACGGACCCTAAAAACGGCAAAAACGGCTAAAAATCGCCATTTCAACCCAAAATGGCCGACTTCCTGTTTGATATTGACCATGCTTGCAAGAGACTTTTCTGTGCGGACTGTTGAGTTCTACAAGTGTACCAAATTTCATAACTGTACGATAAACTAAGCTTTATGGAGAGGGTTTTTTTTCACTTTGTAGGGGGCGCTGTTCAGCCATTTTCTTTGCGATTTTTTTGGGACCTTTAAAATATCAAATTTTTCACCAGGCCTGAGAAGTTTGCAAAATATTGTGAGTTTTGGGGTATGTTAAGGTCCCCAAAAAGCCGTTCAAAGGGGGCACGGAATAACAAAAAATAATAATAATCAGAGCAAAAACAAGAGGCCTTCGCAGCGCTTTCGCTGCTCGGGCCTAATTAAAGCTGCAAGCAGCGTCGTTCGGCCCTCGCAGCTCCGCGCCGCTCCGGTCTGGACGGCAGCCCGGGGCACCAGTGCACGTCTGACAGAACAGAAACGTCAACCACCCCGACACCAGAAACCGCGAATGGCCTCCTAGTCTGCACCTCACCCTGACTCAGCATCCCCTCTGAGCTCACCATTAAATTGAATATTAAGATTACGGCGTTACGCCAGAATTCGCCATGGCATCAAAGCCCCTCCCTTTCTGGAAAGCTATCAGATCTGAATGGTCATTAAAGCATCATGAAGACAGTGCATGACCTTAGGGTCATGTTGACTAAATTAGAGGGGACAAATATGGGCATTTCAGCATAAAAAATAAATTCCTGTAGTCAGGGGGCGGGGCTTAGGTGATGTCAGCTGTCCACATTGTCATTGTTTACAGATATGGTCAATGATCACACAGACAAAGTTCGAAAAAGATCTGATCATGCACATGGGAGTTATTAAGTCAAGTAAAGTAATGGCGAAAGGTCAACGTTTGAGGCTTAGCCACGCCCACACCTTTCAACTTTTGAAAAATCCGACGGTTGAATTTTTTCCCCTATGTCTTAAGAGTGTATTGCAGAAGTTTGAAGGTGATTGGTGAAAAGGGCGACGGAGCATCACTCTCCAAACAATGTGTGCGAAAACCACTAAATCACGTACTTGCACCAAAATGGCCGACTTCCTGTGCGACTTTACGCTTGGCTCCAAGAGACTTTTTTGTAGGTCCTGAGACCCCACATTAGTGTACCAAATTTCGTAATCCTCAGTCAAAGCATGGCTTGGGGCTGAAAGTTTTAATGGCTCTAGGGGGCGCTATTTAAGAATATAGGCCACGCCCACAAACTTCAGCTGTCTATTTCTCTTGGAGCTCAGACTAGGATCACTCACCAGAAGTTTCGTAGCAATATCACGATAACTGAAGAAATGAGACAAACGTATTTCCATGGCGTGATGGCGATTTTCGCCATGGTCCCAAAGCCCCGCCTTTTTTCAAAACCTGCCAGTACTGGAGACCAAGTAACCTCAACTTGTCTACTGCTGTTTGCCACAGAATCCTGGTGATTGGGTAAAAGGAGTCCAGTAGGGAGCTGTGAAAAAAAGAGTAGCGTGGCGACAGGTCAAAGTTTGAGGCTTAGCCACGCCCACACCTTTCAACTTTTGAAAAATCCGACGGTTAAATTTTTTCCCCTATGTCTTAAGGGTATATAGCAGAAGTTTGAAGGAGATTGGTGAAAAGGGCGACGGAGCATCACTCTCCAAACAACGTGTGCGAAAACCACTAAATCGCGTACTTGATCCAAAATGGCCGACTTCCTGTGCGACTTTGAACTTGACTCCAAGAGACTTTTTTGTAGGTCCTGAGACACCACATTAGTGTACCAAATTTCGTAATCCTCAGTCAAAGCATGGCTTGGGGCTAATAGTTTAAATGGTCCTAGGGGGCGCTATTTCAAAACATAGGCCACGCCCACAAAATTCAGCTGTCTATTTCTCTTGGAGCTCAGACTAGGATCACTCACCAGAAGTTTCGTAGCAATATCACGATAACTGAAGAAATGAGAGACAAACGTATTTCCATGGCGTGATGGCGATTTTCGCCATGGTCCCAAAGCCCCGCCTTTTTTCAAAACCTGCCAGTACTGGAGACCAAGTAACCTCAACTTGTCTACTGCTGTTTGCCACAGAATCCTGGTGATTGGGTAAAAGGAGTCCAGTAGGGAGCTGTGAAAAAAAGAGTAGCGTGGCGACAGGTCAAAGTTTGAGGCTTAGCCACGCCCACACCTTTCAACTTTTGAAAAATCCGACGGTTGAATTTTTTCCCCTATGTCTTAAGGGTATATAGCAGCAGTTTGAAGGAGATTGGTGAAAAGGGCGACGGAGCATCACTCTCCAAACAACGTGTGCGAAAACCACTAAATCGCGTACTTGATCCAAAATGGCCGACTTCCTGTGCGACTTTGAACTTGACTCCAAGAGACTTTTTTGTAGGTCCTGAGACACCACATTAGTGTACCAAATTTCGTAATCCTCAGTCAAAGCATGGCTTGGGGCTAATAGTTTTAATGGTCCTAGGGGGCGCTATTTCAGAAAATAGGCCACGCCCACCAGATGTTCACATCAGATCTTTTGGGGGGCCGGACTAGGATCACTCACAAGAAGTTTCGTGACGATATCTTTGGAAATGACGAAATGGGAGGCAAACGTAAGGCCAAGGCGGTACGCCTGAATTCGCCGCGCCACCACAGCCCCGCCCTCTGCCGAAAACTCCCATAAAGTGACGCCAAGCAACCCCCACTTGTCTTGAGTTACCAGCTACAAATTTGTGGTGATTAAGTGAAATGGGGCAATTTGGGACCTTTCACAGTAAAACTTGATCTTTTTGGTCCTGAGGGGGCGGGGCTTGTGTGATGTCATCATCCGACCTTTCAATTTACTTTGTGGGTGGATGACGAATGACCACAGAAAGTTTGGTAACTCTATTCCATTCAGTTATGAAGTTATAGCAATTTAAATATTTTTGGCGAGTAGTCAAACTTCGAGGCCTGGCTCCGCCCCTTCAACATATACGAAAACTCAGAATCCTTATCTCATTTTGTTCGCCCATCCCTTCTGAGCAATTTTACACAATTTTTGAGACGATCGTGCGAAAAATGATCGAGCAATCCAATCAGAAACGGACCCTAAAAACGGCAAAAACGGCAAAAAATCGCCATTTCAACCCAAAATGGCCGACTTCCTGTTTGATATTGACCATGGTTGCAAGAGACTTTTCTGTGCGGACTGTTGAGTACTACAAGTGTACCAAATTTCATAACTGTACGATAAACTAAGCTTTATGGAGAGGGTTTTTTTTCACTTTGTAGGGGGCGCTGTTCAGCCATTTTCTTTGCGATTTTTTTGGGACCTTTAAAATATCAAATTTTTCACCAGGCCTGACAAGTGTGCAAAATATTGTGAGTTTTGGGGTATGTTAAGGTCCCCAAAAAGCTGTTCAAAGGGGGCACGGAATAACAAAAAATAATTAAAGCTGCAAGCAGCGTCGTTCGGCCCTCGCAGCTCCGCGCCGCTCCGGCCTGGCCGGCAGCCCGGGGCACCAGGGCATGTCTGGCAGAACAGAAACGTCAATCATCCCGTCACCGGAAACAGCAAATGGCCTCCTAGTCCGCACCTCACCCTGACTAAGCATCCCCTCTGAGCTCACCATTAAATTGAATTGTAAGGTTACGGCGTTACGCCAGAATTCGCCATGGCATTAAAGCCCCTCCCTTTCTGGAAAGCTATCAGATTTGAATGGCCATTACAGCATCATGAAGACAGTGCATGGTGTCATGTTGACTAAATTAGAGGGGACAAATATGGGCATTTCAGCATAAAATAATAACTTCCTTTAGTCAGGGGGCGGGGCTTAGATGATGTCAGCTGTCCACATTGTCATTGTTTACAGATATGGTCAATGATCACACAGACAAAGTTCGAAAAAGATCTGATCATGCACATGGGAGTTATTAAGTCAAGTAATGGCGAAAGGTCAAAGTTTGAGGCTTAGCCACGCCTACACCTTTCAACTTTTGAAAAATCCGACGGTTGACTTTTTTCCCCTATGCCTTAAGAGTATATAGCAGAAGTTTGAAGGCGATTGGTAAAAAGGGCGAAGGAGCATCACTCTCCAAACAACGTGTGCGAAAACCACTAAATCGCGTACTTGGACCAAAATGGCCGACTTCCTGTGCAATTTTGTGCTTGGCTCCAAGAGACTTTTTTGTAGGTCCTGGGACACCACATTAGTGTACCAAATTTCGTAATCCTCAGTGAAAGCATGGCTTGGGGCTAATAAATTAAATGGTCCTAGGGGGCGCTATTTCAGAAATTAGGCCACGCCCACATATTTCAGGTGTCTATGTCTCTTTGGGGTCAGACTAGGATCACTCACCAGAAGTTTCGTAACAATATCACGATAAATGAAGAAATGAGAGGCAAACGTATTTCCATGGCGTGATGGCGATTTTCGACATGCTCCCAAAGCCCCGCCTTTTTTTGAAACCTTCCAGTACTGGATACCAAGTGACCTCAAGTTGTCTACTGCTATTTGCCAGAGACTCCTGCCGATTGGGTAAAAGGAGTCCAGTAGGGAGCTGTGAAAAAAAGAGTGGCGCGGCGACAGGTCAAAGTTTGAGGCTTAGCCACGCCCACACCTTTCAACTTTTGAAAAATCCGACGGTTGAATTTTTTCCCCTATGCCTTAAGAGTATACAGCAGAAGTTTGAAGGCGATTGGTGAAAAGGGCGACGGAGCATCACTCTCCAAACAACGTGTGCGAAAACCACTAAATCGCGTACTTGGACCAAAATGGCCGACTTCCTGTGCAATTTTGTGATTGGCTCCAAGAGACTTTTTTGTAGGTCCTGGGACACCACATTAGTGTACCAAATTTCGTAATCCTCAGTCAAAGCATGGCTTGGGGCTATTAGTTTAAATGGTCCTAGGGGGTGCTATTTCAGAAATTAGGCCACGCCCACATATTTCAGCTGTCTATGTCTCTTTGTGGTCAGACTAGGATCACTCACCAGAAGTTTCGTAACGATATCACGATAAATGAAGAAATGAGAGGCAAACGTATTTCCATGGCGTGATGGCGATTTTCGCCATGCTCCCAAAGCCCTGCCTTTTTTTGAAACCTTCCAGTACTGGATACCAAGTGACCTCAAGTTGTCTACTGCTATTTGCCAGAGACTCCTGCTGATTGGGTAAAAGGAGTCCAGTAGGGAGCTGTGAAAAAAAGAGTGGTGCGGCGACAGGTCAAAGTTTGAGGCTTAGCCACGCCCACACCTTTCAACTTTTGAAAAATCCGACGGTTGAATTTTTTCCTCTATGTCTTAAGAGCAGATGGCAGAAGTTTGAAGCAGATTGGTGAAAATGGCGACGGAGCATCACTCTCCAAACAACGTGTGCGAAAACCACTAAATTGCGTACTTGGACCAAAATGGCCGACTTCCTGTGCAACTTTGCACTTGGCTCCAAGAGACTTTTTTGTAGGTCCTGAGACACCACATTAGTGTACCAAATTTCGTACTCCTCAGTCAAAGCATGGCTTGGGGCTGACAGTTTTAATGGTCCTAGGGGGCCCTATTTCAGAAAATAGGCCACGCCCACCGGATGTTCACATCAGATCTTTTGAGGGGCCGGACTAGGATCACTCACAACAAGTTTCGTGACGATATCTTTAGAAATGACGAAATGGAAGGCAAACGTAAGGCCATGGCGGTACGCCTGACTTCGCCGCGCCGCCACAGCCCCGCCTTCTGCCGAAAACTCCCATAAAGTGACGCCAAGCAACCTCCACTTGTCTTGAGTTATCAGCTACAAGTTTGTGGTGATTAAGTGAAATGGGGCAATTTGGGACCTTTCACAGTAAAACTTGACCTTTTTGGTCCTGAGGGGGCGGGGCTTGTGTGATGTCATCATCCGACCATTCAATTTACTTTGTGGCTGGATGACGAATGACCACAGAAAGTTTGGTAATTCTATTCCTTTCAGTTATTAAGTTATAGCAATTTTAAATTTTTTGGCGAGTAGTCAAACTTCGAGGCCTGGCCCCGCCCCTTCAACATATACGAAAACTCAGAATCCTTGTCTCATTTTGTTCGCCCATTCCTTCTGAGCAATTTTACACAAGTTTTGAGACGATCGTGCGAAAAATGATCGAGCAATCCAATCAGAAACGGACCCTAAAAACGGCAAAAACGGCTAAAAATCGCCATTTCAACCCAAAATGGCCGACTTCCTGTTTGATATTGACCATGCTTGCAAGAGACTTTTCTGTGCGGACTGTTGAGTTCTACAAGTGTACCAAATTTCATAACTGTACGATAAACTAAGCTTTATGGAGAGGGTTTTTTTTCACTTTGTAGGGGGCGCTGTTCAGCCATTTTCTTTGCGATTTTTTTGGGACCTTTAAAATATCAAATTTTTCACCAGGCCTGAGAAGTTTGCAAAATATTGTGAGTTTTGGGGTATGTTAAGGTCCCCAAAAAGCCGTTCAAAGGGGGCACGGAATAACAAAAAATAATAATAATCAGAGCAAAAACAAGAGGCCTTCGCAGCGCTTTCGCTGCTCGGGCCTAATTAAAGCTGCAAGCAGCGTCGTTCGGCCCTCGCAGCTCCGCGCCGCTCCGGCCTGGCCGGCAGCCCGGGGCACCAGGGCACGTCCGCAGAACACAAACGTCGACCACCCCAACACCAGAAACTGCTAACGGCCACCTTGTCCGCAACTCACCCTGACTCAGCATCCCCTTTGAGCCCACCATTATATTTTATGTCTCACCACTAGGGAATCCTCTATCTTTACCACACTGGTGGTGTGATGACAGTGACCAACTTTAATGCTATTCTGACCATGTTTTTTAAAGTTATCGAAGGATAACGTTATCTAGGTGGCGCTGTGACCAACTACAGAAAAGTCCCATTGAGGTCAGCTTTGGTGACATTATATAACATTCACCAACCGTTTGTGCCTCATTGGCTAAAGGGCATGATTGTTCATTGCCATATTCAGTTTCGGGCAAATCGGAGGCCGTTTGTGGAAGTTACAGTCAAATGTAAGGTCATGGCGTCACGCCAGCATTCACCATGGCATCAAAGCCCCTCCCTTTCTGGAAAGCTATCAGATCTGAATGGTCTTTAAAACATCATGAAGACACTGTATGACCTGAGTGTCATTTTCATTAAATTAGAGGGGACAAATATGGGCATTTCACCATAAAACAATAGACTTCCTGTTGTCAGGGGGCGGGGCTTAGGTGATGTCAGCTGTCCACATTGTCGTTGTCTTGAGATGTGGTCAGTGATCACACAGACAAAGTTTGAATTAGATCTGATCATGCACATGGGAGTTATTAAGTCAAGTAATGTCATGGCGAAAGGTCAAAGTTTGAGGCTTAGCCACGCCCACACCTTTATACTTATTTAAAATCCGACGGTTGAATTTTTTCCCCTTTGACTTAAAAGTACATAGCATAAGTTTGAAGGTGATCGGTGTAAAGGGCAACGGGCCATCAATGTCCAAACAACGTGTGCGAAAACCACTAAATCGAGTACTTGGACCAAAATGGCCGACCTCCTGTGCGAAATTGCGCTTGGCTCCAAGAGACTTTTTTGTAGGGCCAGAGACCCTACATGAGTGTACCAATTTTCATAATCCTCAGTCAAACCTTGTCTTGGGGCTGACAGTTTTAATGGTCCTAGGGGCGCTATTTCAGAATATAGGCCACGCCCACAAATCTCAGATGCCCATTTCTATTGGGGGTCAGACTAGGATCACTCACCAGACATTTTGTGGCGATGTCACGATAATTGAAGAAATGAGAGGCAAACGTATTGCCATGGCGTGATGGCGAATTTCGCCATGCTCCCAAAGCCCCGCCTTTTTTCAAAACCTGCCAGTACTGTAGACCAAGTGACCTCAACTTGTCAGCTGCTATTTACCAGAGATTCCAGGTGATTGGGTAAAAGGAGTCCAATATGGAGCTGTGAAAAAAAGAGTGGCGTGGCGAAAGGTCAAAGTTTGAGGCTTAGCCACGCCCACACCTTTATACTTATTTAAAATCCGACGGTTGAATTTTTTCCTCTATGTCTTAAGAGTATATAGCAGAAGCTCGAAGGCGATTGGTGAAAAGGGCGACGGAGCATCACTCTCCAAACAACGTGTGTGAAAACCACTAAATCGCGCACTTGGACCAAAATGGCCGACTTCCTGTGCGACTTTGCACTTGGCTCCAAGAGACTTTTTTGTAGGTCCTGAGACACCACATTAGTGTACCAAATTTCGTAATCCTCAGTCAAAGCATGGCTTGGGGCTGACAGTTTTAATGGTCCTAGGGGGCGCTAATACAGAAAATAGGCCACGCCCACAAACTTAAGCTGACCTTTTCTATTGGGGGTCAGACTAGGATCACTCACAACAATGGTCGAGGTGATATCACGATAAATGAAGAAATGAGAGGCAAACGTATTTCCATGGCGTGATGGCGAATTTCGCCATGCTCCCAAAGCCCCGCCTCTTTGCAAAACCTTCCAGTACTGGAGACCAAGTGACCTCAACTTGCCTGCTGCTATTTACCAGAGATTCCTGGTGATTGGGTAAAAGGAGTCCAATAAGGAGCTGTGAAAAAAAGAGTGGCGTGGCGAAAGGTCAAAGTTTGAGGCTTAGCCACGCCCACACCTTTATACTTATTTAAAATCCGACGGTTGAATTTTTTCCTCTATGTCTTAAGACTATATAGCAGAAGTTTGAAAGTGATTGGTGAAAAGGGCGACGGAGTATCACTCTCCAAAAAACGTGTGTGAAAACCACTAAATCGCGCACTTGGACCAAAATGGCCGACTTCCTGTGCGACTTTGCTCTTGGCTTCAAGAGACTTTTTTGTAGGTCCTGAGACACCACATTAGTGTACCAAATTTCGTAATCCTCAGTCAAAGCATGGCTTGGGGCTGACAGTTTTAATGGTCCTAGGGGGCGCTATTTCAGAAAATAGGCCACGCCCACCAGATGTTCACATCAGATCTTTTGGGGGGCCGGACTAGGATCACTCACAAGAAGTTTCGTGACGATATCTTTGGAAATGACGAAATGGGAGGCAAACGTAAGGCCAAGGCGGTATGCCTGAATTCGCCGCGCCGCCACAGCCCCGCCCTCTGCCGAAAACTCCCATAAAGTGACGCCAAGCAACCCCCACTTGTCTTGAGTTACCAGCTACAAATTTGTGGTGATTAAGTGAAATGGGGCAATTTGGGACCTTTCACAGTAAAACTTGATCTTTTTGGTCCTGAGGGGGCGGGGCTTGTGTGATGTCATCATCCGACCATTCAATTTACTTTGTGGGTGGATGACGAATGACCACAGAAAGTTTGGTAACTCTATTCCATTCAGTTATGAAGTTATAGCAATTTAAATATTTTTGGCGAGTAGTCAAACTTCGAGGCCTGGCTCCGCCCCTTCAACATATACGAAAACTCAGAATCCTTATCTCATTTTGTTCGCCCATCCCTTCTGAGCAATTTTACACAATTTTTGAGACGATCGTGCGAAAAATGATCGAGCAATCCAATCAGAAACGGACCCTAAAAACGGCAAAAACGGCAAAAAATCGCCATTTCAACCCAAAATGGCCGACTTCCTGTTTGATATTGACCATGGTTGCAAGAGACTTTTCTGTGCGGACTGTTGAGTACTACAAGTGTACCAAATTTCATAACTGTACGATAAACTAAGCTTTATGGAGAGGGGTTTTTTTCACTTTGTAGGGGGCGCTGTTCAGCCATTTTCTTTGCGATTTTTTCGGGACCTTTAAAATATCAAATTTTTCACCAGGCCTGACAAGTGTGCAAAATATTGTGAGTTTTGGGGTATGTTAAGGTCCCCAAAAAGCTGTTCAAAGGGGGCACGGAATAACAAAAAATAATAATAATCAGAGCAAAAACAAGAGGCCTTCGCAGCGCTTTCGCTGCTCGGGCCTAATAATAATCAGAGCAAAAACAAGAGGCCTTCGCAGCGCTTTCGCTGCTCGGGCCTAATTAAAGCTGCAAGCAGCGTCGTTCGGCCCTCGCAGCTCCGCGCCGCTCCGGCCTGGCCGGCAGCCCGGGGCAATAGGGCACGTCCACGGAACAGAAACGTCGACCACCCCGACACCAGAAACCGCAAACGATCACCTCGTCCGCACCTGACCCTGACTCAGCATCCCCTCTGAGGACACCATTATATTACACGTCTCACAACTAGAGCATACTCTACCTTTACGACTCTCGTGGATCTGATAACACAGACCGACTGTAATGCTTTTCTGACCACGTTGTTTGAAGTTATTGTAGGTAAAACTTATCTAGGGCCGCTGGAAAGCTTTCAGATCATGACAAATATGGGCATTTCACCATAAAACAATAGACTTCCTGTAGTAGAGGGCGGGACTTAGGGGATGTCAGCTGTCCACATTGGCATTGTCTTCAGATGTGGTCAGTGATCACACAGACAAAGTTTGATATAGATTAGATCATGCACATGGGAGTTATTAAGCCAAGAAATGTAATGGCGAAAGGTCAAAGTTTGAGGGTTAGCCACGCCCACACCTTTCAACTTTTGAAAAATCCGACGGTTGAATTTTTTCCCCTATGTCTTAAGAGGATATAGCAGGAGTTTGAAGGCAATTGGTGAAAAGGACGATGGGGCATAATACTCCAAACAATGTCTGCGAAAACCACTAAATTGAGTACTTGGACCAAAATGGCCGACTTCCTGTACGATTTTGCACTTGGCTCCAAGAGACTTTTTTTCCTGAGACAACACATTAGTGTACCAAATTTCGTAATCCTCAGTCAAAGCATGGCTTGGGGCTATTAGTTTAAAAGGTCCTAGGGGGCGCTATTTAAGGAAATAGGCCACGCCCACAAACTTCAGCTGTCTATTTCTCTTGGGGTCAGACTAGGATCACTCACCAGAAGTTTCGTAGTGATATCACGATAACTGAAGAAATGAGAGGCAAACGTATTTCCATGGCGTGATGGCGATTTTCGCCATGCTCCCAAAGCCCCGCCTTTTTTTGAAACCTGCCAGTACTGGAGACCAAGTGACCTCACGTTGTCTACTGCTATTTGCCAGAGATTCCTGCTGATTGGGTAAAAGGAGTCCAGTAGGGAGCTGTGAAAAAAGAGTGGCGTGGCGACAGGTCAAAGTTTGAGGCTTAGCCACGCCCACACCTTTCAACTTTTGAAAAATCCGACGGTTGAATTTTTTCCCCTACGTCTTAAGAGTATATAGCAGAAGTGTGAAAGCGATTGGTGAAAAAAGCAACGGAGCATCACTCTCCAAACAACGTGTACCAAAACAACTAAATCGCGTACTTGTACCAAAATGGCCGACTTCCTGTGCGACTTTGGACTTGGCTCCAAGAGACTTTTTTGTAGGTCCTGAGACTCCACATTAGTTTACCAAATTTCGTAATCCTCAGTCAAAGCATGGCTAGGGGCTGGCAGTTTTAATGGTCCTAGAGGGCGCTATTTCAGAAAATTGGCCACGCCCACAAATTTTAGCTGTCCATTTCTATTGGGGGTCAGACTAGGATCACTCACAACAAATTTCGAGGTGATATCTCGATAACTTAAGGAATGAGAGGCAAACGTATTTCCATGGCGTGATGGTGATTTTCGCCATGCTCCCAAAGCCCCGCCTTTTTTCAAAACCTGCCAGTACTGGAGACCAAGTAACCTCAAGTTGTCTACTGCTGTTTGCCACAGAATCCTGGTGTTTGGGTAAAAGGAGTCCAGTAGGGAGCTGTGAAAAAAAGAGTGGCGTGGCGACAGTTCAAAGTTTGAGGCTTAGCCACGCCCACACCTTTCAACTTTTGAAAAATCCGACGGTTGAATTTTTTCCTCTATGTCTTAAGAGTATATAGCAGAAGTTTGAAGGAGATTGGTGAAAAGGGCGACGGAGCATCACTCTCCAAACAACGTGTGCGAAAACAACTAAATCGCGCACTTGGACCAAAATGGCCGACTTCCTGTGCGACTTTGCACTTGGCTCCAAGAGACTTTTTTGTAGGTCCTGAGACACCACATTAGTGTACCAAATTTCGTAATCCTCAGTCAAAGCATGGCTTGGGGCTGACAGTTTTAATGGTCCTAGGGGGCGCTATTTCAGAAAATTGGCCACGCCCACCGGATTTTCACGTCAGATTTTTTGGGGGGCCAGACTAGGATCACTCACAAGAAGTTTCGTGACGACATCTTTAGAAATAAAGAAATGGGAGGCAAACGTAAGGCCACGGCGGTACGCCTTACTTCGCCGCGCCGCCACAGCCCCGCCCTCTGCCGAAAACTCCCATAAAGTGACGCCAAGCAACCCCCACTTGCCTTGAGTTACCAGCTCCAAATTTGTGGTGATTAAGTGAAATGGGGCAATTTGGGACCTTTCACAGTAAAACTTGACCTTTTTGGTCCTGAGGGGGCGGGGCTTGTGTGATGTCATCAACCGACCATTCAATTTACTTTGTGGGTCGATGACAAATGACCACAGAAAGTTTGGTAACGCTATTCCATTCAATTATGAAGTTATAGCAATTTAAATTTTTTTGGCGAGTAGTCAAACTTTGAGGCCTGGCTCCGCCCCTTCAACATATACGAAAACTCAGAATCCTTATCTCATTTTGTTCGCCCATCCCTTCTGAGCAATTTTACACAATTTTTGAGACGATCGTGCGAAAAATGATCGAGCAATCCAATCAGAGACGGACCCTAAAAACGGCAAAAACGGCAAAAAATCGCCATTTCAACCCAAAATGGCCGACTTCCTGTTTGATATTGACCATGGTTGCAAGAGACTTTTCTGTGCGGACTGTTGAGTACTACAAGTGTACCAAATTTCATAACTGTACGATAAACTAAGCTTTATGGAGAGGGTTTTTTTTCACTTTGTAGGGGGCGCTGTTCAGCCATTTTCTTTGCGATTTTTTTGGGACCTTTAAAATATCAAATTTTTCACCAGGCCTGACAAGTGTGCAAAATATTGTGAGTTTTGGGGTATGTTAAGGTCCCCAAAAAGCTGTTCAAAGGGGGCACGGAATAACAAAAAATAATAATAATCAGAGCAAAAACAAGAGGCCTTCGCAGCGCTTTCGCTGCTCGGGCCTAATTAAAGCTGCAAGCAGCGTCGTTCGGCCCTCGCAGCTCTGCGCCGCTCCGGCCTGGCCAGCAGCCCGGGGCACCAGGGCACGTCTGGCAGAACAGAATCGTCAACCACCCCGACGCCAGAATCTGCAAATGGCTTCCTAGTCCGCACCTCACCCTGACTCAGCATCCCCTCTGAGCTCACCATTAAATTGAATTGTAAGGTTACGGCGTTACGCCAGAATTCACCATGGCATAAAAGCCCCTCCCTTTCTGGAAAGCAATCAGATCTGAATGGTCATTACAACATCATGAAGACAGTGTATGACCTTAGTGTCATGTTCACTAAATTAGAGGGGACAAATATGGGTATTTCAGAATAAAAAATAGACTTCCTGTAGTCAGGGGGCGGGGCTTAGGTGATGTCAGCTGTCCACATTGTCATTTTTTACAGATATGGTCAATGATCACACAGACAAAGTTTGAAAAAGATCTGATCATGCACATGGGAGTTATTAAGTCAAGTAAAGTAATGGCGAAAGGTCAAAGTTTGAGGCTTAGCCACGCCCACACCTTTCAACTTTTGAAAAATCCGACGGTTGAATTTTTTCCCCTACGTCGTATGAGTATACAGCAGAAGTTTGAAAGTGATTGGTGAAAAGGGCGACAGAGCATCACTCTCCAAACAACGTGTGCGAAAACCACTAAATCGCGTACTTGGACCAAAATGGCCGACTTCCTGTGCGACTTTGTCCTGGCTCCAAGAGACTTTTTTGTAGGTCCTGAGACACCACATTAGTGTACCAAATTTCGTAATCCTCAGTCAAAGCATGGCTTGGGGCTATTAGTTTAAATGGTCCTAGGGGGCGCTATTTAAGAGAATAGGCCACGCCCACAAACTTCAGCTGTCTATTTCTCTTGGGGGTCAGACTAGGATCACTCACCAGAAGTTTCGTAGCGATATCACGATAACTGAAGAAATGAGAGGCAAACGTATTTCCATGGCGTGATGGCGATTTTCGCCATGCTCCCAAAGCCCCGCCTTTTTTCAAAACCTGCCAGTACTGGAGACTAAGTAACCTCAAGTTGTCTACTGCTGTTTCCCACAGAATCCTGGTGATTGGGTAAAAGGAGTCCAGTAGGGAGCTGTGAAAAAAAGAGTGGCGTGGCGACAGGTCAAAGTTTGAGGCTTAGCCACGCCCACACCTTTCAACTTTTGAAAAATCCGACGGTTGAATTTTTTCCCCTATGTCTTAAGAGTATATAGCAGAAGTTTGAAGGAGATTGGTGAAAAGGGCGACGGAGCATCACTCTCCAAACAACGTGTGCGAAAACCACTAAATCGCGTACTTGGACCAAAATGGCCGACTTCCTGTGCGACTTTGCACTTGGCTCCAAGAGACTTTTTTGTAGGTCCTGAGACACCACATTAGTGTACCAAATTTCGCAATCCTCAGTCAAAGCTTGGCTTGGGGCTATTAGTTTAAATGGACCTAGGGGGCGCTATTTAAGAGAATAGGCCACGCCCACAAACTTCAGCTGTCTACTTCTCTTGGGGGTCAGACTAGGATCACTCACCAGAAGTGTCGGAGCGATATCACGATAACTGAAGAAATGAGAGGCAAACGTATTTCCATGGCGTGATGGCGATTTTCGCCATGCTCCCAAAGCCCCGCCTTTTTTCAAAACCTGCCAGTACTGGAGACCAAGTAACCTCAAGTTGTCTACTGCTGTTTCCCACAGAATCCTGGTGATTGGGTAAAAGGAGTCCAGTAGGGAGCTGTGAAAAAAAGAGTGGCGTGGCGGCAGGTCAAAGTTTGAGGCTTAGCCACGCCCACACCTTTCAACTTTTGAAAAATCCGACGGTTGAATTTTTTTCCCTATGTCTTACGAGTACATAGCAGAAGTTTGAAGGAGAATGGTGAAAAGGGCGACGGAGCATCACTCTCCAAACAACGTGTGCGAAAACCACTAAATCGCGTACTTGGACCAAAATGGCCGACTTCCTGTGCGACTTTGCACTTGGCTCCAAGAGACTTTTTTGTAGGTCCTGAGACAGCACATTAGTGTACCATATTTCGTAATCCTCAGTCAAAGCATGGCTTGGGGCTGACAGTTTTAATGGTCCTAGGGGGCGCTATTTCAGAAAATAGGCCACGCCCACCGGATGTTCACATCAGATCTTTTGATGGGCCGGACTAGGATCACTCACAAGAAGTTTCGTGACGATATCTTTGGAAATGACGAAATGGGAGGCAAACGTAAGGCCAAGGCGGTACGCCTGAATTCGCCGCGCCGCCACAGCCCCGCCCTCTGCCGAAAACTCCCATAAAGTGACGCCAAGCAACCCCCACTTGTCTTGAGTTACCAGCTACAAATTTGTGGTGATTAAGTGAAATGGGGCAATTTGGGACCTTTCACAGTAAAACTTGATCTTTTTGGTCCTGAGGGGGCGGGGCTTGTGTGATGTCATCATCCGACCATTCAATTTACTTTGTGGGTGGATGACGAATGACCACAGAAAGTTTGGTAACTCTATTCCATTCAGTTATGAAGTTATAGCAATTTAAATATTTTTGGCGAGTAGTCAAACTTCGAGGCCTGGCTCCGCCCCTTCAACATATACGAAAACTCAGAATCCTTATCTCATTTTGTTCGCCCATCCCTTCTGAGCAATTTTACACAATTTTTGAGACGATCGTGCGAAAAATGATCGAGCAATCCAATCAGAAACGGACCCTAAAAACGGCAAAAACGGCAAAAAATCGCCATTTCAACCCAAAATGGCCGACTTCCTGTTTGATATTGACCATGGTTGCAAGAGACTTTTCTGTGCGGACTGTTGAGTACTACAAGTGTACCAAATTTCATAACTGTACGATAAACTAAGCTTTATGGAGAGGGGTTTTTTTCACTTTGTAGGGGGCGCTGTTCAGCCATTTTCTTTGCGATTTTTTCGGGACCTTTAAAATATCAAATTTTTCACCAGGCCTGACAAGTGTGCAAAATATTGTGAGTTTTGGGGTATGTTAAGGTCCCCAAAAAGCTGTTCAAAGGGGGCACGGAATAACAAAAAATAATAATAATCAGAGCAAAAACAAGAGGCCTTCGCAGCGCTTTCGCTGCTCGGGCCTAATCAGAGCAAAAACAAGAGGCCTTCGCAGCGCTTTCGCTGCTCGGGCCTAATTAAAGCTGCAAGCAGCGTCGTTCGGCCCTCGCAGCTCCGCGCCGCTCCGGCCTGGCCGGCAGCCCGGGGCACCAGGGCACGTCTGGCAGAACAGAAACGTCAACCACCCCGACACCAGAAACCGCAAATGGCCTCCTAGTCCGCACCTCACCCTGACTCAGCATCCCCTCTGAGCTCACCATTAAATTGAATTGTAAGGTCACGGCGTCATGCCAGAATTCGCCATGGCATCAAAGCCCCTCCCTTTCTGAAAAGCTAGCAGATCTGAATGGTCATTACAACATCATGAAGACAGTGCATGACCTTAGTGTCATGTTGACTAAATTAGAGGGGACAAATATGGGCATTTCACCATAAAACAATAGACTTCCTGTAGTCAGGGGGCGGGGCTTAGGTTATGTCAGCTGTCCACATTGTCATTGTCTTGAGATGTAGTCAATGATCACACAGACACAGTTTGATATAGATCTGATCATGCACATGGGAGTTGTTAAGTCAACTAATGTAATGGCGAAAGGTCAAAGTTTGAGGCTTAGCCACGCCCACACCTTTATACTTATTTAAAATCCGACGGTTGAATTTTTCCCCATTTGTCTTAAGAGTACATAGCAAAAGTTTGACGGTGATCGGTGAAAAGGGCGACGGGGCATCAATGTCCAAACAACGTGTGTGAAAACCACTAAATCGAGTACTTGGACGAAAATGGCCGACCTCCTGTGTGACATTGCACTTGGCTCCAAGAGACTTTTTTGTAGGTCCTGAGACACTACATTAGTGTGCCAAATTTCGTGATCCTCAGTCAAAGCATGGCTTGGGGCTGACGTTTTTAATGGTCCAAGGGGGCGCTATTTCAGAATATAGGCCATGCCCACAAACTTCAGCTATCCAGTTCTATTAGGGGTCAGAGTAGGATCACTCATCAGAAATTGTGTGGCGATGTCACCATGATTGAAGAAATGAGAGACAAACGTATTTCCATGGCGTGATGGCGAATTTCGCCATGCTCCCAAAGCCCCGCCTTAATTCGAAACCTGCCAGTACTATAGACCAAGTGACCTCAACTTGTCTGCTGCTTTTTGCCAGTGATTGCTGGTGATTGGGTAAAAGGAGTCCAATAGGGAGCTGTGAAAAAAAAAGTGGCGTGGCGACAGGTCAAAGTTTGAGGCTTAGCCACGCCCACATCGTTATACTTATTTAAAATCCGATGGTTGAATTTTTTCTTCTATGTCTTAAGAGTGTATAGCAGATGTTTGAAGGTGATTGGTGAAAAGGGTGATGGAGCATCCTTTTCCAAACAACGTGTGCGAAAACCACTAAATCAAGTACTTGGACCAAAATGGCCGACTTCCTGTGCGACTTTGCACTTGGCTCCAAGAGACTTTTTTGTAGGTCCTGAGACACCATATTAGTGTACCAAATGTCGTACTCCTCAGTCAAAGCATGGCTTGGGGCTGACAGTTTTAATGGTCCTAGGGGGCGCTATTTCAGAAAATAGGCCACGCCCACCGGATGTTCACATCAGATTCTTTTGGGGGCCGGACTAGGATCACTCTGAAGAAGTGTCGTGGCGATATCTCTAGAAATGACGAAATGGAAGGCAAACGTAAGGCCACGTCGGTACGCCTGACTTCGCCGCGCCGCCACAGCCCCGCCTTCTGCAGAAAACTCCCATAAAGTGACGCCAAGCAACCCCAACTTGTCTTCAGTTACCTGCTACAAATTTGGGATGATTATTTGAAAGGGCGAATTTTGGAAAATTTCCCAGTAAAACTTGACCTTTTAAGTCCTGAGGGGGCGGGGCTTATGTGACATCATCAATCGACCATTCATTTGTCTTCGGGGGGCGATGACAATTGTCCATAGAAAGTTACTTTAACTGTAATTCTTTCATTTATGAAATTATAGCAATTTGAATTTTTTTGGCGAGTGCTCGAACTTTGAGGCCTGGTCCCGCCCCTTCAGTATTTACGAAAAGTCAATTTTTTTGTCTCATTTGAATCGTCCATCGCTTCTGTTCGATCGCACACTATTTTTGAGACGATCGTGCGAAAAATGACCAAACTGTTCAACCAAATATAGACCCTAGAAATGGCCAAAACGGGGTCAAAATGGCCACTTTAGCCCAAAATGGCCGACTTCCTGTTTGATATTGACCATGGGTGCAAGAGGCTTTTCTGTGCGTATTGTTGAGTTCTACAAGTGTACCAAATTTCATCACTCTACTATGAAAAAAGGTCAAAGCGGAGGGGTATTTTTAATTTTCTAGGGGGCGCTGTTGAAACATTTTTTCACCAACTTTCACGTTGCCAGTGAAATACGTAAATTTCACGCACTTTCTATATTGGGCCAGAATTTGGTGAGTTTTTGGATATGCTAAGACCCCCTAACGGCCACCCAAAGACGCGGAAGAAAAAAAAAGAAAAAAGAAAAATAAGAAACGGAGCAGATACAATAGGCCTTCGCAGCGCTTCGCTGCTCGGGCCTAATTGAAGCTGCAAGCAGCGTCGTTCGGCCCTCGCAGCTCTGCACCGCTCCTGCCTGGCCGGCAGCCCGGGGCACCAGGGCACGTCCGCAGAACACAAACGTCGACCACCCCAACACCAGAAACTGCTAACGGCCACCTTGTCCGCAACTCACCCTGACTCAGCATCCCCTTTGAGCCCACCATTATATTTTATGTCTCACCACTAGGGAATCCTCTATCTTTACCACACTGGTGGTGTGATGACAGTGACCAACTTTAATGCTATTCTGACCATGTTTTTTAAAGTTATCGAAGGATAACGTTATCTAGGTGGCGCTGTGACCAACTACAGAAAAGTCCCATTGAGGTCAGCTTTGGTGACATTATATAACATTCACCAACCGTTTGTGCCTCATTGGCTAAAGGGCATGATTGTTCATTGCCATATTCAGTTTCGGGCAAATCGGAGGCCGTTTGTGGAAGTTACAGTCAAATGTAAGGTCATGGCGTCACGCCAGCATTCACCATGGCATCAAAGCCCCTCCCTTTCTGGAAAGCTATCAGATCTGAATGGTCTTTAAAACATCATGAAGACACTGTATGACCTGAGTGTCATTTTCATTAAATTAGAGGGGACAAATATGGGCATTTCACCATAAAACAATAGACTTCCTGTTGTCAGGGGGCGGGGCTTAGGTGATGTCAGCTGTCCACATTGTCGTTGTCTTGAGATGTGGTCAGTGATCACACAGACAAAGTTTGAATTAGATCTGATCATGCACATGGGAGTTATTAAGTCAAGTAATGTCATGGCGAAAGGTCAAAGTTTGAGGCTTAGCCACGCCCACACCTTTATACTTATTTAAAATCCGACGGTTGAATTTTTTCCCCTTTGACTTAAAAGTACATAGCATAAGTTTGAAGGTGATCGGTGTAAAGGGCAACGGGCCATCAATGTCCAAACAACGTGTGCGAAAACCACTAAATCGAGTACTTGGACCAAAATGGCCGACCTCCTGTGCGAAATTGCGCTTGGCTCCAAGAGACTTTTTTGTAGGGCCAGAGACCCTACATGAGTGTACCAATTTTCGTAATCCTCAGTCAAACCTTGTCTTGGGGCTGACAGTTTTAATGGTCCTAGGGGGCGCTATTTCAGAATATAGGCCACGCCCACAAATCTCAGATGCCCATTTCTATTGGGGGTCAGACTAGGATCACTCACCAGACATTTTGTGGCGATGTCACGATAATTGAAGAAATGAGAGGCAAACGTATTGCCATGGCGTGATGGCGAATTTCGCCATGCTCCCAAAGCCCCGCCTTTTTTCAAAACCTGCCAGTACTGTAGACCAAGTGACCTCAACTTGTCAGCTGCTATTTACCAGAGATTCCAGGTGATTGGGTAAAAGGAGTCCAATAGGGAGCTGTGAAAAAAAGAGTGGCGTGGCGAAAGGTCAAAGTTTGAGGCTTAGCCACGCCCACACCTTTATACTTATTTAAAATCCGATGGTTGAATTTTTTCCTCTATGTCTTAAGAGTATATAGCAGAAGCTCGAAGGCGATTGGTGAAAAGGGCGACGGAGCATCACTCTCCAAACAACGTGTGTGAAAACCACTAAATCGCGCACTTGGACCAAAATGGCCGACTTCCTGTGTGACTTTGCACTTGGCTCCAAGAGACTTTTTTGTAGGTCCTGAGACACCACATTAGTGTACCAAATTTCGTAATCCTCAGTCAAAGCATGGCTTGGGGCTGACAGTTTTAATGGTCCTAGGGGGCGCTAATACAGAAAATAGGCCACGCCCACAAACTTAAGCTGGCCTTTTCTAATGGGGGTCAGACTAGGATCACTCACAACAATGGTCGAGGTGATATCACGATAAATGAAGAAATGAGAGGCAAACGTATTTCCATGGCGTGATGGCGAATTTCGCCATGCTCCCAAAGCCCCGCCTTTTTGCAAAACCTTCCAGTACTGGAGACCAAGTGACCTCAACTTGCCTGCTGCTATTTACCAGAGATTCCTGGTGATTGGGTAAAAGGAGTCCAATAAGGAGCTGTGAAAAAAAGAGTGGCGTGGCGAAAGGTCAAAGTTTGAGGCTTAGCCACGCCCACACCTTTATACTTATTTAAAATCCGACGGTTGAATTTTTTCCTCTATGTCTTAAGACTATATAGCAGAAGTTTGAAAGTGATTGGTGAAAAGGGCGACGGAGTATCACTCTCCAAACAACGTGTGTGAAAACCACTAAATCGCGCACTTGGACCAAAATGGCCGACTTCCTGTGCGACTTTGCACTTGGCTTCAAGAGACTTTTTTGTAGGTCCTGAGACACCACATTAGTGTACCAAATTTCGTAATCCTCAGTCAAAGCTTGGCTTGGGGCTGACAGTTTCAATGGTCCTAGGGGGCGCTATTTCAGAAAATAGGCCACGCCCACCAGATGTTCACATCAGATCTTTTGGGGGGCCGGACTAGGATCACTCACAAGAAGTTTCGTGACGATATCTTTGGAAATGACGAAATGGGAGGCAAACGTAAGGCCAAGGCGGTACGCCTGAATTCGCCGCGCCGCCACAGCCCCGCCCTCTGCCGAAAACTCCCATAAAGTGACGCCAAGCAACCCCCACTTGTCTTGAGTTACCAGCTACAATTTTGTGGTGATTAAGTGAAATGGGGCAATTTGGGACCTTTCACAGTAAAACTTGATCTTTTTGGTCCTGAGGGGGCGGGGCTTGTGTGATGTCATCATCCGACCATTCAATTTACTTTGTGGGTGGATGACGAATGACCACAGAAAGTTTGGTAACTCTATTCCATTCAGTTATGAAGTTATAGCAATTTAAATATTTTTGGCGAGTAGTCAAACTTCGAGGCCTGGCTCCGCCCCTTCAACATATACGAAAACTCTGAATCCTTATCTCATTTTGTTCGCCCATCCCTTCTGAGCAATTTTACACAATTTTTGAGACGATCGTGCGAAAAATGATCGAGCAATCCAATCAGAAACGGACCCTAAAAACGGCAAAAATGGCAAAAAATCGCCATTTCAACCCAAAATGGCCGACTTCCTGTTTGATATTGACCATGGTTGCAAGAGACTTTTCTGTGCGGACTGTTGAGTACTACAAGTGTACCAAATTTCATAACTGTACGATAAACTAAGCTTTATGGAGAGGGGTTTTTTTCACTTTGTAGGGGGCGCTGTTCAGCCATTTTCTTTGCGATTTTTTTGGGACCTTTAAAATATCAAATTTTTCACCAGGCCTGACAAGTGTGCAAAATATTGTGAGTTTTGGGGTATGTTAAGGTCCCCAAAAAGCTGTTCAAAGGGGGCACGGAATAACAAAAAATAATTAAAGCTGCAAGCAGCGTCGTTCGGCCCTCGCAGTGAAGCTGCTCGTCCTCCGTCCGTACCCCCTTCGCTCCATCCCCGACGCTTTCCAAACCCTGCTCCGCGCCCCTTCCTGGCCGGCAGCCTGGGACACCAGGGCACGTCCGCGGAACAGAAACGTCCACCAGAACAGAATTCGCCGTGGCATCAAAGCCCCTCCCTTTCTGAAAAGCCATCAGGTCTGAATGGTCATTACAGAATCATGAAGACAGTGCATGACCTTAGTGTCATCTTGACTAAATTAGAGGGGACAAATATGGGCAGTTCACCATAAAACAATAGACTTCCTGTAGTCAGGGGGCGGGGCTTAGGTGATGTCAGCTGTCCACATTGTCACTGTCTTCAGATGTGGTCAGTGATCACACAGACAAAGTATGAAATTGATCTGATCATGCACATGGGAGTTGTTAAGTCAAATAAGGTAATGGCGACTGGTCAAAGTTTGAGGCTTAGCCACGCCCACACCTTTATACTTATTTAAAATCCGACGGTTGAATTTTTTCCTCTATGTCTTAAGAGTATATAGCAGAAGTTTGAAGGTGATCGGTGGAAAGGGCGAGGAGATATCATTCTCCTAATAACGTGTGCGAAAACCACTAAATTGAGTACTTGGACCAAAATGGCCGACCTCCTGTGCGACATTGCGCTTGGCTCCAAGAGACTTTTTTGTAGGTCCTGATACACTACATTAGTGTGCCAAATTTTGTGAACCTCAGTCAAAGCATGGCTTGGGGCTGACTGTTTTAATGGTCCTAGGGGGCGCTGTTTCAGAAAATAGGCCACGCCCACAAACTTCAGCTATCCAATTCTATTAGGGGTCAGAGTAGGATCACTCATCAGAACTTGTGTGGCGATGTCACAATGATTGAAGAAATGAGAGACAAACGTATTTCCATGGCGTGATGGCGAATTTTGCCATGCTCTCAAAGCCCCGCCTTTATTCGAAACCTGCCAGTACTATAGACTAAGTGACCTCAACTTGTCTGCTGCTATTTGCCACTGTTTGGTGGTGATTGGTTAAAAGGAGTCCAATAGGGAGCTGTGAAAAAAAGAGTGGCGTGGCGACAGGTCAAAGTTTGAGGCTTAGCCACACCCACACCTTTATACTTATTTAAAATCCGACGGCTGAATTTTTTCATCTATGTCTTAAGAGTATATAGCAGAAGTGTGAAGGCAATTGGTGAAAAGGGCAACGGAGCATCACTCTCCAAACAACGTGTGCGAAAACCACTAAATCGCGCACTTGGACCAAAATGGCCGACTTCCTGTGCGACATTGCACTTGGCTCCAAGAGACTTTTTTGTAGGTCCTGAGACACCACATTAGTGTACCAAATTTTGTACTCGTCAGTCAAAGCATGGCTTGGGGCTGGCAGTTTTAATGGTCCTAGAGGGCGCTATTTCAGAAAATAGGCCACGCCCACCGGATGTTCACATCACATTTTTTGGGGGGCCGGACTAGGATCACTCCCAAGACGTTTCGTGGCGATATCTCTAGAAATGACGAAATGGGAGGCAAACGTAAGGCCACGTCGGTACGCCTGACTTCGCCGCGCCGCCACAGCCCCGCCTTCTACAGAAAACTCCCATAAAGTGACGCCAAGCAACCCTAACTTGTCTTCAGTGACCTGCTACAAATTTGGGGTGATTATTTGAAAGGGCGAATTTTGGGAAATTTCCTAGTAAAACTTGACCTTTTAAGTCCTGAGGGGGCGGGGCTTATGTGACATCATCAATCGACCATTCATTTGTCTTCGGAGGGCGACGACAATTGTCCATAGAAGATTTCTTTAACTGTAATTCTTTCATTTATGAATCTATAGCAATTTGAATTTTTTTGGCGAGTGCTCGAACTTTGAGGCCTGGTCCCGCCCCTTCAGTATTTACGAAAAGTCAATTTTATTGTCTCATTTTAATCGTCCATCGCTTCTGTTCGATCGCACACTATTTTTGAGACGATCGTGCGAAAAATGACCAAACTGTTCAACCAAATATAGACCCTAGAAATGGCCAAAACGGTGTCAAAATGGCCACTTTAGTCCAAAATGGCCGACTTCCTGTTTGATATTGACCATGGGTGCAAGAGGCTTTTCTGTGCGTATTGTTGAGTTCTACAAGTGTACCAAATTTCATCACTCTACTATGAAAAAAGGTCAAAGCGGAGGGGTATTTTTAATTTTCCAGGGGGCGCTGTTGAAACAATTTTTTACCAACTTTCACGTTGCCAGTGAAATACGTAAATTTCACGCACTTTCTATATTGGGCCAGAATTTGGTGAGTTTTTGGATATGCTAAGACCCCCTAAAGGCCATCCAAAGACGCGGAAGAAAAAAAAAGAAAGAAAAAAAAAAAGAAAAAAAATAATAAACGGAGCAGATACAATAGGCCTTCGCAGCTTCACTGCTCGGGCCTAATTAAAGCTGCAAATAGCGTCGTTCGGCCCTCGCAGCGAAGCTGCTCGCCCTCCTTCAGCACCCCCTCCGCTCCATCCCCGACGCTCTCCAAACCCGGCTCCGCGCTTCTCCATCCTGGCCGGCAGCCGAGGGCATCAGGGCATGCCTGTCGAAACAGAAAGTCAGCCACCCCAACACCGGAAACCGTGAAAGGCC
The DNA here is from genome assembly GCF_043380555.1 of Nothobranchius furzeri. Classification (NCBI taxonomy): domain Eukaryota; kingdom Metazoa; phylum Chordata; class Actinopteri; order Cyprinodontiformes; family Nothobranchiidae; genus Nothobranchius; species Nothobranchius furzeri. The sequence continues at coordinate 48,920,077 of NC_091741.1, read as the reverse complement.
TCCTCGTCCACACCTCACCCTGACTCAGCATCCCTTCTGAGCCCACCATTACATGTCTCACCCCTAGGAGATACTCTATCTTTACCACACTGGTGATGTGATGTTCAGTCTCGGGCAAATCGGAGGCTGTTTGTGGAAGTTACAGTCAAACGTAAGGTCACAGCGTCACGCCAGAAATCGCCATGGCATCAAAGCCCCTCACTTTCTGAAAAGCTATCAGATCTGAATGGTCATTACAACATCATGAAGACAGTGCATGACGTTAGTGTCATCTTGACTAAATTAGAGGGGACAAATATGGGCAGTTCACCATAAAACAATAGACTTCCTGTAGTCAGGGGGAGGGGCTTAGGTGATGTCAGCTGTCCACATTGTCACTGTCTTCAGATGTGGTCAGTGATCACACAGACAAAGTATGAAATTGATCTGATCTTGCACATGGGAGTTATTAAGTCAAATAAAGTAATGGCGACTGGTCAAAGTTTGAGGCTTAGCCACGCCCATACCTTTATACTTATTTAAAATCCGACGGTTGAATTTTTTCATCTATGTCTTAAGAGTATATAGCAGAAGTTTGAAGGTGATTGGTGGAAAGGGCGAGGAGATATCATTCTCCTAATAACGTGTGCGAAAACCACTAAATTGAGTAATTGCACAAAAATGGCCGACCTCCTGTGTGATATTGCGCTTGGCTCCAAGAGACTTTTTTGTAGGTCCTGAGACACTACATTAGTGTGCCAAATTTTGTGATCCTCAGTCAAAGCATGGCTTGGGGCTGACTGTTTTAATGGTCCTAGGGGGCACTGTTTCGGAAAATAGGCCACGCCCACAAACTTCAGCTGTCCAATTATATTAGGGGTCAGAGTAGGATCACTCATCAGAAATTGTGTGGCAATGTCACAATGATTGAAGAAATGAGAGACAAACGTATTTCCATGGCGTGATGGCAAATTTCGCCATGCTCCCAAAGCCCCGCCTTTATTCGAAACCTGCCAGTACTATAGACCTAGTGACCTCAACTTGTCTGCTGCTACTTGCCACTGTTTGGTGGTGATTGGATAAAAGGAGTCCAATAGGGAGCTGTGAAAAAAAGAGTGGCGTGGCGACAGGTCAGAGTTTGAGGCTTAGCCACGCCCACACATTTATACTTATTTAAAATCCGACGGTTGAATTTTTTCATCTATGTCTTAAGAGTATATAGCAGAAGTGTGAAGGCGATTGGTGAAAAGGGCGACGGAGCATCACTCTCCAAACAACGTGTGCAAAAACCACTAAATCGCGCACTTGGACCAAAATGGCCGACTTCCTGTGCGACTTTGCACTTGGCTCCAAGAGACTTTTTTGTAGGTCCTGAGACACCACATTAGTGTACCACATTTCGTAATCCTCAGTCAAAGCATGGCTTGGGGCTGTCAGTTTTAATGGTCCTAGGGGGCGCTATTTCAGAAAGTAGACCACGCCCACCGGAATGTCACATCAGATTTTTTGGGGGGCCGGACTAGGATCACTCACAAGAAGTTTCGTGGCGATATCTCTAGAAATGACGAAATGGGAGGCAAACGTAAGGCCTAAGTGGTACGCCTGAGTTCGCCGCGCCGCCACAGCCCCGCCTTCTGCAGAAAACTCCCATAAAGTGACGCCAAGCAACCCCAACTTGTCTTCAGTTACCTGATACAAATTTGGGATGATTATTTGAAAGGGCAAATTTTGGAAAATTTCCCAGTAAAACTTGACCTTTTAAGTCCTGAAGGGGCGGGGCTTATGTGACATCATCAATTGACCATTCATTTGTCTTTGGGGGGCGATGATGATTGTCCATAGAAAGTTCCTTTAACTGTATTTCTTTCATTTATGAAATTATAGCAATTTGAATTTTTTTGGCGAGTGCTCGAACTTTGAGGCCTGGTCCCGCCCCTTCAGTATTTACGAAAAGTCAATTTTATTGTCTCATTTTAATCGTCCGTCGCTTCTGTTCGATCGCACACTATTTTTGAGACGATCGTGCGAAAAATGACCAAACTGTTCAACCAAATATAGACCCAAGAAATGGCCGAAACAGGGTCAAAATGGCCACTTTAGTCCAAAATGGCCGACTTCCTGATTGATATTGACCATGGATGCAAGAGGCTTTTCTGTGCGTATTGTTGAGTTCTACAAGTGTACCAAATTTCATAACTGTACGATAAACTAAGCTTTATGGAGAGGGGTATTTTTCACTTTCTAGGGGGCGCTGTTTAGCCATTTTTTTATGAACTTTCACATCGCCAGTGAAATACGTAAATTTCACGCACTTTCTATATTGGGCCAGAATTTGGTGACTTTTTGGATATGCTAAGACCCCCTAAAGGCCAGTCAAAGACGCGGAAGAAAAAAGAAAGAAAGAAAGCGTAATAATAAACGGAGCAGATACAATAGGCCTTCGCAGCTTCACTGCTCGGGCCTAATTAAAGCTGCAAGCAGCGTCGTTCGGCCCTCGCAGCTCCGCGCCGCTCCGGCCCGGCCGGCAGCCAGGGGCACCAGGGCACGTCCCCGGAACAGAAACGTCGACCACCCCGACACATGAAACCGCTAACGGTCACCTCGTCTGCACCTCACCCTGACTCAGCATCCCCTCTGAGCCCACCATTATATTACACGTCTCACCACTAGGGCATACCCCATCTTTGCCACACTGGTGGTGTGATGACAGTGACCAACTTTAATGCTATTTTGACCATGTTTTTTAAAGTTACCGAAGGTTAAAGTTAACTAGGCGGCGCTGTGACCAACTACAGAAAAGTCCCATTGAGGTCAGCTTTGGTGACATTATATAACATTCACCAACCGTTTGTGCCTCACTGGCTAAAGGGCATGATTGTTCATTGCCATGTTCAGTCTCGGGCAAATTGGAGGCTGTTTGTGGAAGTTACAGTCAAACGTAAGGTCATGGCGTCATGGCAGCATTCGCCATTGCATCAAAGCCCCTCCCTTTCTGGAAATCTTTCAAGTCTGAATGGTAATTACAACATTATGAAGACAGTGTATGACCTTAGTGTCATGTTCACTAAGTTACAGGTGACAAATATGGGCATTTCACCATAAAACAATAGACTTCCTGTTGTCAGGGGGCGGGGCTTAGGTGATGTCAGCTGTCCACAATAATGTTGCCTTGAGATGTGGTCAGTGATCACACAGACAAAGTTTGAAATAGATCTGATTGTGCACATGGGAGTTATTAAGTCAAGTAATGTAATGGCGAAAGGTCAAACTTTGAGGCTTAGCCACGCCCACATCTTTATACTTATTTAAAATCCGACGGTTGAATTTTTTCCTCTATGTCTTAAGAGTATATAGCAGAAATTTGAAGGTGATTGGTGAAAAGGGCGATGGAGCATCACTCTCCAAACAACGTGTGCGAAAACCACTAAATCGAGTACTTGGACCAAAATGGCCGACTTCCTGTGCGACTTTGCACTTGGCTCCAAGAGACTTTTTTGTAGTTCCTGAGACACCACATTAGTGTACCAAATTTCGTAATCCTCAGTCAAAGCATGGCTTGGGGCTGACAGTTTTAATGGTCCTAGGGGGCGCTAATTCAAAAAATAGGCCACGCCCACAAACTTAAGCTGACCATTTCTATTGGGGGTCAGACTAGGATCACTCACAACAAATTTCGAGGTGATATCACGATAAATGAAGAAATGAGAGGCAAACGTATTTCCATGGCGTGATGGCGAATTTCACCATGCTCCCAAAGCTCCGCCTTTTTTCAAAACCTTCCAGTACTGAAGACCAAGTGACCTCAACTTGTCTGCTGCCTTTTACCAGAGATTCCTGGTGATTGGGTAAAAGGAGTCCAATAGGGAGCTGTGAAAAAAAGAGTGGCGTGGCGAAAGGTCAAAGTTTGAGGCTTAGCCACGCCCACACCTTTAAACTTATTTAAAATCCGACGGTTGAATTTTTTCCTCTATGTCTTAAGAGTATATAGCAGAAGTTTGAAAGCGATTGGTGAAAAGGGCGACGGAGCATCACTCTCCAAACAACGTGTGTGAAAACCACTAAATCGCGCACTTGGACCAAAATGGCCGACTTCCTGTGCGACTTTGCACTTGGCTCCAAGAGACTTTTTTGTAGGTCCTGAGACACCACATTAGTGTACCAAATTTCGTAATCCTCAGTCAAAGCATGGCTTGGGGCTGACAGTTTTAATGGTCCTAGGGGGCGCTATTTCAGAAAATAGGCCACGCCCACCGGATCTTCCAATCAGATCTTTTGGGGGGCCGGACTAGGATCACTCACAAGAAGTTTCGTGACGATATCTTTAGAAATGACGAAATGGGAGGCAAACGTAAGGCCACGGCGGTACGCCTGAATTCGTTGCGCCGCCACAGCCCCGCCCTCTGCCGAAAACTCCCATAAAGTGATGCAAAGCAACCCCCACTTGTCTTGAGTTACCAGCTACAAATTTGTGGTGATTGAGTGAAATGGGGCCATTTGGGACCTTTCACAGTAAAACTTGACCTTTTTGGTCCTGAGGGGGCGGGGCTTGTGTGATGTCATCATCCGACCATTCAATTTACTTTGTGGGTGGATGACAAATGACGACAGAAAGTTTGGTAACTCTATTCCATACAGATATGAAGATATAGCAATTTAAATTTTTTTGGCGAGTAGTCAAACTTCGAGGCCTGGCCCCGCCCCTTCAACATATACGAAAAGTCAGAATCCTTGTCTCATTTTTTTCACCCATCCCTTCTGAGCAATTTTACACAATTTTTGAGACGATCGTGCGAAAAATGATCGAGCAATCCAATCAGAAACGGACCCTGAAAACGGCAAAAACGGCAAAAAATTGCCATTTCAACCCAAAATGGCCGACTTCCTGTTTGATATTGACCATGCTTGCAAGAGACTTTTCTGTGCGGACTGTTGAGTACTACAAGTGTACCAAATTTCATAACTGTACGATAAACTAAGCTTTATGGAGAGGGTTTTTTTTCACTTTCTAGGGGGCGCTGTTCAGCCATTTTCTTTGCGATTTTTTTGGGACCTTTAAAATATCAAATTTTTCACCAGGCCTGACGAGTGTGCAAAATATTGTGAGTTTTGGGGTATGTTAAGGTCCCCAAAAAGCAATTCAAAGCGGCACCGGAATAATAAATAAAATTAAAGCTGCAAGCAGCGTCGTTCGGCCCTCGCAGCTCCGCGCCGCTCCGGTCTGGACGGCAGCCCGGGGCACCAGTGCACGTCTGACAGAACAGAAACGTCAACCACCCCGACACCAGAAACCGCGAATGGCCTCCTAGTCTGCACCTCACCCTGACTCAGCATCCCCTCTGAGCTCACCATTAAATTGAATATTAAGATTACGGCGTTACGCCAGAATTCGCCATGGCATCAAAGCCCCTCCCTTTCTGGAAAGCTATCAGATCTGAATGGTCATTACAGCATCATGAAGACAGTGCATGACCTTAGGGTCATGTTGACTAAATTAGAGGGGACAAATATGGGCATTTCAGCATAAAAAATAAATTCCTGTAGTCAGGGGGCGGGGCTTAGGTGATGTCAGCTGTCCACATTGTCATTGTTTACAGATATGGTCAATGATCACACAGACAAAGTTCGAAAAAGATCTGATCATGCACATGGGAGTTATTAAGTCAAGTAAAGTAATGGCGAAAGGTCAACGTTTGAGGCTTAGCCACGCCCACACCTTTCAACTTTTGAAAAATCCGACGGTTGAATTTTTTCCCCTATGTCTTAAGAGTGTATTGCAGAAGTTTGAAGGTGATTGGTGAAAAGGGCGACGGAGCATCACTCTCCAAACAATGTGTGCGAAAACCACTAAATCACGTACTTGCACCAAAATGGCCGACTTCCTGTGCGACTTTACGCTTGGCTCCAAGAGACTTTTTTGTAGGTCCTGAGACCCCACATTAGTGTACCAAATTTCGTAATCCTCAGTCAAAGCATGGCTTGGGGCTGAAAGTTTTAATGGCTCTAGGGGGCGCTATTTAAGAATATAGGCCACGCCCACAAACTTCAGCTGTCTATTTCTCTTGGAGCTCAGACTAGGATCACTCACCAGAAGTTTCGTAGCAATATCACGATAACTGAAGAAATGAGACAAACGTATTTCCATGGCGTGATGGCGATTTTCGCCATGGTCCCAAAGCCCCGCCTTTTTTCAAAACCTGCCAGTACTGGAGACCAAGTAACCTCAACTTGTCTACTGCTGTTTGCCACAGAATCCTGGTGATTGGGTAAAAGGAGTCCAGTAGGGAGCTGTGAAAAAAAGAGTAGCGTGGCGACAGGTCAAAGTTTGAGGCTTAGCCACGCCCACACCTTTCAACTTTTGAAAAATCCGACGGTTAAATTTTTTCCCCTATGTCTTAAGGGTATATAGCAGAAGTTTGAAGGAGATTGGTGAAAAGGGCGACGGAGCATCACTCTCCAAACAACGTGTGCGAAAACCACTAAATCGCGTACTTGATCCAAAATGGCCGACTTCCTGTGCGACTTTGAACTTGACTCCAAGAGACTTTTTTGTAGGTCCTGAGACACCACATTAGTGTACCAAATTTCGTAATCCTCAGTCAAAGCATGGCTTGGGGCTAATAGTTTAAATGGTCCTAGGGGGCGCTATTTCAAAACATAGGCCACGCCCACAAAATTCAGCTGTCTATTTCTCTTGGAGCTCAGACTAGGATCACTCACCAGAAGTTTCGTAGCAATATCACGATAACTGAAGAAATGAGAGACAAACGTATTTCCATGGCGTGATGGCGATTTTCGCCATGGTCCCAAAGCCCCGCCTTTTTTCAAAACCTGCCAGTACTGGAGACCAAGTAACCTCAACTTGTCTACTGCTGTTTGCCACAGAATCCTGGTGATTGGGTAAAAGGAGTCCAGTAGGGAGCTGTGAAAAAAAGAGTAGCGTGGCGACAGGTCAAAGTTTGAGGCTTAGCCACGCCCACACCTTTCAACTTTTGAAAAATCCGACGGTTGAATTTTTTCCCCTATGTCTTAAGGGTATATAGCAGAAGTTTGAAGGAGATTGGTGAAAAGGGCGACGGAGCATCACTCTCCAAACAACGTGTGCGAAAACCACTAAATCGCGTACTTGATCCAAAATGGCCGACTTCCTGTGCGACTTTGAACTTGACTCCAAGAGACTTTTTTGTAGGTCCTGAGACACCACATTAGTGTACCAAATTTCGTAATCCTCAGTCAAAGCATGGCTTGGGGCTAATAGTTTTAATGGTCCTAGGGGGCGCTATTTCAGAAAATAGGCCACGCCCACCAGATGTTCACATCAGATCTTTTGGGGGGCCGGACTAGGATCACTCACAAGAAGTTTCGTGACGATATCTTTGGAAATGACGAAATGGGAGGCAAACGTAAGGCCAAGGCGGTACGCCTGAATTCGCCGCGCCACCACAGCCCCGCCCTCTGCCGAAAACTCCCATAAAGTGACGCCAAGCAACCCCCACTTGTCTTGAGTTACCAGCTACAAATTTGTGGTGATTAAGTGAAATGGGGCAATTTGGGACCTTTCACAGTAAAACTTGATCTTTTTGGTCCTGAGGGGGCGGGGCTTGTGTGATGTCATCATCCGACCTTTCAATTTACTTTGTGGGTGGATGACGAATGACCACAGAAAGTTTGGTAACTCTATTCCATTCAGTTATGAAGTTATAGCAATTTAAATATTTTTGGCGAGTAGTCAAACTTCGAGGCCTGGCTCCGCCCCTTCAACATATACGAAAACTCAGAATCCTTATCTCATTTTGTTCGCCCATCCCTTCTGAGCAATTTTACACAATTTTTGAGACGATCGTGCGAAAAATGATCGAGCAATCCAATCAGAAACGGACCCTAAAAACGGCAAAAACGGCAAAAAATCGCCATTTCAACCCAAAATGGCCGACTTCCTGTTTGATATTGACCATGGTTGCAAGAGACTTTTCTGTGCGGACTGTTGAGTACTACAAGTGTACCAAATTTCATAACTGTACGATAAACTAAGCTTTATGGAGAGGGGTTTTTTTCACTTTGTAGGGGGCGCTGTTCAGCCATTTTCTTTGCGATTTTTTTGGGACCTTTAAAATATCAAATTTTTCACCAGGCCTGACAAGTGTGCAAAATATTGTGAGTTTTGGGGTATGTTAAGGTCCCCAAAAAGCTGTTCAAAGGGGGCACGGAATAACAAAAAATAATAATAATCAGAGCAAAAACAAGAGGCCTTCGCAGCGCTTTCGCTGCTCGGGCCTAATTAAAGCTGCAAGCAGCGTCGTTCGGCCCTCGCAGCGAAGCTGCTCGCCCTCCTTCCGCACCCCCTCCGCTCCATCCCCGACGCTCTCCAAACCCAGCTCCGCGCTTCTCCGTCCTGGCCGGCAGCCGGGGGCACCAGGGAACGTCTGGCGGAACAGAAAGTCAACCACCCCGACACCAGAAACCGTGAACGGCCTCCTCGTCCACACCTTACCCTGACTCAGCATCCCCTCTGAGCCCACCATTACACGTCTCACCACTAGGAGATACTCTATCTTTACCACACTGGTGATGCGATGTTCAGTCTCGGGCAAGTCGGAGGCTGTTTGTGGAAGTTACAGTCAAACGTAAGGTCACAGTGTCACGTCAGAAATCGCCATGGCATCAAAGCCCCTGCCTTTCTGAAAAGCTATCAGATCTGAATGGTCATTACAACATCATGAAGACAGTGCATGACCTTAGTGTCATCTTGACTAAATTAGAGGGAACAAATATGGGCATTTCACCATAAAACAGTTGACTTCCTGTAGTCAGGGGGCGGGGCTTAGGTGATGTCAGCTGTCCACATTGTCACTGTCTTCAGATGTGGTCAGTGATCACACAGACAAAGTATGAAATTGATCTGATCATGCACATGGGAGTTGTTAAGTCAAATAAGGTAATGGCGACTGGTCAAAGTTTGAGGCTTAGCCACGCCCACACCTTTATACTTATTTAAAATCCGACGGTTGAATTTTTTCCTCTATGTCTTAAGAGTATATAGCAGAGGTTTGAAGGTGATCGGTGGAAAGGGCGAGGAGATATCATTCTCCTAATAACGTGTGCGAAAACCACTAAATTGAGTACTTGGACCAAAATGGCCGACCTCCTGTGCGACATTGTGCTTGGCTCCAAGAGACTTTTTTGTAGGTCCTGGTACACTACATTAGTGTGCCAAATTTTGTGATCCTCAGTCAAAGCATGGCTTGGGGCTGACTGTTTTAATGGTCCTAGGGGGCGCTGTTTCAGAAAATAGGCCACGCCCACAAACTTCAGCTGTCCAATTCTATTAGGGGTCAGAGTAGGATCACTCATCAGAACTTGTATGGCGATGTCACAATGACTGAAGAAATGAGAGACAAACGTATTTCCATGTCGTGATGGCGAATTTCGCCATTCTTCCAAAGCCCCGCCTTTATTCGAAACCTGCCAGTACTATAGACCAAGTGACCTCAACTTGTCTGCTGCTATTCGCCACTGTTTGGTGGTGATTGGTTAAAAGGAGTCCAATAGGGAGCTGTGAAAAAAAAGAGTGGCGTGGCGACAGGTCAAAGTTTGAGGCTTAGCCACGCCCACACCTTTATACTTATTTAAAATCCGACGGTTGAATTTTTTCATCTATGTGTTAAGAGTATGTAGCCGAAGTGTGAAGGCAATTGGTGAAAAGGGCGACGGAGCATCACTCTCCAAACAACGTGTGCGAAAACCACTAAATTGCGCACTTGGACCAAAATGGCCGACTTCCTGTGCGACAATGCACTTGGCTCCAAGAGACTTTTTTGTAGGTCCTGAGACACCACATTAGTGTACCAAATTTCGTAATCCTCAGTCAAAGCATGGCTTGGGGCTGTCAGTTTTAATGGTCCTAGGGGGCGCTATTTCAGAAAATAGACCACGCCCACCGGAATTTCACATCAGATCTTTTGGGGGGCCAGACTAGGATCACTCACAAGAAGCTTCGTGGCGATATCTCTAGAAATGACGAAATGGGAGGCAAACGTAAGGCCTAAGTGGTACGCCTGAATTCGCCGCGCCGCCACAGCCCCGCCTTCTGCAGAAAACTCCCATAAAGTGAAGCCAAGCAACCCCAACTTGTCTTCAGTTACCCGCTACAAATTTGGGGTGATTATTGGAAAGGGCGAATTTTGGAAAATTTCCCAGTAAAACTTGACCTTTTAAGTCCTGAGGGGGCGGGGCTTATGTGACATCATCAATCGACCATTCATTTGTCTTCGGAGGGCGATGACAATTGTCCACAGAACATTTCTTTAACCGTAATTCTTTCATTTATGAAATTATAGCAATTTGAATTTTTTTGGCGAGTGTTCGAACTTTGAGGCCTGGCCCCGCCCCTTCAGTATTTACGAAAAGTCAATTTTATTGTCTCATTTGAATCGTCCATCGATTCTGTTCGATCTCGCACAATTTTTGAGACGATGGTGCGAAAAATGACCAAACTGTTCAACCAAATATAGACCCTAGAAATGGCCAAAACGGGGTCAAAATGGCCACTTTACTCCAAAATGGCCGACTTCCTGTTTGATATTGACCATGGTTGCAAGAGACTTTTCTGTGCGGACTGTTGAGTACTACAAGTATACCAAATTTCATAACTGTACGATAAACTAAGCTTTATGGAGAGGGGTATTTTTCACTTTCTAGGGGGCGCTGTTCAGTCACTTTTTGACGAACTTTCACATCGCCAGTGAAATACGTAAATTTCACGCACTTTCTATATTGGGCCAGAATTTGGTGACTTTTTGGATATGCTAAGACCCCCTAAAGGCCATTCAAAGACGCGGAAGAAAAAAGAATAATAATAAGAAGAAACGGAGCAGATACAATAGGCCTTCGCAGCTTCACTGCTCGGGCCTAATTAAAGCTGCAAGCAGCGTCGTTCGGCCCTCGCAGCTCTGCGCCGCTCCGGCCTGGCCAGCAGCCCGGGGCACCAGGGCACGTCTGGCAGAACAGAATCGTCAACCACCCCGACGCCAGAATCTGCAAATGGCTTCCTAGTCCGCACCTCACCCTGACTCAGCATCCCCTCTGAGCTCACCATTAAATTGAATTGTAAGGTTACGGCGTTACGCCAGAATTCGCCATGGCATAAAAGCCCCTCCCTTTCTGGAAAGCAATCAGATCTGAATGGTCATTACAACATCATGAAGACAGTGTATGACCTTAGTGTCATGTTCACTAAATTAGAGGGGACAAATATGGGTATTTCAGAATAAAAAATAGACTTCCTGTAGTCAGGGGGCGGGGCTTAGGTGATGTCAGCTGTCCACATTGTCATTTTTTACAGATATGGTCAATGATCACACAGACAAAGTTTGAAAAAGATCTGATCATGCACATGGGAGTTATTAAGTCAAGTAAAGTAATGGCGAAAGGTCAAAGTTTGAGGCTTAGCCACGCCCACACCTTTCAACTTTTGAAAAATCCGACGGTTGAATTTTTTCCCCTACGTCGTATGAGTATACAGCAGAAGTTTGAAAGTGATTGGTGAAAAGGGCGACAGAGCATCACTCTCCAAACAACGTGTGCGAAAACCACTAAATCGCGTACTTGGACCAAAATGGCCGACTTCCTGTGCGACTTTGTCCTGGCTCCAAGAGACTTTTTTGTAGGTCCTGAGACACCACATTAGTGTACCAAATTTCGTAATCCTCAGTCAAAGCATGGCTTGGGGCTATTAGTTTAAATGGTCCTAGGGGGCGCTATTTAAGAGAATAGGCCACGCCCACAAACTTCAGCTGTCTATTTCTCTTGGGGGTCAGACTAGGATCACTCACCAGAAGTTTCGTAGCGATATCACGATAACTGAAGAAATGAGAGGCAAACGTATTTCCATGGCGTGATGGCGATTTTCGCCATGCTCCCAAAGCCCCGCCTTTTTTCAAAACCTGCCAGTACTGGAGACTAAGTAACCTCAAGTTGTCTACTGCTGTTTCCCACAGAATCCTGGTGATTGGGTAAAAGGAGTCCAGTAGGGAGCTGTGAAAAAAAGAGTGGCGTGGCGACAGGTCAAAGTTTGAGGCTTAGCCACGCCCACACCTTTCAACTTTTGAAAAATCCGACGGTTGAATTTTTTCCCCTATGTCTTAAGAGTATATAGCAGAAGTTTGAAGGAGATTGGTGAAAAGGGCGACGGAGCATCACTCTCCAAACAACGTGTGCGAAAACCACTAAATCGCGTACTTGGACCAAAATGGCCGACTTCCTGTGCGACTTTGCACTTGGCTCCAAGAGACTTTTTTGTAGGTCCTGAGACACCACATTAGTGTACCAAATTTCGCAATCCTCAGTCAAAGCTTGGCTTGGGGCTATTAGTTTAAATGGACCTAGGGGGCGCTATTTAAGAGAATAGGCCACGCCCACAAACTTCAGCTGTCTACTTCTCTTGGGGGTCAGACTAGGATCACTCACCAGAAGTGTCGGAGCGATATCACGATAACTGAAGAAATGAGAGGCAAACGTATTTCCATGGCGTGATGGCGATTTTCGCCATGCTCCCAAAGCCCCGCCTTTTTTCAAAACCTGCCAGTACTGGAGACCAAGTAACCTCAAGTTGTCTACTGCTGTTTCCCACAGAATCCTGGTGATTGGGTAAAAGGAGTCCAGTAGGGAGCTGTGAAAAAAAGAGTGGCGTGGCGGCAGGTCAAAGTTTGAGGCTTAGCCACGCCCACACCTTTCAACTTTTGAAAAATCCGACGGTTGAATTTTTTTCCCTATGTCTTACGAGTACATAGCAGAAGTTTGAAGGAGAATGGTGAAAAGGGCGACGGAGCATCACTCTCCAAACAACGTGTGCGAAAACCACTAAATCGCGTACTTGGACCAAAATGGCCGACTTCCTGTGCGACTTTGCACTTGGCTCCAAGAGACTTTTTTGTAGGTCCTGAGACAGCACATTAGTGTACCATATTTCGTAATCCTCAGTCAAAGCATGGCTTGGGGCTGACAGTTTTAATGGTCCTAGGGGGCGCTATTTCAGAAAATAGGCCACGCCCACCGGATGTTCACATCAGATCTTTTGATGGGCCGGACTAGGATCACTCACAAGAAGTTTCGTGACGATATCTTTGGAAATGACGAAATGGGAGGCAAACGTAAGGCCAAGGCGGTACGCCTGAATTCGCCGCGCCGCCACAGCCCCGCCCTCTGCCGAAAACTCCCATAAAGTGACGCCAAGCAACCCCCACTTGTCTTGAGTTACCAGCTACAAATTTGTGGTGATTAAGTGAAATGGGGCAATTTGGGACCTTTCACAGTAAAACTTGATCTTTTTGGTCCTGAGGGGGCGGGGCTTGTGTGATGTCATCATCCGACCATTCAATTTACTTTGTGGGTGGATGACGAATGACCACAGAAAGTTTGGTAACTCTATTCCATTCAGTTATGAAGTTATAGCAATTTAAATATTTTTGGCGAGTAGTCAAACTTCGAGGCCTGGCTCCGCCCCTTCAACATATACGAAAACTCAGAATCCTTATCTCATTTTGTTCGCCCATCCCTTCTGAGCAATTTTACACAATTTTTGAGACGATCGTGCGAAAAATGATCGAGCAATCCAATCAGAAACGGACCCTAAAAACGGCAAAAACGGCAAAAAATCGCCATTTCAACCCAAAATGGCCGACTTCCTGTTTGATATTGACCATGGTTGCAAGAGACTTTTCTGTGCGGACTGTTGAGTACTACAAGTGTACCAAATTTCATAACTGTACGATAAACTAAGCTTTATGGAGAGGGTTTTTTTTCACTTTGTAGGGGGCGCTGTTCAGCCATTTTCTTTGCGATTTTTTCGGGACCTTTAAAATATCAAATTTTTCACCAGGCCTGACAAGTGTGCAAAATATTGTGAGTTTTGGGGTATGTTAAGGTCCCCAAAAAGCTGTTCAAAGGGGGCACGGAATAACAAAAAATAATAATAATCAGAGCAAAAACAAGAGGCCTTCGCAGCGCTTTCGCTGCTCGGGCCTAATAATAATCAGAGCAAAAACAAGAGGCCTTCGCAGCGCTTTCGCTGCTCGGGCCTAATAATTAAAGCTGCAAGCAGCGTCGTTCGGCCCTCGCAGCGAAGCTGCTCGCCCTCCTTCAGCACCCCCTCCGCTCCATCCCCGACGCTCTCCAAACCCGGCTCCGCGCTTCTCCATCCTGGCCGGCAGCCGAGGGCATCAGGGCATGCCTGTCGGAACAGAAAGTCAGCCACCCCAACACCGGAAACCGTGAAAGGCCTCCTCGTCCACACCTCACCCTGACTCAGCATCCCTTCTGAGCCCACCATTACATGTCTCACCCCTAGGAGATACTCTATCTTTACCACACTGGTGATGTGATGTTCAGTCTCGGGCAAATCGGAGGCTGTTTGTGGAAGTTACAGTCAAACGTAAGGTCACAGCGTCACGCCAGAAATCGCCATGGCATCAAAGCCCCTCACTTTCTGAAAAGCTATCAGATCTGAATGGTCATTACAACATCATGAAGACAGTGCATGACCTTAGTGTCATCTTGACTAAATTAGAGGGGACAAATATGGGCAGTTCACCATAAAACAATAGACTTCCTTTAGTCAGGGGGCGGGGCTTAGGTGATGTCAGCTGTCCACATTGTCACTGTCTTCAGATGTGGTCAGTGATCACACAGACAAAGTATGAAATTGATCTGATCATGCACATGGGAGTTATTAAGTCAAATAAAGTAATGGCGACTGGTCAAAGTTTGAGGCTTAGCCACGCCCATACCTTTATACTTATTTAAAATCCGACGGTTGAATTTTTTCCTCTATGTCTTAAGAGTATATAGCAGGAGTTTGAAGGTGATCGGTGGAAAGGGCGAGGAGATATCATTCTCCTTATAACGTGTGCGAAAACCACTTAATTGAGTAATTGCACCAAAATGGCCGACCTCCTGTGCGACATTGCGCTTGGCTCCAAGAGACTTTTTTGTAGGTCCTGAGACACTACATTAGTGTGCCAAATTTTGTGATCCTCAGTCAAAGCATGGCTTGGGGCTGACTGTTTTAATGGTCCTAGGGGGCACTGTTTTGGAAAATAGGCCACGCCCACAAACTTCAGCTGTCCAATTATATTAGGGGTCAGAGTAGGATCACTCATCAGAAATTGTGTGGCAATGTCACAATGATTGAAGAAATGAGAGACAAACGTATTTCCATGGCGTGATGGCGAATTTCGCCATGCTCCCAAAGCCCCGCCTTTATTCGAAACCTGCCAGTACTATAGACCTAGTGACCTCAACTTGTCTGCTGTTATTTGCCACTGTTTGGTGGTGATTGGACAAAAGGAGTCCAATAGGGAACTGTGAAAAAAAGAGTGGCGTGGCGACAAGTCAGAGTTTGAGGCTTAGCCACGCCCACACCTTTATACTTATTTAAAATCCGACGGTTGAATTTTTTCATCTATGTCTTAAGAGTATATAGCAGAAGTGTGAAGGCGATTGGTGAAAAGGGCGACGGAGCATCACTCTCCAAACAACGTGTGCGAAAACCACTAAATCACGCACTTGGACCAAAATGGCCGACTTCCTGTGCGACTTTGCACTTGGCTCCAAGAGACTTTTTTGTAGGTCCTGAGACACTACATTAGTGTACCACATTTCGTAATCCTCAGTCAAAGCATGGCTTGGGGCTGTCAGTTTTAATGGTCCTAGGGGGCGCTATTTCAACAAATAGACCACGCCCACCGGAATGTCACATCAGATTTTTTGGGGGGCCGGACTAGCATCACTCACAAGAAGTTTCGTGGCGATATCTCTAGAAATGACGAAATGGGAGGCAAACGTAAGGCCTAAGTGGTACGCCTGAGTTCGCCGCGCCGCCACAGCCCCGCCTTCTGCAGAAAACTCCCATAAAGTGACGCCAAGCAACCCCAACTTGTCTTCAGTTACCTGATACAAATTTGGGATGATTATTTGAAAGGGCAAATTTTGGAAAATTTCCCAGTAAAACTTGACCTTTTAAGTCCTGAAGGGGCGGGGCTTATGTGACATCATCAATTGACCATTCATTTGTCTTCGGGGGGCGATGATGATTGTCCATAGAAAGTTACTTTAACTGTAATTCTTTCATTTATGAAATTATAGCAATTTGAATTTTTTTGGCGAGTGCTCGAACTTTGAGGCCTGGTCCCGCCCCTTCAGTATTTACGAAAAGTCAATTTTATTGTCTCATTTTAATCGTCCGTCGCTTCTGTTCGATCGCACACTATTTTTGAGACGATCGTGCGAAAAATGACCAAACTGTTCAACCAAATATAGACCCAAGAAATGGCCGAAACAGGGTCAAAATGGCCACTTTAGTCCAAAATGGCCGACTTCCTGTTTGATATTGACCATGGATGCAAGAGGCTTTTCTGTGCGTATTGTTGAGTTCTACAAGTGTACCAAATTTCATAACTGTACGATAAACTAAGCTTTATGGAGAGGGGTATTTTTCACTTTCTAGGGGGCGCTGTTCAGCCATTCTTTTATGAACTTTCACATTGCCAGTGAAATACGTAAATTTCACGCACTTTCAATATTGGGCCAGAATTTGGTGACTTTTTGGATATGCTAAGACCCCCTAAAGGCCAGTCAAAGACGCGGAAGAAAAAAGAAAGAAAGAAAGCGTAATAATAAACGGAGCAGATACAATAGGCCTTCGCAGCTTCACTGCTCGGGCCTAATAATCAGAGCAAAAACAAGAGGCCTTCGCAGCGCTTTCGCTGCTCGGGCCTAATTAAAGCTGCAAGCAGCGTCGTTCGGCCCTCGCAGCTCTGCACCGCTCCTGCCTGGCCGGCAGCCCGGGGCACCAGGGCACGTCCGCAGAACACAAACGTCGACCACCCCAACACCAGAAACTGCTAACGGCCACCTTGTCCGCAACTCACCCTGACTCAGCATCCCCTTTGAGCCCACCATTATATTTTATGTCTCACCACTAGGGAATCCTCTATCTTTACCACACTGGTGGTGTGATGACAGTGACCAACTTTAATGCTATTCTGACCATGCTTTTTAAAGTTATCGAAGGATAACGTTATCTAGGTGGCGCTGTGACCAACTACAGAAAAGTCCCATTGAGGTCAGCTTTGGTGACATTATATAACATTCACCAACCGTTTGTGCCTCATTGGCTAAAGGGCATGATTGTTCATTGCCATATTCAGTTTCGGGCAAATCGGAGGCCGTTTGTGGAAGTTACAGTCAAATGTAAGGTCATGGCGTCACGCCAGCATTCACCATGGCATCAAAGCCCCTCCCTTTCTGGAAAGCTATCAGATCTGAATGGTCTTTAAAACATCATGAAGACACTGTATGACCTGAGTGTCATTTTCACTAAATTAGAGGGGACAAAAATGGGCATTTCACCATAAAACAATAGACTTCCTGTTGTCAGGGGGCGGGGCTTAGGTGATGTCAGCTGTCCACATTGTCGTTGTCTTGAGATGTGGTCAGTGATCACACAGACAAAGTTTGAATTAGATCTGATCATGCACATGGGAGTTATTATTTCAAGTAATGTCATGGCGAAAGGTCAAAGTTTGAGGCTTAGCCACGCCCACACCTTTATACTTATTTAAAATCCGACGGTTGACTTTTTCCCCTTTGACTTAAAAGTACATAGCATAAGTTTGAAGGTGATCGATGTAAAGGGCAACGGGCCATCAATGTCCAAACAACGTGTGCGAAAACCACTAAATCGAGAACTTGGACCAAAATGGCCGACCTCCTGTGCGAAATTGCGCTTGGCTCCAAGATACTTTTTTGTAGGTCCGGAGACCCTACATGAGTGTACCAATTTTCGTAATCCTCAGTCAAACCTTGTCTTGGGGCTGACAGTTTTAATGGTCCTAGGGGGCGCTATTTCAGAATATAGGCCACGCCCACAAATCTCAGATGCCCATTTCTATTGGGGGTCAGACTAGGATCACTCACCAGACATTTTGTGGCGATGTCACGATAATTGAAGAAATGAGAGGCAAACGTATTGCCATGGCGTGATGGAGAATTTCGCCATGCTCCCAAAGCCCCGCCTTTTTTCAAAACCTGCCAGTACTGTAGACCAAGTGACCTCAACTTGTCAGCTGCTATTTACAAGATATTCCAGGTGATTGGGTAAAAGGAGTCCAATAGGGAGCTGTGAAAAAAAGAGTGGCGTGGCGAAAGGTCAAAGTTTGAGGCTTAGCCACGCCCACACCTTTATACTTATTTAAAATCCGACGGTTGAATTTTTTCCTCTATGTCTTAAGAGTATATAGCAGAAGCTTGAAGGTGATTGGTGAAAAGGGCGACGGACAATCACTCTCCAAACAACGTGTGTGAAAACCACTAAATCGCGCACTTGGACCAAAATGGCCGACTTCCTGTGCGACTTTGCACTTGGCTCCAAGAGACTTTTTTGTAGGTCCTGAGACACCACATTAGTGTACAAAATTTTGTAATCCTCAGTCAAAGCATGGCTTGGGGCTGACAGTTTTAATGGTCCTAGGGGGCGCTAATACAGAAAATAGGCCACGCCCACAAACTTAAGCTGACCTTTTCTATTGGGGGTCAGACTAGGATCACTCACAACAATGGTCGAGGTGATATCACGATAAATGAAGAAATGAGAGGCAAACGTATTTCCATGGCGTGATGGCGAATTTCGCCATGCTCCCAAAGCCCCGCCTTTTTTCAAAACCTTCCAGTACTGGAGACCAAGTGACCTCAACTTGCCTGCTGCTATTTACCAGAGATTCCTGGTGATTGGGTAAAAGGAGTCCAATAGGGAGCTGTGAAAAAAAGAGTGGCGTGGCGAAAGGTCAAAGTTTGAGGCTTAGCCACGCCCACACCTTTATACTTATTTAAAATCCGACGGTTGAATTTTTTCCTCTATGTCTTAAGAGTATATAGCAGAAGCTCGAAGGCGATTGGTGAAAAGGGCGACGGAGCATCACTCTCCAAACAACGTGTGTGAAAACCACTAAATCGCGCACTTGGACCAAAATGGCCGACTTCCTGTGCGACTTTGCACTTGGCTCCAAGAGACTTTTTTGTAGGTCCTGAGACACCACATTAGTGTACCAAATTTCGTAATCCTCAGTCAAAGCATGGCTTGGGGCTGACAGTTTTAATGGTCCTAGGGGGCGCTAATACAGAAAATAGGCCACGCCCACAAACTTAAGCTGACCTTTTCTATTGGGGGTCAGACTAGGATCACTCACAACAATGGTCGAGGTGATATCACGATAAATGAAGAAATGAGAGGCAAACGTATTTCCATGGCGTGATGGCGAATTTCGCCATGCTCCCAAAGCCCCGCCTTTTTGCAAAACCTTCCAGTACTGGAGACCAAGTGACCTCAACTTGCCTGCTGCTATTTACCAGAGATTCCTGGTGATTGGGTAAAAGGAGTCCAATAAGGAGCTGTGAAAAAAAGAGTGGCGTGGCGAAAGGTCAAAGTTTGAGGCTTAGCCACGCCCACACCTTTATACTTATTTAAAATCCGACGGTTGAATTTTTTCCTCTCTGTCTTAAGACTATATAGCAGAAGTTTGAAAGTGATTGGTGAAAAGGGCGACGGAGTATCACTCTCCAAACAACGTGTGTGAAAACCACTAAATCGCGCACTTGGACCAAAATGGCCGACTTCCTGTGCGACTTTGCACTTGGCTTCAAGAGACTTTTTTGTAGGTCCTGAGACACCACATTAGTGTACCAAATTTCGTAATCCTCAGTCAAAGCATGGCTTGGGGCTGACAGTTTTAATGGTCCTAGGGGGCGCTATTTCAGAAAATAGGCCACGCCCACCAGATGTTCACATCAGATCTTTTGGGGGGCCGGACTAGGATCACTCACAAGAAGTTTCGTGACGATATCTTTGGAAATGACGAAATGGGAGGCAAACGTAAGGCCAAGGCGGTACGCCTGAATTCGCCGCGCCGCCACAGCCCCGCCCTCTGCCGAAAACTCCCATAAAGTGACGCCAAGCAACCCCCACTTGTCTTGAGTTACCAGCTACAAATTTGTGGTGATTAAGTGAAATGGGGCAATTTGGGACCTTTCACAGTAAAACTTGATCTTTTTGGTCCTGAGGGGGCGGGGCTTGTGTGATGTCATCATCCGACCATTCAATTTACTTTGTGGGTGGATGACGAATGACCACAGAAAGTTTGGTAACTCTATTCCATTCAGTTATGAAGTTATAGCAATTTAAATATTTTTGGCGAGTAGTCAAACTTCGAGGCCTGGCTCCGCCCCTTCAACATATACGAAAACTCAGAATCCTTATCTCATTTTGTTCGCCCATCCCTTCTGAGCAATTTTACACAATTTTTGAGACGATCGTGCGAAAAATGATCGAGCAATCCAATCAGAAACGGACCCTAAAAACGGCAAAAACGGCAAAAAATCGCCATTTCAACCCAAAATGGCCGACTTCCTGTTTGATATTGACCATGGTTGCAAGAGACTTTTCTGTGCGGACTGTTGAGTACTACAAGTGTACCAAATTTCATAACTGTACTATAAACTAAGCTTTACGGAGAGGGGTTTTTTTCACTTTGTAGGGGGCGCTGTTCAGCCATTTTCTTTGCGATTTTTTTGGGACCTTTAAAATATCAAATTTTTCACCAGGCCTGACAAGTGTGCAAAATATTGTGAGTTTTGGGGTATGTTAAGGTCCCCAAAAAGCTGTTCAAAGGGGGCACGGAATAACAAAAAATAATAATAATCAGAGCAAAAACAAGAGGCCTTCGCAGCGCTTTCGCTGCTCGGGCCTAAAAAATAATAAACAGAGCAAAAACAAGAGGCCTTCGCAGCGCTTTCGCTGCTCGGGCCTAAATAATAATAAACAGAGCAAAAACAAGAGGCCTTCGCAGCGCTTTCGCTGCTCGGGCCTAAATAATAATAAACAGAGCAAAAACAAGAGGCCTTCGCAGCGCTTTCGCTGCTCGGGCCTAAAAAAATAAAAAATAAAGTTAACAGCTGAAATAGCAGGAGATAATGCAATTAGAGAGAAATTGTAGACAAAGTAGTCGAGTGTGGAAAGTAGTCAGTATATCCTCCAGCAGTCTAAGCCTATAGCAGCATAACTACAGAGATAACTCTGGATAACCTAGCCGTTAAGATGGAGGCATGTTGGATGCAGGGCAAGGGAGAGCCACTTTTACTGACTACTCTCCACTGTACACTCCACCTCCCTCTACTCCCCCGCTCGTCCAGATCTGGGCTAACATCAGATTTTAATTTTAGGCCCTACCAAATAAAAATGTTTTAGTGCTTGGATCAATTCTTTTTACTTTATAGATGCTTCTAATTGGTAAAATCACTTTCTGTTCTGCAGATTTCTCACAAGCTGTTTGGACGTCAGACGAAGTGGACGTGCTGCTCACGCGGTGGGCAGAGGAGTGTGTCCAGAAGCGCCTAGCAGTCAGTCAGGAGGATGAGAGCGTGTACGCTCAGCTGAGTTCAGAGCTCGCCACTCAGGGCTTTGATAAGACCGCTAACCAATGCCAGACAAAAGTGAGGCTTCTTAAGCAGGAGTATGAAAGAATTAGGGAGCAAAATGACTCAAAAGAACTCAGCTGGTTTGCTCTGATGGATGACGTTTACGGTCGTGCCAAACCAAAGACTGTGGGTAAACCAGCAGCTATGGTCACTGAGTCAGAGTGTGGATCTGTGCGGAGATCAGAGCCTGACTCAGCAGAACCATCAGAAGGTACGAAACAACCACATCAGATCACTTCATTTTAGCTGTTTCCGCTTCATTGTGTTTTTGTGATGAACATCCAAAATGAGCTAAATGCAAAGAAAAGGTGTAAAAGTACTGAATTAATTCTTGCTGCGTTTCCAGGTTACCGTTTGTCCATCCCGTCTTTGTGCCTCCTGATTCCGACCCTTCGCCTGATGTCCGCCTTCGCCTGGCAGGTGGTCCAGTGTTGTAATGTGGTTCATT
Organism: Nothobranchius furzeri; assembly: GCF_043380555.1. Lineage (NCBI taxonomy): Eukaryota > Metazoa > Chordata > Actinopteri > Cyprinodontiformes > Nothobranchiidae > Nothobranchius > Nothobranchius furzeri. Next base: position 48,898,128 of record NC_091741.1, on the reverse strand, counting down.
ATAGGAAAGTGGAGGAGCTGGTGGTGCTGGTGACGGAGCTGGCTCCAGAGCTGCTCACAGCCAGAGAAAGAGTTCAGCTCCTGCTCAGACTCAGAGCGAGGGTAAGAGGCCGGATCTCATTCTCCTAAACAATCACTTCAAAAGGATTTACTGGGTAAACTATGCAATCTTTGTTAAGAAGCTCTTTCTGTCCGTTTCAGCTTGTGCTGGAGTTGTGTCGTAGTGAGAGCACCGCCACGCCGCTGCACGTCCAGCCCCATCTGGATGTCATTTTAAACCTGAAGATGAGCTCTGGCTGTGATCAGGAGGTCGGTCTCGGATATCAGCTTTAAGCCTTTGTAACATCCTGCAGCATCTTTTTCATTCACCCATTCAAGCACTCGCTCTTTCTTTACCTCCATTGCTCCTGTCTTTGTTTTTCACTCCGGTAGGACTTTGAGGAGCTGGAGAAGTCCAAAACTAACTTCGTGGAGGTTGTTCAAACTTTGTTTCAGGACCCAGAAGAAAGGGAGAGGTTTTTCACGGTGAGACTCTTAATAACTGTTTTCTTTTCTTTTTGTCATGAAAGTCAACCTGGCAACTGTAAAGGGAGCCTAACCCCTTCTTTCCACCGGAGCTGTCAGCAGCACGTCATAGCTGCTGATAGGAACTGCTGTGGTCAACAGAACTTTTTCCACCGGAGCCGTCAGCAGCACGTTACTGCAGCAGCACGTCATAGCTGCTGATAGGAACCGCTGTGGTCAACAGAACCTTTTCCACCGGAGCCGTCAGCAGCGCGAGTCGGCCGCATCTCAGGAGCAGCATGTCACGGCCCTTACGCGCAGGTTCTTTTTTCTACGAGCGACGCCTCTGAAACGGGTCAAGTTCGACATTTTTGGGGAAGGAAAGACAGGAAATCGGACGCGGAAACGGAGCGAAGCTCTCAAGATTTTCAGAATAAAGAAACGTACTGCCTTCCGGTTGCTTTACTTTCAAAAAAAGTTACAAACTGTGCGGCCCCGTGAGAAGTTACCACCTAGCTAGCGGTCTCCTTTGTTTTTCAGGTCCATATTGGCAATTATAAAATGGACAGAACATAAAACACAAACCTTTTGGATTCATGTTGTAATTTTCTCCTGCTTGTTGTTGTGTTTACTGACGAAGTTACATGATTGACTTCGTGCTATGTCGGTGACAGCGGCTCCCCTGCTGCTTCACGTCTCATGGGAAGGGCCAAGCAGCAGCTTACGCGAGCAAGACGTGCTGCTGCAGTAAAGCCTGGTTCATGCTTCTCCATCAGCTCTGCAAGGCACAGACACGCACGGACTGACGGAAGCGTTTTGCTCTCATACTTCTCCGTCTCCTGGAGAATGTTGCAAAGCAATTCCCCACCAGGACAACAGAGGGCGTAGCGTTGTTCTGTGGTATCCTGTCATGTATCCGGTCTAAGATAGTGTGTTTATATTGTGGGGGGTTTTTTTGTATATAAGAGACTTTTTAATAGACAAATTTGTCTCTCATTCTCCTCCACCTCTTCATGCGCTCCCCACCTCTAAACCCAGGTTTCCTGTCATTTCCGTCCACAAATAAAAAGCTTGCTGCGCATCTTTTCACTCCTCCAGTCACGGGGGAATTAAACGTTCATATTTTTAGAGTTTTTTTCGCGAGGTATTCTTCAAGCTGCTCCGTGTCTGCCGCTTGTTATCCTCGGCTCTCTTTATGTTTTTGAGGGCGCAATGGCGGCGCTGTAAACAACAGCGGCGTCCTGACCAATCACAAGCTTGCGTTGTCCGTCTCGACTGACGGATGTTTAGAAAAGAGAGTTCGACTCCGTCCGTACTTGCGGAGCTCTCCGGCAGGCATGCAAGGACGTTGAGTGTCTCCGCACTGACGCAGACGGAGAAGCATGAATCAGGCTTAACGTGCTGCTGGCGGCTCCGGTGGGAAGAAGGGGTAAGTCTCCTCCCCGTCTGGTCAGCTGATTGGACCCGGAGCAAAGAAAAACTGTATGGAAGTCAATGGGGCTATAAAAGATATTCTCTAATCTGCTTTGCCTCACGCCCTGAATCACACATATTGTTTCAATTTAAATGAAGAGTAATGATGTGTTTCTACTATGTCATGTAGGTTGAGGTTTATTGGCTTGTTGAGATTCATTATCAAATGACTACAAATCACACGTCACATATATGACGTCACCGTACAATCGCTTCTCCTGCAACGTAGCTGCTACTTACCACATGGCCAGATATTCAGTGGTTCTTTTGCCCTGAATAAATTATTCAAAGCTCTCTAAACTCGGAGCCTTTCTCCTCCTCCTTCTCTTCGTGGCTGGTTCGATGACATCAATTTGGTGAGACAGTCACTTGTAGTCTGCTACGTCTTTTCACACAAACCCTAAAATAACTTTTGCTGCCTGTCAAAAAGGAGCACTTAGTTATCATCAAAATGTGTCTTTAAAATTCACAGACATCCAATATTAAAATCATGGTACTGCATATCAAATGAGACCAGAAAATAACATCTTCTCATAGACCCATGGTCCAGAATAGATGGGCGTGACTTTGGCTCCCTATTCATATCTTCCAGGAGGTCTTCCCCATCCATTACGGCCAACAATATGAAGCCACGTTACAATCACTAGTGTGGAAATTCATCTCCAGACTGGACAGCCTGCTGCCCATCCCTGACATAAAACAGGTGGATCAAAAAAGTAGTTTAATTATTGTAATTTTCATTTTATTGAAAAAGATGGCTGAATGCTATTGTTACTAAATAGGTTGAATCTTTTTGGCTTTTTAACATTTCTAATGTGATTTGCAGACAGCTGAGTGGCTCAGCAGCACCCCCTCTGTCTTGGAAGAATGTGGACAACTGGTTTTAGAGCGGGAACAGCTAAAGGAGCTGTTGGACTTCCACCAGAAACAAACTAAATACAAATGTAAGCAAAACATTTTATAAACTTTTCTAAATATTCCCTAAATGAGCTTACATAATTGTCTCTGAAGCACTGTTGTTTTGTGCTGCCTTCTTAGTTTTAGTCGACAAAGATTTTGGCTTTTAGTTTTACAAAAAATTAAAGGGAGTATTCTTTTAGAAGTTCTGGGAACGTTACTTTTTAAAAGTAATTAGTTATAGTTACTGATTACTTTGTCAAAATGTAACTCAGTTACTTACCAAGTTACAAGATTATAAAGGTGAATGAATGAAATCTTTATTTCGAACATTATAATAGAACAAAAACTACAATTATAACAATAATAATAATAACAAAGTCATTGTAGACATTAAAAATAAAATCACACTGATAATCACACAAACAAAGTAACTAACTACCAAGAACAACAACTATTTCATTACTTTTTTTTCATTAAAGAATGCATGAAAAATGGGTTCCCCTCTTAATTAAACTTGCTTAATGTACTATAAATTACGACAATACTGAAATATAAAAGACTAATGACTGTAACATAATAAAATGTATGTCCAAATGTTTGTTATAAAACTGAATATTTCAAATAAATGGGCACTTAACAGGAGGAACTACTAACAGGAACATTACACTCACCTAGACTATTAAAATGTCACTGTGTTGTATTTAACAAGACCCCAATCAGACAAATTTATAATTGCAAATAGAAACACATGTAAAGGTTCCTGAGCCTTTAAATGGTCTCTCAGTCTAGTTAAATTACTGAAATAAATGTAATTTTGCGCCGTATTCTAATTTTTCCAGCTTCACATAAGTGTGTGTTTTTAGTAGCATTTCTGTTGCTGCTAATCTAGTAATGGTTTAATAAATAAATAAAATCCTTTAAAATGACACCAGAACAGGCACAAATCTGATGGAGGACTTAAATGTACTAACTTGGGTCAGACCCAACCACAGAAGAGCTGAAGCTGGGTGGTAAACACACAGGTAGGAATGCCCCTGTGTGCAGCAGGGGAAAGTGCTAGCACCAGCTATGACAATGTATTTATTAGGGATGTAAGAAAATATTGATATGGCAGTATAGTGTGACATTTTTTCCTGCAATATTATATTGATATTCAAAAGCTGTGTGTTGAAATTTTAGAAAAATCAATATGCAAACATTTGTGTATTTCCTTTTTCTTTTGGTGCAGTTCAAACCCTGACCACTAGTTGGCAACAGTGTGCAGTGGGTTGTGTTTCCATTATTGAAATATAAATCCTGTTATGGTTCAGATACCTCATCTTAAACATGTTACATATCAGTTTGGACTGTTCATTGAATTTTACTACAATAAATTCAGTCTAAAAAAGCACTAATCTCATATCATCTGGCTGAATGTATCGCAGTATATCATATCGTCTCCCTTGTGTCATGATTCGTATCGTATTGCCAGAATTTCATCAATACACATCCCTAGTATTTGTCAACTTATCAATTTGCTGTGTGTAGCTTACCCAAAGGTCAAGTTTTCATCAAATTGACCAGAAATTAACTTTTTAATTTGCACACACTAACACCCCATCTGTCTGTTCTCCAAACAAGAAAGCACTGCACAAGACCTTGTAACCAAACAAGGGAGCCATACTATCTTTGCTCAAGGTCTCATGCAGAAGATGAGACTTCTGCACTTTCACCCTGAATAAAGTTCATCTTCCTTGAATCATAAATTACTTTTTAAAACGTGATAATTGCATAAGTGTCATATGATCATCTCTTGTTAAATCCCAAAGTGTTTGAATAATGTGTGCATTAATCAGTGATGTGTTAAAATTAACATTTTTCTGCAATGATTCATTTTAGATCTTAAACTACATCAGATCATTATTTGTTGGTTTAACAAGTTTATCTATCACTATGCTCATTCACATTATAATAAGATTATTATTAATGTTTAATATTTTTCTGCACTTAACTGTTATAACATTTGCACTTCGCATTAAGAGTTAACCTCTCTGAGTATCTGACTGAAGGTGTGACTTCCGAGGTATTTTGGGTAATGCCTTTTAAATTATGACTCGTCTTGTAATCTCTAATCTTCTGGTGCTGATGCCTAACAGCCATGAAACTCACAAAACAGGAGTGAGAGAGTCAGTGCGTTTACATGCAGCCAGTAACCCTTTTAAAACCCGAATATTCACAATAACCCGGTTCCGCAGGTCCATGTAAACACCGCTAGAAACCCGGATATGCTCCTAACCGGGTTTTTAAAAACCTGGTTACTACACCTGGGGTAACCCTTTTCTAACCCGAATGTTTGGTCGTGTAAACGCATACCGGGATATCCCCATCTAAGCGTGTGTTCTGCGCATGCTCTGTTCACAAGGAATCTTGGTCTTTTGAGTAGCGAGACGTCTTGTATGCGCCAGGACACCGGAAGTAAACAACAAGTTGGGAGCAACATGGCGAGTCGCGGCACAGCACCACACTTTTGGAGTGACGAAGAAACTAAAGCGCAAACAAACGTGGTGGCTATCTCTTCCAAACTGGGAAAAATGTTGTTTTCACGGATACCGGAACGAGAAGAACCGGAAATGACGCATATTGCGTCTGGAGGTAGTCCAGACATCCTGACGCTACCCCAACGTCCGCATTTACATCGGGTTATGCAAGTTAGAGGTAACTCTTTCTATTTATGCTTGTAAACGGGTTATTCTGATCAACTCAGAAACCCGAATACCGACCTTAACCCGATCATAACCCGGATATTGGCTGCATGTAAACATAGTCAGTGATTGCAGTAACCAGATTTGACCAACAGGATGTATCTAACTCAATTCTCACAGACTTCACCTTTAACATTCATGGACTCACCCATCTTGACTCATGACGGGGAAGGCTGTTGTTGGTTTAGCGTCCAGGAAACCGCAGAGATTGTCTCGACTAGTAGAAGCTAACTGTTAGTGTTAGCCAATCTGAAGCGAGATGTCCAAATATCAGGAAATAAGACTCCAAATCCTGTCGCCTGAAGCTACTTTTCTTCACCAGTTGAGTTTTAACATCTTGGTCTGATGTTTATCTTTTTTCTTTGTCACAGGTTTCTCTCAAACTCAGAATATGTTTTTGCCCTTTCTGTCCCTGCATCCCAAACCCAGTTCAAACCAGGAAGAGTCTCCAATCAGTGATGAAGAGGGGTTTGATTTAGATAAAGAATCATCTGAGGAAAACCAGACTGAACCAGTTGTGGACGATTCAGGGAGAAGGGATGATGGAAAAAATCAACAAAGTGAAGGTATGAAAACTGCTAATTTCCCTACAAATCTGTGTTCACAAAGATATTTGCTGTACTAATTTAAATTATTTCACATATTGGGGGGGGGGACGAGACAAAATAACCAAAAATAAAAATGTTTGTCATTTCTGTTTCTTTCAGGTTCTGGTCCATCTACGCTCCATTACTGCTCTAAATGCTCCTACACTGTTGGCAAAGTGTCAGATCTTCTTCAGCACATCAGACAGACACATCTGATCCAGAAACCTGGTAACATCTTTAGGAATGATATCACTCTGATGAGGGGAACAACAATCCCTGGACTGAAAATCAGCGAATTTTCAAAGGAAGAAGCATCCTCTAACAGCAAAGGTCCTCCATATCAGTGTGATAAGTGTGACAAAAAGTATCTCAATAAATCAAAACTGACTATCCACTACCGGAATCACACTGGAGAGACGCCGTTTTTGTGCTCCACCTGCGGCAAGGGCTTCAGGACTTCAACTGCTCTAAATTCACACTCACGCACACACACGGGGGATTGGCGCTATAAATGTGACATATGTGGAAAGACCTCCATCCAGCAAATGGCAAGACACATGCGCATGCACCGAGGGGAGAAGAACTATCTGTGTTCAGAGTGTGGGAAGGCTTTCCTCTCCTCCGGGGAGTTGAGGCTGCACATGCGCTCCCACACCGGCGAGAGGCCTTACAAGTGTAAACAATGTGGGAAAGGTTTCATCGCAAAGTGCATACTGACACGTCACACTCGCCAACACACCGGAGAGAAGCCTTACAGGTGCTCGCTTTGTCCCAAGACTTTCTACAGTTTGAGAGACAAGAAGAGACACCTGATGATCCACACACACAAGAAGTCTTTTCAGTGCTTGACGTGCGGTAGAATCTTCAGGCAGGAGGACACTTTTAAACTGCATGTTGAAACTCACCAATTAACGTGATTGTTTTATAAAAACTTTGACCACATAGTCTAAAAGTGTAACTTTGCACTTGTTTCAAGCATAAAGTGACTTGTTAATAAAAAGATTGACTGGTTGTAAAATTGTTGCTTTCAGTAGGGGTAGACCAATAAAGCCAAGCGGACGCTACGACTTCCTCTGGTAGCATTCAGCTCGGTCTCAAACTGTACGACTTCCTTGCAGAGCAAAGCTCACGAATCATGTTCTCAGAATGTACGACTCGATCGGGTGCGAACCGACTGCTCACACAATGTCTGGTAGCAACACGTCAGACCTGAAAATGTGCTAAAAATAGTAGTTTTAACAACACGTACATTTTGAGTCCAGAAGACCTGGACGCTGTTGTGTTATGTCAATTGTTTTTCAAGCTTGCCATCGCTGGGCATGTAGGGGTTTATGGGGGTTGGAGAAATGAAAGGAAGTAAATGTTATTTTACATAAATACAGAAGACTCAATGTCTTGACAATCCTCGTCATTGTACGTGATGTAAAGTGTGAAAATAAAAGAAAACGTGTGTTGACAAAAATACCTGAATAGTTTCAGCTTGTTAGATAACAATTGACAGCTACAGCTTATAAGCTTGACTCTCCCATATTCCAGTTGACAACGTTCCTCGGATGCGGAATAAAAGATCTAGCCCTTAAATCTGGAGACATCAATTCACACAAGCAGACAGCCTCCCCCTGCATTACAGTTGATATACACAGTTTAGTTTGGTCCGTACTGGGTTATAGCTGTATAGCACAAACTCAGGCCCTTGGGTGCAATTAGGCCTGCGGTCTATTTATATTTGGCACACAGAAATATTTATTTGAGGCTAAACCTACATAAATACTGATTTTGCAAAGTAAATATTTAGCTGGGATCTAAATACTTATTTTGAATTTTTTTTTTAATTTGGAACTAAATATTTGATTTGTAAAATAAATATTTAGCTCCAAATTAAACATTTATTTAGTGAATGAAATAATTGTTTAAAAACCTAAACATTTAGGTCTATTTAGTTTTTAATGAAATATTTAGCTTGCTAACTAAATAGTTGGAACTTTAACAGTCATAAATGTACGAATAACATTGTAAAATATGACTTAGGAAATTGTATACTGCTGATAAATTATTACTGACTTATCTTTACAAATGGCACCTCAAAGGGTCTTGATTATTTGTGATTCCTTTATGTTACTTTTTATTTTCACTTTCAGTCAGTCAGATTATTTGGTCACCAAGCAGAGTGGTGATCACTAGGACGTTTTTACTCTCACTGCTAGTTGGATCCATTCACTTACTGTGTTTTATGCTAAGCTAAAGCGAAAAGAGCACAGACGAGTCTGGTTAAAGTTGTTTTTTCCCTCTTATCTAACGCTGGGAAATATATCAACGGACTCAATTTCTGTTTTGGGTGGAATACCCCTTTAAAGACCCGACGCATTGCTGGGCGGGACTTGTTTTTAACACTTCTGATTGGCTGTAACCAAGTCGGAAATGATGTAAACTCAGTAGGAAACAGCGAAACAACCGGCCTTTTAGGAAAACACCAAAACTCACGAGTTGTTAGAGTTGTTAGAGAGAGGGGCCATGGAATCCAAGAAGATTTATGATAAGTGGACTGATCATGAGGTCCAGGCGCTTTTAGCATTTTATGGTGCAGAGGAGGTGCAGAGGAGGTTTGAATCCTCACGTAGGAATGAAAAAATATTCCAGGACATGGCTGATTATTTGGAATCTCTGGGTTTCCAGCACACTGCGAAGCAATGCCGTGAAAAAATAAAGAAGATGAAGCAGGACTACAGGCGACGTAAGGACCACAATAATAAAAGTGATTCCGACAGAAGAACGAGCAAATGGTACGATCGGCTGGACGAGATCTTTGGTCACCGCCCAGCATTCGCAGCAGACCCGGGGACAATGGACTCCGCCGGTGTTATGCAGGCATGCCCTTTTCGGCAAAACACCAGCCCATCCACCTCAGCACTGTCCGCGGTGGAGGAGCGCAGCGCATCCGATGAGCTTTTTTCCCCTGAAGGTAAGAACTAAGTCATGTTTGATCTATACAACCCTACAAGCTTGAGATGTATTCAGTTTTAACAAGACTTGCTTACTGGTCTCAGCAAAACCTCCCTCTCACGCCTTCAAGCCATCCAAAATGCAGCAGCCAGACTCCTAACCAAATCCAGCAGACGAGCTCACATCACCCCAGTTTTACAGTCCCTCCACTGGCTCCCGGTAGAATTTAGAATACAGTTTAAAGTTTTAGTCCTGACCTATAGAGCTCTTAACAACCAGGCTCCACGCTACCTATCTGAGCTTTTATCCCCACACACCACCTCTCTGAACCTTAGATACACATCTGAAAACCTCCTGGCTGTTCCTCGAACCAGACTGAAAACCAAAGGGGACAGGACCTTTCAGACTATTGCCCCCAGACTTTGGAACAGTCTACCTTCAAATCTCCGTCTCTCTAACACTGTAGAGGTCTTTAAAAATCATCTAAAAACTCACCTCTTCATCCAGGCGTTCCCTCCCTAAATGTTTAAAAAAGATGGCTTTGTTCGGGTTCACACCTTCACTTTGTTTATACTCATGATTTTATTTTCTACGTTTATCACTGCTATTGATTTTCTGATGTTTTTATTGGTTAGAGGTATTTGCCCTGATCTTTATCATGTTGTACAGCGCTTTGTGATTTATATCTGTGAAAGGTGCTATATAAATAAACTTTTACTTACTTACTTACTTACAACTGACTTGTTTTCATGTCTAACAAGCTAAATGCTATAGCTAACAAGGTAAACCGAAGTATGACAACAGTTTTTGTTCATGCTAAGCACACGTTTTATGTTTTAGTGGTGTTTATGTGGTTCATGTTAGGACACGTGAATTTGGCACTCAGTGCATCTTCGTTAAAATTGAAATATTCTGCCTAAAACTGTCAACTGTTGCGCCTTCTTCAGGTAAAAACTCTGCACTGCAATCTGCCATCCCTATAGGGCTTGTGATCACACGTGATTACGCACAGCATTCTGGGATGTGCGTGGTCATGGAGGCGTGTAAACAAATCGTGAAAACAAACTGAACTTCGCAAAGAAGAAGCAGATTTGGGTGAAAAACAGTGTTAAACAACATGTTAAAACCCCAAAAGAATACGGAATATACAGGGATACGTTAAATAAAGACGATGGGGACTGGTATGTGGACAACATTAGCATTATAAATGGTTTGGATCCATATGAAAGACCCAAGACCGAAGCACTGATGACAACTTGTCATCGCCACAGTTCTGCATGACGGACATTTTTCGGCTATCTTGTTTGTGGTAGGATGTAAACGTCCGGATGAGAGGTAAACCTTTTATTTGCTGGTTTTTCTAGGAAAACAATAAAAAATTGTCATCCCACTGAAGAAGTGTAGCAAGTTGTGTTGCAGTGTACCCGCATTAGCTGTTTGTGTATATCTGTTAGGGACTCCGCCCTCTTGGTCTGGCAGGCAACAGCATTTGTTGCATTTTTCACACATGAAGTCAGAGTGGAGTAACTTTCTTGTAGGGGGTGACTTGCTCTTTAGATTTAAATATTCTGCCTAAAACTGTGAACACGTGCGCCCTCTTCAGGTAAAAACTCTGCACTGCAATTTAATTTAAATCTCCCATCGCTACTGGCTAAAGCCTGATTCATGCTTCTCCGTCAGCTGCGCAAGGGACAGACACGCACGGATTGACGGAAGCGTTTTGCCCTCATACTTCTCCGTCTCCTGGGGAGTGTTGCAAAGCTATTCCCCGCCAGGACAACAGAAGGCGTAGCGCTGTTCTGTGGTGTCCTGTCTTGTATCCGGTCCAAGATAGTGTGTTTATATTGTGTTTTTTTTATATAAAGACTTTTTTTTTAACACAGACAAATTTGTCTCTCATTCTCCTCCACCTCTTCATGCGCTCGCCACCTCCAAACCCACATTTCCTGTCATTTCTGTACACAAATAAAATGCTTGCTGTGTATCTTTTCACTCCTCCAGTCACGGGGGGAATTAAACGTTCCTATTTTGAGTTTTTTCGCGAGGTATTCTTCAAGCTGCTCCATGTCTGCCGCTAGTTATTTTTGTCTCTCTTTATGTTTTTGAGGGCGTAAAGGCGGCGGTGTAGACGACAGCGGTGCCCTGACCAATCACAAGCTTGCGTTCTCCGTCTCGACGGACGAATGTTTAGAAAAGCGAGCTCGACTCCGTCCGTCCTTGCAGGGCTCTCCAGCAGGCCCGCAAGGACGGATAATGGCATTGCGTGTCTCCGCACTGACGCAGACGCAGAAGCATGAATCAGGCTTAAGAGGTACACTATGACGTTAGCTGGTACATTATGATGCCACAATGTTTGGGTGTGTGGGGGGGGGGGGCATTTCTCAATATTTCTCAATATGCATACTTGTCCGAACTTGTGTACTCACGTCCTTGTGAAACGTCGTCAACGATAGCCCAAGGACTGTTGCAATCCTAAGAATGCATAATGGAAAGTTCACTCAAAGTTCCCGGATATGCTCTTGCTCCAACTATTGTCTCGGTGGTGCATCAATGCATCCTTCTGCGGACTTGGGACAGCAAAATTTTCTATAATGCATAGCGCTGCAAACCGTTAAACTCCGTGTCAGAGGAAAAAGCTAATAACTGTAATTTTAGAAATACAAATAAAACAATATAAAGGTGTTTGTAAATGTAAACAATTGTGTGTAACCTGTAAATTTTGTTGTGTGTGTTTGAGTTTTACTCTTCACAATCCCTAAAAATGCTAATCAGCTAACCCACTATCAAAATAAAAGCAGAGTAGCTCTGTTCTGATGAAAAATAAACTTTTTTATTCATTAGTGTGGGAAATGCTAGTATTTTATTCATTTCGATCAAAGTGGGCCAAATATAATGCATATAATACATTTTTGTTGTTATTTTGTTATTTAAGGGACAAACTAGACATTTATTTTTATGTTGCATTGTTTTTTTTAACCGTAAAAAGAAGCAGCACTTGTTGCCAGGACACATCGGAGTACACTTCTGTTTCAAATGCCGTCCTTGTCCTCCCATACTCAGTAGAACAGGATTTCTGGTGTCCTTGCCAAGAACATACTTGTCTAGTACACAAGAACGTACTAGCGTCCTTGAGTATTGAGAAACGGCCCTATGTGTGTATTTGTTAGCGGCTCCGCCCTCTCGGTGTGCCAGGCAACGTTATTTGTTGCATTTATCAAACAGGGGGTGGAGTAATACTCTTGTAGGGGGTGACTTGCTCTTTAACAAATTAGCACAAGAATGCAAGATCAAAAAACAGAAGCAGAACTCCAGGAGAATTAAGAAACGTGAGAACATGGGTTTGAAGCCCTCAGTTTGCAGCCTGCTGCTTCAAAATGTACAGAAGCATCACCTTCTTCCTCAGCAGTCTTCTCATCCTGGTGCTACTGATGTGGAGTCAAATTAGTCAGTCAAATTAAACACGAAACTAACAAAAATTAGATTTCCAAATAGTTTAACAACTTTTTTTTATTTTTAAAGTTTTGACACATGAAGCCAAGTGGCTATCTGATCTCTGGGAGCAACCAAACATTCTAGAGCAGCAACAAACTAGCCCTGGTCTGCTTTAATAAGATGCCACAGCAGTGTGGGCTTAAGGGGAACACGCTGAGGGAAGAGAAGAAACATTTCCTGCAGGTAGAACCAGATGGGGGGGGGGGGGGTGCAAAAGGAAAGGCCTGGAAATAAACCACAAGTTGTTCTTGCGTTTCCAGGTTGCCGTTTGTCCATCCCGTCTTTGTGCCTCCTGATTCCGACCCTTCGCCTGATGTCCGCCTTCGCCTGGCAGGTGGTCCAGTGTTGTAATGTGGTTCATTATAGGAAAGTGGAGGAGCTGGTGGTGCTGGTGACGGAGCTGGCTCCAGAGCTGCTCACAGCCAGAGAAAGAGTTCAGCTCCTGCTCAGACTCAGAGCGAGGGTAAGAGGCCGGATCTCATTCTCCTAAACAATCACTTCAAAAGGATTTACTGAGTAAACTATGCAATCTTTGTTAAGAAGCTCTTTCTGTCCGTTTCAGCTTGTGCTGGAGTTGTGTCGTAGTGAGAGCACCGCCACGCCGCTGCACGTCCAGCCCCATCTGGATGTCATTTTAAACCTGAAGATGAGCTCTGGCTGTGATCAGGAGGTCGGTCTCAGATATCAGCTTTAAGCCTTTGTAACATCCTGCAGCATCTTTTTCATTCACCCATTCAAGCACTCGCTCTTTCTTTACCACCATTGCTCCTGTCTTTGTTTTTCACTCCGGTAGGACTTTGAAGAGCTGGAGAAGTCCAAAACTAACTTCGTGGAGGTTGTTCAAACTTTGTTTCAGGACCCAGAAGAAAGGGAGAGGTTTTTCACGGTGAGACTCTTAATAACTGAAAGTCAACCTGGTAGCTATATTGACCCTTTACTAAAACATAAATGAGTCCACCCCACTACATTTGTCAGAAAACCTTTAGTTTCCTTTCAGAATCAACATTTTCTAAGAGATGCCGAACTACAAAATACTCCCACAAAGGCGGGCCATTGATTGCAAACAGGATTTGTTAATTTGCGAACACAAAAAAAGTGATTTTCTTAACAAATCCATTCAAGACCATGTTGCAAAAATGAGTGCACCCCAATTGTAGTCTTAAGAGAAAAGTCACACTTAAGACTACAAAATTCTAATTAACAGGCATTCAACCACAGGTGAGTCTAATGATTCGTAGTCGTCCCGCAGACAGGTGACTATAAAAGGGTGTTACTTAACAAAGGAAAGCTTTTCCTTGTCCATGCTGTCAGCGGTGGCTCCACATAGAAGAGAAATGTCACAAAATCACACAAAAAGGTGAGGGCTACAAGAAGATCAGCAAAGCTTTAGACATAATTCAAAATACTGCAGCAAAAGGGATCCAAAAACTTCTGAAAGATGGAAGTGCAACCATCTTACAGAGACGTCCAGGCCGTCCACAGAAGTTAACATCTCAACAGGAGCGTCTTCTGATGAGAAGTGTTGAAGAAAATCACCATGAAAGTTCACTTCAGTTAGCTAAAGCAGTAGAAAGCCCAACTAGAGTGACCGTTTCCCGTGACACCATACTGCGGACACTGCAGAGGAATGGCATGCATGGGTATCGTCCACGAAGGAAGCCTCTCCTAAAGCCCACGCACAATAACACACCTAGGATTAGCTAGGGCCCACGCTGAAAGAGATGAAGACTACTGGGACTCTAGACTCTGGAGTGATGAGACAAAGATCACCGTTTTTGGAACTAAGGGTTTCAAAACTGTATGGAGTCGTGAAGGTGAGAATTTCAAAGAGAAACGCATGGTGCCTACAGTGAAGCATGGTGGTGGCGGTGTCCTTATGTGGGCTGCATGAGTGCTTCTAGTGTTGGGGAGCTGCATTTCATTGATGGCATCATAAACTCAACAATGTACTCCTCTAGACTGAAGGAGAAGATGATGCCATCACTCCGTGTGCTTGGTCGTCATGCACTTTTCCAACACGGCAATGATCCAAAACACACATTTAAAGCTACCCTAACCCTGAAGAAGAACAGGGTGAAGGTGATTGAACGGCCAACTATGTCTCCTGATCTGAACCCAATCCAACACCTGTGAGGATTCTGAAGCTGCAAGTTGAGCATCACTCTCCATCCAGCATCCAGGCTCCAAAAGAGGTTCTTCATGAAAAATGGAAAAAGACAGTTGCTGCAGCATGTCACCAACTTGTTCATTCCACACCTCGAAGACTTAGTGCTGTCCTTGAAAACCATGATGGTCATACAAAAATCTAGATGTAGTCGTTTTTGTCGTGGAGTGTATTTATTTTTTGCTTCATCCAATTTTAGTAAAACTGAAGATTTAGTGATCTAAGTCAGTGGTACTCAACCTTTTTTCACTGATGTACCCCCCGTGAAATATTTTTTTCAGCCAAGTACCCCTAATCATTCAGCGCAAAAACATTTTTGGTTGTAAAAAACAAGACCTTAAATAGGTGCCTTCAGTGACTGATTTATTAAACTTTGAAACTGATAAACAAGTACAAAATTCAACCATTTGGGGGAAAAAAAACTATTTTGAACATTTTAAATGTTAATACTCCATAACTAAATGTATTGGAAATATTTTTCATCTCTAAAATGTGATTCTAATTAATTAATTGAAAACAGTCACCATAAAACTATTTAAAACCATAAGATTACCCATTGAAAAATCCATAAATGTGCAAAACACTGCACATTTTTTGTAGTATCTCTTGAACTATTTGGAAAAAATATATATATAACTAGAAATATTTAAAAAAATATATCAAATACAGGCCAAAGAAATGATTAAGCTAATTATAATTAAAGATTTGTGCTCATAAAAAGCATATCAACATAAAGTGTTCTCTTTTGGGATCATAGTATATCTGTTCTCTAAAAGAAATCATCAACGTCATTTTAAATAACAATTGCTAAAAACAAATGTAAATCTCAAAATATATTTTTTTAAATCAAAAAGAAGACTGAAATCTTAACATTACTGCACTGATCGGAGTGTTTTTACAGACTTTAGTGAGACACTTGGGCTTGTGCTTCACTGAGGATCTTTTTCATCCTTGGTGGCAGGGAGGCAACTGCTGTGATCAAGCTCTTTTTAGACACAGTCTGCTTCTCTGATGTACCCCCTGGAGTTTCTTTACGTACCCCCAGGGGTACGCGTACCCCCATTTGAGAAAGGCTGTTTTATGCTGTGGCTCTTCTGTTTTACTGACTTCTGTTTTTATTGACTTCTCTTTTATTGGCTGTTTTATACTTTTGTATTGTTTTTAGGTGTTTCTATTTTATGACAGCTTTTATCTGTGTTTAATGTGTATGTGTATTTTAAATGGCTTTTTAGGTTTAACTCTGTGCAGTGCTTTGGTCAGCTGACATGCTGTTTTTAAATGTGCTATATAAATAAAATTGGATTGGATTGGATTGGATATCTCCAATCTGGTCCGGGAACGCCTTGGGGTCCTGCCGGAGGAGCTGGTGGAGGTGGCCGGGGAGAGGACAGTCTGGAGCACCCTAGTTGGGATGCTGCCCCCGCGACCCGGACCCGGATAAGCGGAGGAAGACGACGACGGCCATTTAAATGGCAGGTTTTGGTTTCGTATAGTACAGGCTAGGGATTTCTATAAAGAGAAGGACGTGTAGATTTTTTAGAATGGGGAGGCATGAGTATCTCAAACAGGGGAGGAGACGTGGGTTGTCTAGAATGGGAAGGTGTGGATCTCTCAGACAGAGGAGGTAACGTGGATGTCCTAGAAAGAGGAGATGTAGGTTTTGTAGAAAGTGAAGGAAGGATAGAAAGAGAAACAGGGGAAAGCACTTTGGTGGCATTTGACCCGTGCTCAATAGGTCTCGCTTTGACCGGACGCAGAGCAGTCTTTCCCAGTTGGAGCTTGAGAGGTGGTGGTGAGCGTGTTTTTTTACTCACGACATCATTAGAACAACTGCCAACTTCCAGCATTGGTTTCTTATTGTTCAATTTGCCAGATTTATCAATGGAAGATTTACTTTCTGTTGAATAATTATTTTCATTTTTAGACTCTTTTGGAGATGTGTCCTTCTTCAGTGGAGCCAGCCATTCAAAGGGTATTTCCAGGCGTTTGTTTACCCCAGGATAAGTTTGAGCTACAAAACTTTCTTCAAGTTCACCCCCAGAGCCTGACAGTGGTTCGTCACTAAGTTTGCACTTGGAAAACCTTTTCTTGCATTCGCTGTCAGAGCCTGGCTGCGGTTCTTCACTAGAGTCTGACTGCGGTTCTTTACTGAGCTTGGATTTGGAAAACCTTTTCTTGCATTTGCTGTCAGAGCCTGACTGCGGTTCTTCACTAGAGTCTGACTGTGGTTCTTTACTGAGTTTGTATTTGGAAAACCTTTTCTTGCGTTCGCTGTCAGAGCCTGATTGTGGTTCTTCACTAGAGCCTGACTGTGGTTCTTTACTGAGTTTGTATTTGGAAAACCTTTTCTTGCGTTCGCTGTCAGAGCCTGATTGTGGTTCTTCACTAGAGCCTGACTGCGGTTCTTCACTAGAGTCTGACTGTGGTTCTTTACTGAGCTTGGATTTGGAAAACCTTTTCTTGCATTTGCTGTCAGAGCCTGACTGCGGTTCTTCACTAGAGCCTGACTGTGGTTCTTCACTAGAGTCTGACTGCGGTTCTTCACTAGAGTCTGACTGCGGTTCTTCACTAGAGTCTGACTGCGGTTCTTTACTGAGCTTGGATTTGGAAAACCTTTTCTTGCGTTCGCTGTCAGAGCCTGACTGCGGTTCTTCAATAAATTTTTTTGAAACACGTTTTACAGGTTCAGGTGACCATGGTTCCTCACTAGTTTCATCATCAATGAAACTATCTGAATATTCAGATTCAGATTCTGTAATCGATAACTCATCATCATCATCATCATCATCATCATCAGCGTCTTCACTTGTTTGTTCAGAAATATTTTTTGTAAGTTCATAATCAAAGTCTGACCTCAGCTCTTCACTTAGTTCTTGAGAACAACCTTTTGCACGTTCATTCTCAGAGCCTGATTGTGGCTCTTCACTAATTTCTTCAGAAAACTTATTTTCACGTTCAAATGTAGAAGTCATTCCCTTTTTACATAAGCTCAGTTTGTCATCTGAGCCTGACGAGCATGGAGCATCTTTTCTGACCACATCAGTGAATCCAAGATCCGGTATCAATAATTCATAGTCTTTCCGTTTGTTAGCTTGATCTTTGGGAGAACTTTTCCCAGGTGTGATGGGCATTGATGATTTGCTCATTTTTCTCACTCTGGGAGATGTACAATCTGAATAGGTCTTTGATAATGAATCTTTGGGGCCTGACATCTCATTATCAGCACTTAGTTGCTCGATTTGTTCTTTAAGCTCCTCACATTCCTTCTGTAGCTTGTCTTTTTCTTCCTGGATGCGTTGCCGTGCTTCCTGGCTAATCAGGAGCTCTACGGTCAGTTCTTCCAACTTTTCTGCTATGTCATTGACTCCTCAGATCAACTCAGTAGTGAGGTCTTGTTTTTATCAGTTACGCCGCCTATCTCGTTTAAGACTGATCTTAAAGAGGAAGCACTTGGAATCGGTCATCGCCTCTCACTTGGACTACGCTAATGCATTGTTAGTTGGAACTCCTGTCTCTGCTCTGAACCGGTTGCAGGTTGTCCAAAATGCTGCTGCTAGGTTTTTAACAAACACAAGTCGACATAGCCATATTACACCAGTCCTGAAATGTCTTCACTGGCTCCCCATTACATTTCGTGTGCGTTTTAAGATATTGATGTTTGTTTTTAAAGCTCTACACGACCTAGCTCCTCCTTATCTGTCTGACCTGCTGACTCCCGATGTACCTACTTGTATGCTGAGGTCAGCGGACCGTCTACTGCTTTGCACTCCCCGGATGGCCTACAAATCACGAGGTGAATGTGTGTTTGTCCATGCTGCCCCCATGCTCTGGAACTCATTGCCCATTACAGTTAGGCTGGCATCCCAGTATTTCCCTTACATAGGCGTAGCCGTGGTGGGCCACCACGGCTGAAATCCCACCACCACGCCTACAAGATCCCAAGTTTTATTTATTTATTTATTTATTTATTTATTGCAACGTTTCCGTTTACAGTTAGGCTGGCATCCTCTGTCTGTTTTAAAATCTAATTTAAAAACCTACTTTTATGACTTGGCTTTTAGACAGTGACTCAATGTTATCGTATTATGATTTTTTAATTTTTATTGTTGTGTTTTATCTTATTATTGTTTTTACTTTTGTTTTAATTGATCCTGCCTGTTCAGCACTTTGGTCAGCTCTCACGCTGTGTCTTAAATTGTGCTATAGAAATAAAGTTGGTATGGTATGGTAATAAAGTATTTGTTTATTCATGCTCAATAATGCACTTAGTAACCCCTGGATAACATGTCATTGAGGGGCAGATGTCATGCTGTGGGTAAGAGCCTTCACCCAGGACATGAAGAATCACATGAGAGGGATGGTGAGTAAAAAGTAAAATGGTTTATTTACAATGAGAAAAATAACAGATGAGGCAAAACTAACTAAAGGCGCTGCTTCAGATCAGGATCAGGAGGAGACCGGAATCTACGGGGATATAAGCAGAAGGTGAGCGAGACCAGAACCAGAGAACCAGGAGATAAGAGTCTGTGACTGAGAGAGTTCTTACAGTCAGGAATCGGAACCAGAGCGGAGGCGAACTGAGGAAGGTCGGACCAGATGAGGAGTTCAGAGCGTGAGGCAGGCGGGCAGACGTGGCGAGAGGAGTCCAGAGGATCTTTAAGCGGCGAGACGTGGGAACAACTCCAGGCAAGGTAGGTGATGCAGGAACAGGATACCATGTGAGAGTATCAACCGGCACTGGAGTTGAGTCACACCGCTCCTTAAATCCTCTGTCCCTCTGTTTTGCCTACCTGCAACACAAAACAGAGAAAATCCACCAGTAGGTGGAGGCAAACCGTGACAGCAGATGACCTAAGAATATTCTATTCTATTCTATTCTATTCTATTCTATTCTATTCTATTCTATCACATAAAACAGGATCTGATCTGATCTGATCTAATCTAATCTAAACTAATCTATTTCTTATATTTCGACATCTCCCCTCTGACTGATAACAGCAACACAACTCTACCACTGACTTTTATCTCCAAGTAACACAAGCCTGGAGGATCTTTTGCTGTGTGGTGGAGTTGCTAATGCTAATGGTTAGCTTCTACTATCTGAGACATTCTAATCTAATCTAATCTAACATGAAATATACTTTTTCTGCATTACTTAGGCCATCTAAATGGCAGGTTTTGGTTTTGTATAATACGGGCTTGGGAAGTCTATCAAGAGAAGGACGTGTAGATTTTTTAGAATGGGGAGGCATGGGTGTCTCAAACAGGGAAGGAGACGTGGGCCTTCTAGAATGGGAAGGTGTGGTTTCCCCAGACAGTGGAGGAGACGTGAGTTGACTAAAATGGGAAGGCGTGGATCTCTCAGACAGAGGAGGTAACGTGGATGTCCTAGAAAGAGGAGATGTAGGTTTTGTAGAAAGTGGAGGAAGGATAGATTTCCCAGAAAGAGGGGGAAGCACTTGGTGACATTTGACCCTTGCTCAATAGGTCTCGTTTTGACTGGACGCAGAGTAGTCTTTCTCAGTTGGAGCTTGAGAGGTGGTGGTGAGCATGTTTTTTTTTACTCACGACATCATTAGAACAACTGCCAACTTCCTGCATTGGTTCGTCACTTAGTTCATACTCGGAAAACCTTTTCTTGGATTCTCCGTCAGAGCCTGACTGCGATTCTTCAATAAATTTTTTGAAACACGTTTTACAGGTTTAGGTGACCATGGTTCCTCACTAGTTTCATCATCAATTAAACTATCTGAATATTCATAAACAGATCCTGTAATCGATGACTCATCTTTTCTATCAGCATCTTCACTTGTTTGTTCAGAAATATTTTCTGTAAGTTCATAATCAAAGTCTGACCTCAGCTCTTCACTTAGTTCTTGAGAACAACCTTTTGCACGTTCATTCTCAGAGCCTGATTGTGGCTCTTCACTAATTTCTTCAGAAAACTTATTTTCACGTTCAAATGTAGAAGTCATTCCCTTTTTACATAAGCTCAGTTTGTCATCTGAGCCTGACGAGCATGGAGCATCTTTTCTGACCACATCAGTGAATCCAAGATCCGGTATCAATAATTCATAGTCTTTCCGTTTGTTAGCTTGATCTTTGGGAGAAATTTTCCCAGGTGTGATGGGCATTGATGATTTGCTCATTTTTCTCACTCTGGGAGATGTACAATCAGAATATGTCTTTGATAATGAATCTTTGGAGCCTGACATCTTATTATCAGCACTTAGTTGCTCGATTTGTTCTTTAAGCTCCTCACGTTCCTTCTGTAGCTTGTCTTTTACTTCCCGCGCTTGCATTCTCCGTCTTCCTGGCTAATCAGGAGCTCTACGGTCAGTTCTTCCAACTTTTCTGCTATGTCATTGTCTGGCCTGAAATCTTGAAATGTCACGAACTCCTGTCTCTGCTCTGAACCGGTTGCAGGTTGTCCAAAAAAATGCTGCTGCTAGGTTTTTAACAAACATAAGTCGACATAGCCATATTACACCAGTCCTGAAATGTCTTCACTGGCTCCCCATTACATTTCGTGTGCGTTTTAAGATATTGATGTTTGTTTTTAAAACCCTACACGACCTAGCTCCTCTTTATCTGTCCAACCTGCTGACTCCCGATGTACCTACTTGTATGCTGAGGTCAGCTGACCGTCTACTGCTTTGCACTCCCCGGATCGCCTACAAATCACGAGGTGAATGTGTGTTTGTCCATGCTGCCCCCATGCTCTGGAACTCATTGCCCATTACAGTTAGGCTGGCATCCCAGTGTTTCCCTTACATAGGCGTAGCCGTGGCTGCCCGCCACGGCTGAAATCCCACCACCACGCCTACAAGATCCCAAGTTTTATTGATTTTTTTTTGCGACGCTTCCGTTTACATTTAGTAAGAAGAAGAAGAAAATATCATTTCCATAGCGCCTCTCAAGATAAAAATCACGAGGCGCTTCACAAAAACAGAAAATATAAAAATTGTAAAAATAGAAAAAAGCATTTTTTTAAATGTTTAAAAATATATTTAAAATGAGCTAGAATAAGCAATTGCAATTTAAAAGAAAAAATGTTAAGAAAGAGAGAGAGTGAACAAGAAAGAGGGAAATCAGTGGATCCTGAAGAAGGTGGAATAGGTGGGGAGAGCAGAGTAAAGAGAGAGAGGTGAAGAAGGTCATACAAAAGCCAGCTTGAACAAGTGAGTCTTCAGCTGCTTTTTGAAGGAGACCACTGAGTCCACTGATCTCAGGCTCAGGGGGAGAGAGTTCCAGAGTCTGGGGGCCACAGCAGCAAATGATCTGTCACCTTTGGTCTTTAGCCTGGTGCGCTGTACAACCAGTAGGCTTTGATCACTGGACCTCAGGGACCTGCTGGGGGTGTAGGGACTAAGAAGATCACCAATGTAAGACGGTGCTTGTCCATGTAAGGCCCTATAGACCAGAACCAGGATCTTGAAATGAACCCTGAAGTTGACTGGCAGCCAGTGAAGCTGGAGGAGAAGCGGGGTGATGTGGGTGTGTTTGGAGGACTTGGTCAGAAGCTGAGCACAGGCATTCTGAACCACCTGTAGACGGTTCAGGGAGGTTCTGCTCAGACGCGTGAAAAGAGAGTTACAGTAGTCTAAGCGTGAGGAGATGAAGGTGTGGATAACTGGCTCAAGTTCAGAGCGGGACAGAATGGGACTCAGCTTAGCAATGTTCCTAAGATGGAAGAAGGAAGAGCGAACAAGTGAACTGATATGAGAATACAGGGTGAGAGCTGGGTCAAAGGTCACGCCAAGATTCCTGACAGAAGGTTTGGTGTGGGAAGCAAGCTGACCAAGAGAGTCTCTGACTTTGGGAACCAGCTTGTCTGGGGCACAGATGAGGATCTTAGTCTTATCTTCATTCAGCTGAGGGGAGAGAGGGGTCCTACCTCAAGTGGAGGAGTTTAAGTATCTCGGGGTCTTGTTCACGAGTGAGGGTAGGAGGGATCGGGAGATCGACAGGCGGATTGGTTCAGCGTCTGCAGTGATGCGGACGCTGAGCCGATCTGTCGTGGCGAAGAGGGAGCTGAGCGAGAAAGCCAGGCTCTCGATTAACTGGTCGATCTGCGTCCCAATCCTCACCTATGGTCATGAGCTTTGGGTAATGACCGAAAGAACGAGATTGCGGATACAAGCGGCTGAAATGAGTTTCCTCCGTAGGGTTGCTGGGCTCAGCCTTAGAGATAGGGTGAGGAGCTCGTACATTCGGGAGGGACTCGGAGTAGAACCGCTGCTCCTCCGGATCAAAAGGACTCAGCTGAGGTGGTTTGGGCATCTGGTTAGGATGCCTCCTGGACGCCTCCCCGGGGAGGTGTTTCGGGCATGTCCTGCCGGCAGGAGTCCCCCGGGTCGACCCAGGACACGTTGGAGAGGTTATATCCACCGCCCCCTCCACACCAACCATAGCACTTTGCACTGATTTTCAGAATTTTTTCCTGGAAAAAATCAGTTCTATCAGACAGAATCTGTTGGGACCTGTTACCCAGAAAGAATCACTCTGTTCTCCTCCATTCTCTGATTTTGATCCTGTCTCCCTTCAAGATCTGGATAAATTAATCAAGTCCATGAAACCCTCAGTCTCCCCTCTGGATGCTCTCCCCCCAATGTTGCTACTTGGGGCTCTACCAGTAGTGGGTCCTTTTATTTTGACTATTTTAAATTTCAGTTTGTCATCGGGAGTGTTTCCAGAATCCTTTAAGAAGGCGGTCGTCCAACTGCTATTGAAAAAACCTGGCCTGGATCAAAATGATTATGCAAGTTTCCGTCCAATCTCCAAACTTCCTTTTTTATCTAAGGTTATTGAAAAAGTGGTACATGCTCAACTCTCACATCATTTACTGGAACATTCACTAATAATACTACAATAATAATTACAAAAACACCAAAAATTATACATAGCAAATTACTGTTTTTTTTTTCAGATAATCATACTTATAATACACGACAGATAAATGAGATGAAATGTGTTTTCCCACGCATTAGAACAAATCAAATTCAACGATCTTTTCACTATAAAGCTATGCTTGCATGGAATGCATTACCTAGATTTTTAATTTTTGAAAGTAATAACATTTCTTTTCATAAGAAACTGAATTTTTTTTTGTTTACACACTTAATTGTATAGTGACTATGAACTCTGCAATGAAGGATTGAGAATCTGTGTTTGAGGTCAAATACTGGATATCGATGAACTATGATACGAAACAATGGACATGATGTCACCATTCTGTTATATTTTATTTTCAATCTTTATTGGTTTGATTAACTCCTTTCCCGATATTAGTTTATATATGTAATTTTGTTCTAGATATGTGATTTCATCTTGAGCTACTGGTATTATGGGAATTAGGGATGTGTGTGCGTGAATGTGGGTGTGTTTGCGTGTAAAGGGTATTATCTCATGTAAACAATTGTATGAAAATGTATGTGACCCCAGGAAGACTAGCATCTGCACTTAGGCAGAAGCTAATGAGGATCTCAATAAAACGAAACGAAACTACTCGACCATTTTCAGTCTGCTTTTAGGCCAAATCATAGCACCGAATCTGCACATATTCATGTGTTAAATGACATTCTGACAGAAACTGATGCTGGTTCCTGTGTTCTGTTACTACTGCTAGACCTATCAGCGGCATTCGATACAGTTGACCATAACATTCTGTTAACTAGGCTGAAATATTTTGTTGGAGTCACAGGGACTGCGCCAAATTGGTTTCACTCCTATCTGTCTGACAGGAGCTTCAGCATCCACATAGGCGATTGCTCCTCTCCTTTTGTCCCACTCCTCTGGGGAGTTCCCCAGGGCTCTATTCTAGGTCCACTCCTCTTTTCTATTTATATTTTGCGACTGGGAAATATCATTGCTAAACACGGCCTACATTATCACATGTACGCCGATGACTGTCAAATTTATATGGCTTTAAATTAACTAAGTTCCATTACCCAGCTCTCAGATTGTCTCTCAGAAATTAAAGCCTGGCTAGCTTCCAATTTCCTGAAGTTTAATGACAATAAGACTGAGGCCATTCTATTCAAACCAAAACATCATCTGCATACTTTTGCTGCCTTTGATCTCCCCCCCTAAACCTTAATTCATGTGTGACCAGCCTTGGGGTTAAACTGGATGTTGACTTATCAATGAGTGCACATGTTAATGCAACTGTTCGATCCTGCTTCTTCCAGCTTCGTCGCCTTGCCCGACTAAAGCCCATTCTTAAGAGGCCCCACTTAGAATCAGTGATTCATGCATTTATCACTTCCAGACTCGATTTGTCCAACTCGGTTCTAATTGGTGTAAATGTATCTGTCCTAAATCGTCTGCAGAAAGTCCAGAATGCTGCGGCCAGATTTCTTTCTAATGCTAATAGACACTGCCACATCACTCCTATTCTAGCGGGTCTACACTGGATTCCTGTGAAATTTTGAATTCAACAAAAGGTTCTAACTTTTACTTACAAAGCCCTGAATGGTCTAGCCCCCTTATACCTGTCTGTCAGAGCTGCTCACCCCCCCCCCCCCCCCCCCCCAGTCACTAAGGTCTGCTGATCATCTATTGCTCATAGTCCCTAAAATGAAATATAAAGCTCGTGGAGAGCGTGCGTTCGCCTTTGCAGCTCCAAGACATTGGAACGCACTCCCTCTGGTGGTACGCCAGGCTTTTTCGCTGGCACAGTTTAAATCCAGCCTGAAGACACATTTCTTTAATTTGGCTTTTGGTCAATGATCGGTCTTTTATGCCAGTGGTACTCAACCTTTTTTCACTGATGTACCCCCCGTGAAATATTTTTTTCAGCCAAGTACCCCTAATCAGCGCAAAAACATTTTTGGTTGTAAAAAACAAGACCTTAAATAGGTGCCTTCAGTGACTGATTTATTAAACTTTGAAACTGATAAACAAGTACAAAATTCAACCATTTGGGGAAAAAAAACTATTTTGAACATTTTAAATGTTAATACTCCATAACTAAATGTATTGGAAATATTTTTCATCACTAAAATGTGATTCTAATTAATTAATTGAAAACAGTCACCATAAAACTATTTAAAACCATAAGATCACCCATTGAAAAATCCATAAATGTGCAAAACACTACACATTTTTTGTAGTATCTCTTGAACTATTTGAAAAAAATATATATATAACTAGAAATATTAAAAAATATATATATCAAATACAGGCCAAAGAAATGATTAAGCTAATTATAATTAAAGATTTGTGCTCATAAAAAGCATATCAACATAAAGTGTTCTCTTTTGGGATCATAATACATCTGTTCTCTAAAAGAAATCATCAACGTCATTTTAAATAACAATTGCTAAAAACAAATGTAAATCTCAAAATATATTTTTTAAAATCAAAAAGAAGACTGAAATCTTAACATTACTGCACTGATCGGAGTGTTTTTTCAGACTTTTTAGTGAGACACTAGGGCTTGTGCTTCACTGAGGATCTTTTTCATCCTTGGTGGCAGGGAGGCAACTGCTGTGATCAAGCTCTTTTTAGACACAGTCTGCTTCTCTGATGTACCCCCTGGAGTTTCTTTACGTACCCCCAGGGGTACGCGTACCCCCATTTGAGAAAGGCTGATCTAAGTTATATTATTAACCTTAAATTCATGTTATGGAGTTAAACCAGTGCTCAATAAAAACCTTGTGAAAATTCTTGAAATTGTTCTTTTGTCCATTGAGATTAGATTTGTACCTTTTAAAGGGGGTGTACTCATTTATGCTGAGCATGTGGGTCAACCATATTGGAGGGCAATAGCATAGTAAACAGTGAGTGAAAATGACTTTTAAACAAAGGGAAAACTAGCAACTGAAGTTGTTTTTTTACATGGCTTCATCTGTTGGAGCCCAGCTCAGTTATCGGAAGAAGTAGCACACCTAGGTGGGGCAGCAGTTAATTATGAGAGCATTGATTGGAGAGGAAAAGCCAGTTTAGCCTGGTTTCCACTGGTTCGTGGGAAGATTTGGCACACCTAGGTGGGGCTCTCAGAGAGCGGTATTTATGAAGCTGTGTCCCTGTCAGTGAACCCCGGGGCAGCTGTGGCTACATTGTAGCTCATCTATGCCGCATAACGAAAATTAAGCCTTTTCTGTCCCATAGTCATTTGGAAACTGTAATCCATGCCTTTGTTACCTGCAGGCTGGATTATTGTAATTCGCTATATGCGGGGCTTAGGCAAGCTTCACTAGCACGCCTCCAGGCAGTTCAGAGCTCTGCAGCTCGGTTGTTAATATCTACCAGGAGCTATGAACATATTACACCAGTCCTACGTGCCTTGCATTGGCTCCCTGTTTCTTATCGCATCAGGTTTAAGGTCATCCTGTTTGTGTTTAAGGCGTTAAACTCAGGGGCTCCTAAATATCTTTCTGAAATCATCCACCAACATGTCCCGGTGCGTTCCCTTAGGTCAGCTGACCAGAGATTACTAACTGTGCCTAGGTACAGCCTGAAGTCTCGTGGGAGTCGTGCCTTTTCAGTACTCTGGAATGAGCTGCCAGCTGATGTAAAACAGGCCAAGTCATTAGAAACCTTTAAAGGAAGACTAAAGACTCATCTGTTCTCGCTGGCGTTTGGACTTTGAAGTTGGGGGAAGTAGGCCGGATATTGGACTGTGAACTTGCACTCAGGATTTCTTATTGTATTTTAAACTGATTTCTTATTGTATTTTAATGGTCATATCTCTGTCCTATTGTGGTGCTTTCTATTGGTGTACAGCGCTTTGTTTGTCCATTTTGGCCATGTGAAAGCGCTCTATAAATAAAGTTGATTTGATTTGATTCATCACCAGTAGTGTGTGTGAATGGATGAATGATGCACTGTAGTGTAAAGCGCTTTGGAGTCCTCGGACTCTGAAAGGCGCTACACAAGTGCGGGTCATTTATCCTTTATTTACAAAAGTTATTTGTTAGCTAGCTTACGAACGTTAGCTTACGTTCTCCCTGCTGCTGTTCACCGATGTAAACAAGTTGCAGACTTTGCCAGAATTTACCCCGCTATAAACAGCATTTGCTTTACTTTGGAGCTAATTTAAAAAAAAACTTAAAAAAGTTCTGAAGTTTTTGTTGCTGGTTGGGTCACCGAGTTCAGGTGCTAGTCTCACACAGAGGCGACACAAGATTCTTAGTCACGGTGTCGGTACAGGATTGGCTCGGGGTCCTTCGACTGCCGATGATGTCTTTCACACATACGTTTTGGAAAGACATCAGCAGTTTTGTTAATAAATTCTTGTTAACACCTAAATGTTTTCTTTATAATAGTAATTTGTTAATAAAACACCATATCATGTTTGTTTGTAAAGAATGTGAAACTGCATAAAACCAACATCGGACTGACAAAAATAGAACAGTTCTTATATGTGAAGCCATATCTGTTTGTATCAATGTGGAGTTCGTCTGTATATTTCCTTAGTTGTTATCTAAATACATTCTTTTACTCTAAATATTGCTTGGTGTCTTTCAATAAAGTTCTTATATTTTATTTTTGCCCCATTTCATCAACATCAAGAGCTTTTGAGGGTCACCGTTTATCATTTGCTTATGTTTTACATTTTCTTTAGAAATTCAAACATTTTCTCCAAAAAGTGTTGATTTTTGGACTACAGGACTACAACCGCTAAGACTACGACCACTAATTTGTTCTGACCAATCAAAATCATAACGTGATAACGTAATTTCCTTAAGCTTCATGTTCAGCCAATCAACTACTTTGACGTCATCAGCAGTCGAAGGACCCCGAGCCAATCCTGCACCTGAGAAGATCTTGTACCGCCACCGGCACTCATCATGCTAAATAAGTAATGTAATTTTAATACACGTAATCCTACATCAGAACAATATTAGCATAGTAAATAATTGTCTTGCAACTCACTATTTAGGACAGTAATGCACATCCTCCATGGTGAAGTACAGGATTATAAATACTAAATAAATCCAATCCAATCCAATTTTATTTATAAAGCGCATTCACAAGGCATTACAACCAAACAAGGCGCTGTACACTAAAAATGTTAGTTAATCAAACCGGCGGTATACAAACATGTCGAACACAGATAAAAGATGAAAAGAAAATACAACAAAATTCCCAAAAACTAACAGCTAAAAATCAATAAGACACAGGGAGAATAAAAATTTGAAAAACATTTTAAAAAAGAACCTCAATAGTATGGAAGTTGATATTGTAAAGTCCATTTTTTAAACAAAGCAGATGTAAGTGATGGTCATAATTATGTTATATAAGCTAGGTTGAAGTAGTGTGTTTTCAAGTGTGATTTAAAAATGCTAGCTGTTGGTGCTTGCCTCACTAGCAGTGGTAATGCGTTCCACAGCTTCGGTGCACAGACAGAGAAAGCCCTTTCTCCACGGCTTTTTAAACGTGCATTCGGAACAGCTAGGAGGAGCTTACCTTCAGACCTGAGAGCACGCGGCGGGTTGTAGTAATGGACAAGTTCACACAGATATGGAGGAGCTTGATGGTTCAAGGATTTGTAAGTGAGAAGCATAATTTTGAAGTTTATCCTGAACTGCACAGGCAACCAGTGGAGCGATTTCAGAATTGGAGAAATGTGTTGTCTTCTGTCAGCTCCAGTCAGCAACCTAGCTGCTGAATTCTGGACCAGCTGAAGTCTAGAAAGAGCTGCTTTACTGATGCCGTATAAGCAGGAGTTGGAGTAATCCAGCCTTGAAGTGATGAAAGTGTGGACCACAGATTTCAGAAGACGGACACTCAGGATGTGCTTTAGTTTCGAGATGCGTCTTAGTTGGAAAAAACATGATTTAACTGTGTTATTGACCTGGGCATCCATCTTCAGAGCCTGGTCCATTTTTACTCCAAGGTTGGAGATTACAGAGGATACATTAGGTGAGAGATAGTTGAGGTCAGGTTGATGAGTCGCCGTGGTACTGTTAGGACTGAAAACGATTAAGTCAGTTTTGGAGTTATTAAGATGGAGGAAGTTATCAGCAAGCCATAGCTTGACCTCAAGGATACAATCAGACAGAACTTTCGTTGATTGAGTTGGCTTAAATGAAAAGTAGATTTGACAGTCGTCAGCGTAAAGATGGTATGAGACAGCGTGCTTTCTGAAAATGGCTCCTAAGGGCAGTATATAGAGGTTGAACAGTAACGGGCCGAGAATTGAACCTTGTGGGACACCCCAACGTAGAGGCTGTGACTCGGATGAACAGCCATCCAACATGACCCTAGCAGACCTGTTACAAAAGTATGACCTGAACCAATCTAGGGCTGTGCCTGAAATGCCAGCCCAAGTGTGAAGTCTTGTGATCAAAATGTCATGATCGATCGTGTCGAATGCTGCGGATAGATCCAAAAGTACCATAACCACATGGAAACCCGAATCTAAAGCCAGAAAAATGTCATTAAACACCCGAACGTGAGCAGTTTCAGTGCTGTGCTGTTGTCTAAACCAGACTGACAGGTGTCCATTACCTGAAATTCATTTAGATGTTTCACCAACTGTGCATAGACTATTTTCTCAAGAACCTTAGATAAAAATGGTAATTTGGAAATTGGTCGGAGATTAGAGTAATCGTTGGGATCAAGGCCGGGTTTTTTCAAGATTGGCTGTAGAACAGCGTGTTTAAAGGCACGAGGAACTTCAGCCAATGTCAAGCTACTATTTATAATGCCTAGCACGCTATTGCTAATTAAAGGAAACACCTCTTTCAGGAGTCGAGGCGGGATAACATCATCTGGGGAGCCAGAGGGTTTCATGGCTGCAACAGTTTTTTCTAGATAGGGCAAAGAGATGGGCTGAAAGCTTTGAAGTTGCACATGAGAGGGGGTAAATGAATCAGGAGCATGGTTGGTTTGGTGAATCTGAGCTCTGATTACAGTAATCTTATTTAAGAAAAACTGCAGGATTTGGCTACACAAGTCATTGGACACAGAGGAAAATAGTTTTTGAACTGGGGAAAGCACTGCATTTATGGTTTTATATAACACACCTTGATTATTTGAATTAGCCGTGACAATGCTAGCAAAGAATCGATTTCTCGCGCCTCTGACTACTCTTTGGTACTGAGACCAAGCCTCTCTCATCGCCTCAAAGGATACAGTAAGCCTGTCTTTTATCCATTTACGTTCCAGTCTCCTGCAATTTTGCCTCAAGGAACGAGTTTGTTCGTTCAGCCATGGGTCGGGCTTGGATTTCTTTCGACGTGATTTTAATGGAGCGACAATATCCATAGCAGCCAGGCAGGATGACTCAAGCACACGAAGTGATCCCTCAACTACAGAAGATGAATCAGTAGAATCATATGGAGCTGAATCCAGAGTAAGAACAGCGGCAAAATCTGCAGCAGTATTGGGTCTGATTATGCGAGAGAAGCTGGGACGGAAATATTCAATACGAGGGGCATTTTCTAATTTCAAATAATATAAACACATCATGTTTATCATTTCAGGTCCATCACAGTCAGTCCTGTCTTCCTCATGAACTGTGTGAATGTTAATGTTACCCAGTGAAACGTGTTTGCTACAAATCTGAAAATACTTTAAAAAAGACAAGTTGAGTTTACATCCTTGTCTGTTGTCAGCTAACTTACCATTGTGCTGAATAAATGCAGTAAAAAAAAACACAAACTGGCTTGTTAAGACTAGCTTCAATACAGTTTTAACATGTGTAAACAGTTTTTCTGCCATAAGCCAGGCTAAAGGGACTGTCCCATAAGTGCTGTGACATCACATGCAAAGGGTCTGTGGTTGGCTCACGATTTATTTTCTAATTTCTTTTGCCCTGAACCACACACGTGTTGTACTTCAGTTTAAATTGTGTGTGTTACGACTGTCACATACTTTGAGATTTGTTAGGTTTTAAAATTTTGTTATTAAAATGACTACAAATCAGATGTGGCATGTTTGATGTCACTGCAGAAAGTCCTCTCCCCAGTGTAGCTGCTGCGTACCCAATGGCCAGATTGATGGTGTTTCTTTCATCCTGAATGAAGGATTTGAAGCTCGTTAAACTCGCAGCCTTTCTTTTCCTCCTCTTCGTGTCTGGCTCAATGACATCAATTTGGTGAGACGCGTATTTGTAGTCCGCTACGTCATGTCACACGCAACCTAAAATAACTTTTGCCGCCTTTTGAAAATAAGAGCTTTCTTGGCATCAAAATGTGTCTTTAAAAGTCACGGACGTCATATGTGAAATGCGTGGAACAAATCAAACGAGAGTAGAAAATACCTTTTATCCTTCCCTGTTCATATCTCTTTTTTTTTTTCCCAGGAGGTCTTCCCCATCCATTACGGCCAACAATATGAAGCCACGTTACAATCACTAGTGTGGAAATTCATCTCCAGACTGGACAGCCTGCTGCCCATCCCTGACATAAAACAGGTGGATCAATTAAGTAGTTGTAATTTTCATTTTATTGAAAAAGGTGACTGTATGCTATTGTTACTAAATAGCATTTTTCTTTTTGCTTTTTTGACACCATAACATGATTTGCAGACAGCTGAGTGGCTCAGCAGCACCCCCTCTGTCTTGGAAGAATGTGGACAACTGGTTTTAGGGCGGGAACATCTAAAGGAGCTGTTGGACTTCCACCAGAAACAAGCTAAACACAAGTGTAATGCAAAACATTTTTCAGTGACTTTAAATAATATAAATAAAATATAATAATAAATAATGTAGCATATTCTACACACTAGAATCAACACTGTTTGCTATCAGTTGTAGATTCTGAGAATGACCAAGCACATTAGCATATGAGCCTATATCATGTATAAATATCCAAGATACTTATATAATCGATAGAAGTTCATACACCAACCTGTTTGGTCTATATTTAATCCAAAGATTGATGTTTAATTTAAAATAATTAAATTTAATAGCAAAAGTTTTTTTTGAATCAGAAGTTAGGAATCTTTGCTTTTTCAATAACCAGAAATATTTATACCGTTCTGTGTTTCATTTCAAAGATTAGGCAGAGTGTAAAAATTGAAGAATTTATTACTAACAATTTTAAACTTGACAATTTGAAACGACAATTTAAATGATAATTTCAATTGACAATTCATGGATGACAATTTACCAGCTTTGATATTAAAACTTGTTTTAAAGGCAAACATGTGACTGAATGAAAAGCTAAAATGAAATGAGAGTTTTGGATGCGTGAATGAATTCTCAGAAGGTTTCTTTCAGAGAGAGAAGCGCATTCTGGGTTGGAAATTATGGTTTTGCAGCTAACTGTTGTTACTTAGAGAAACAGCATCAGACACAATCTGTGTGCTACCTCACCCAGCAAGACGACCCTCTGTGTAGATCCGGAGATCAAAGAGGATGTTGTCAACCTCAGGGTACTCGGTCCGGTAGAGAAGACACGAGTGAAACCGATCCTCTGGTCCAGAGATGTCGCAGGGTACACAGTGTCGAGCGTTTGGCTTAACTCTGAAGGAATTTTGCGTCTTACTTAACTCAAAATCAATAACTATGAAGGAGTTTTGCGTCAGCTGGTTATCGTGAGTTTATTCAAAGCTATTCTATCAGCATGGCAGAACAGCAGGTGGAGGCTTCAGGGTGGCCGTTCCCTTATCCTCAGTGATGGTGGTTGGTTCACGAACTCAGGTTTTGCTGCTGGAAAGTTAGTTTTAACAAACCCCTCAGAACACGCCCTCTCTCAGCAAGAAAGCTTTGGTCATGAGTCAAAGACATGTGATGGCAGATCACCTTTACTCTGGATAAGCTCTGTGTTGGATGGATAAAGTGGAAGTTGACCTTCTGGTTTACTGAACACACATAACCGATTATCAGCCATAATCATAATTATACCCAAAGCATAATAATTCATTTCAGTAATTAAAAATACATTTATACTGAACCAAGAGATTATTTATGATGATTATAATAAACAGTAATCAAGTCAAAGAGTTTATTAAAATTATTATTTAAATTATCATTGTGAAACTTTAAGTGTCCTTCTTCTGGGACGGAACAGCAGTAGATAAAGGATGATATTCCGCAGCCATCATGACTCATGGATTAATCTGTGGAACCAAAAGTTACAGTCAGACCCAGCTTGACCTAGCTGGGAAAATGTGACCTTTGTCACAAATTAGAGGACCTTTGTGACGCTACAACAATTATTTCTAAATATTCACAAAACGAAGTTACATCAATACCTCTGAAGCACTGTTGTTTTGTGCAGCCTTCTTAGTTTTAGTTGATAAAGATTTTGGTTTTTAATTTTACATAAATTTTGTCATTAAAGGTGTGGAACACCGAAAAACCACTTTTTAAATCTGATTTCAGATGATAATTGGTCACTTTTGAGTTTTTCACGCAGGTTGAAGATGAAAATAGTCTCCTACACCTATCTCCTGCATTAGCTGCTGATACCCTAGGATTTGAAAATCTTGACACATCTACATCACACTGTCACTTAACATTCATTTACTCACCCATCTTGATTCACAACAGGGAAGGTCTGTTGTTAGTTTAGCATCCAGGAAACCGCAGAGAACGTCTTGGCTAGTAGAAGCTAACCATTAGCATTAGCAACTCCACCACACAGACTTGTTTTTTGTGAAGATAAAACATCCAGGTGGCTACAAAAACGGAGTCGGTGGTAGTTGTGTTGCTGTTAGCCAATCTGAAGCGAGATGTCCAAATATCAGGAAATAAGACTCCAAATCCTGTCGCCTGAAGCTACTTTTCTTCATCAACTTAGTCTTAACATCTTGGTCTGATGTTTATCTTTTTTCTTTGTCACAGGTTTCTCTCAAACTCAGAATATGTTTTTGCCCTTTCTGTCCCTGCATCCCAAACCCAGTTCAAACCAGGAAGAGTCTCCAATCAGTGATGAAGAGGGGTTTGATTTAGATAAAGAATCATCTGAGGAAAACCAGACTGAACCAGTTGTGGACGATTCAGGGAGAAGGGATGATGGAAAAAATCAACAAAGTGAAGGTATGAAAACTGCTAATTTCCCTACAAATCTGTGTTCACAAAGATATTTGCTGTACTAATTTAAATTATTTCACATATTGGGGGGGACGAGACAAAATAACCAAAAATAAAAATGTTTGTCATTTCTGTTTCTTTCAGGTTCTGGTCCATCTACGCTCCATTACTGCTCTAAATGCTCCTACACTGTTGGCAAAGTGTCAGATCTTCTTCAGCACATCAGACGGACACATCTGATCCAGAAACCTGGTAACATCTTTAGGAATTATATCACTCTGATGAGGGGAACAACAATCCCTGGACTGAAAATCAGCAAATTTTCAAAGGAAGACGCGTCCTCTAACAGCAAAGGTCCTCCATATCAGTGTGATAAGTGCGACAAGAAGTATCCCTCTAAATGGTACCTGACTATCCACTACCGGAGTCACACCGGTGAGATGCCATTTTTGTGCTCCACCTGCGGAAAAGGCTTCAAGTCTTTAAATGCTCTAAATTCACACTCACGCACACACACGGGGGATTGGCGCTATAAATGTGACATATGTGGAAAGACCTCCATCCAGCAAATGGCAAGACACATGCGCATGCACCGAGGGGAGAAGAACTATCTGTGTTCAGAGTGTGGGAAGGCTTTCCTCTCCTCCGGGGAGTTGAGGCTGCACATGCGCTCCCACACCGGCGAGAGGCCTTACAAGTGTAAACAATGTGGGAAAGGTTTCATCGCAAAGTGCATACTGACACGTCACACTCGCCAACACACCGGAGAGAAGCCTTACAGGTGCTCGCTTTGTCCCAAGACTTTCTACAGTTTGAGAGACAAGAAGAGACACCTGATGATCCACACAACAAGAAGTCTTTTCAGTGCTTGACGTGCGGTAGAATCTTCAGGCAGGAGGACACTTTTAAACTGCATGTTGAAACTCACCAATTAACGTGATTGTTTTATAAAAACTTTGACCACATAGTCAGATTTTAACAATCTGCATAAGTGGATTACTGTGACAGACGTTATCAGCATGTTGATATTATTTCAAACCGCTACCTTTTGCCTGCGGATGGACTGTCCAATCTCGGGGGCAGAAGTTGCTGAGGTAGTCAAACAACTACACAGCGGCGGAGCCCCAGGGGCAGATGAGATTCGTCCTGGGTATCTCAAGGCTAAGGATGTTGTAGGGCTGTCGTGGTTGACACGTCTCTGCAACATTGCGTGGTCATCGGGGGCAGTTCCTGTGGAGTGGCAGACCGAAGTGGTGGTCCCCATCTTTAAGAAGGGTGACCTGAGGGTGTGTTCCAACTATAGGGGGATTACACTCCTCAGCCTCCCTGGAAAGGTCAACTCCAAGGTCCTGGAGAGGAGGATCTGAGCAATAGTTGAATCTCAGATTGAGGAGGAGCAATGTGGTTTTCGTCCTGGCCGTGGAACTGTGGACCAGCTCTATACCCTTGCAAGGGTGATGGAGGGGGCATGGGAGTTTGCCCAACCAATCCACTTGTGTTTTGTGGATTTGGAGAAGGCTTATGACCGTGTCCCCAGGGGCACCCTGTGGGGAACGCTCCAGGAGTATGGGGTGGGTGGCTTTTTGCTAAGGGCCATTCAGTCTCTTTACCAGAGGAGCGTGAGTTTGGTCCGCATAGCCGGTAGTAAGTCGGACCTGTTCCTGGTGAGGGTTGGACTCCGCCAGGGCTGCCCTTTGTCACCGGTTCTGTTCATTACCTTTATGGTCAGAATTTCTAGGCGCAGCCGTGGTGTGGAGTGTGTCGAGTTTGGTGGCAGGAGAATCTCGTCTGTGCCTTTTGCGGATGATGTGGTCCTCCTAGCTTCATCCAGCTCTGACCTTCAGCTCTTGCTGGGTAGGTTCGCGGCCGAGTGTGAAGCGGCTGGGATGAAGATCATCACCTCCAAATCTGAGACCATGGTTCTCGACCGGAAAAGGGTGGCTTGCCAACTCCGGGTCGGGGGAGAGGTCCTACCTCAAGTGGAGGAGTTTAAGTATCTTGGGGTCTTGTTCACAATTGAGGGTAGGAGGGATCGGGAGATCGACAGGCGGATTGGTTCGGCGTCTGCAGTGATGCGGACGCTGAGCTGATCTGTCGTGGTGAAGAGGGAGCTGAGCCAGAAAGCCAGGCTCTCGATTTACCGGTCGATCTACGTCCCAATCCTCACCTATGATCATGAGCTTTGGGTAATGACCGAAAGAACGAGATCGCGGATACAAGCGGCCGAGATGAGTTTCCTCCGTAGGGTGGCCGGGCTCAGCCTTAGAGATAGAGTGAGGAGCTCGGACATTCGGGAGGGACTCAGAGTAGAACCGCTGCTCCTCCAGATTGAAAGGAGTCAGTTGAGGTGGTTTGGGCATCTGGTCAGGATGCCTCCTGGACGCCTCCCTGGGGAGGTGTTTCATGCATGTCCTGCCGGCAGGAGGTCCCCGGGTCGACCCAAGGCACGTTGGAGAGGTTACATCTCCAATCTGGTCCGGGAACGCCTTGGGGTCCTGCCGGAGTTGCTGGTGGAGGTGGCAGGGGAGAGGACGGTCTGGAGCTCCC
Source organism: Nothobranchius furzeri (assembly GCF_043380555.1). NCBI lineage: Eukaryota > Metazoa > Chordata > Actinopteri > Cyprinodontiformes > Nothobranchiidae > Nothobranchius > Nothobranchius furzeri. The sequence continues at coordinate 48,860,848 of NC_091741.1, read as the reverse complement.
TAGTTGGGATGCTGCCCCCGCGACCCGGATAAGCGGAGGAAGACGACGACCTTTTGCAGAATAGCCATGCTTTAATAACAGCACTATTCCAAAATGTGTAATTTTTTGCCCTTTTTTCAAGCATAAAGTGACTTGTCAATAAAGAAAGAATGGCCTTGGTTGTGAAGTTGTTGCTTTCTGAACTGTATTGTAATCTATGGAGGAAGATAGGGGCCACTGAATAGAAAAAAAGAAAAGGAGAATTTTGACCCTTTTTTTTCCAGAATTTGTACTTTTTTTTTCTTCAGAATTCTGAGGGAAAAAAGTTAGACATCTCTTGGATTAGGTCCAGTGAAAAAAAAGAGAATTAAAGTCAGAATTCTAAGAAAAAATGTCAGAATTAGAATTCTGAGAACAAAAATTCAGAAATCTTTCATTTTTCTTTTGAGTGGCTCTAATCCAAAAGAAAGAGAATTCTGACTTTAAACTGATAAAAAAATCCTCAGAATTATGACTTTTCAGATGAGACTTTTTCTGCAGAATTCTGCCTTGAATCTCAGATTATTTTTCTCCCACAGATTTCTGACATTATTCTTGGATTATACCCCCCCCCCCCCCCCCATTCTGATTTTAATCTCAGATTAGACTTTTCCCCCTCAGATTTCAGATTTTAATCATTCTAAGAAAGAAAAAAAGAAAAGAAAGGAAAATAGTCCGAATTTTCAGTGGCCCTAATCTTCCTTAGAAAGGAAACAGTGGCCAATATTTTTAAGAATAAAAAGAAGTTGGGGCCATTTGTAATTTCTCACTCATAATGGGACATCAATTCCTTTACTGCTTTCTGTCTCAGAAAGACAAACCTGCATCATGCTTTTGTTTACCGTACCTCAAACTGTCAGTTTTCTTCTCCAACGCACCCGATTTAAATGAATGCTGTCCCTAAACTGCAGCTGAAATTAGTTCCATGCAGAGAATCACTCGCCACTCGTCTGACCCCCATGACCTCATCAGGACCCCCCCCCCCCCCCCCCCCCGGACCGAACCCAACAGAGCCAAGGACTCTGACTCAAGACAGTCAACCCACAGTGAGTGTTTGCTCCTGTTGACTCCTATATGACTGTGGGATTGTTGTGAAGGATTAGTCATGCAGGTCAAACGCTGAAATGACCCCACTCAGAGCTGTACGAGTAGATACAGGTGCTGGCCAGTAAATTAGAATATCATCAAAAGGTTGAAAATATTTCAGTAATTCCATTAAAAACGTGAAACTTGTACATTATATTCATGCAATGCACACAGACCAATGTATTTCCGATGTTTATTACGTTTAATTTTGATATTTATAAGTGACAACTAATGAAAACTCCAAATTTGGTATCTCAAAAAATTAGAATATTCTGAAAAGGCTGAATATAGAAGACACCTGCTGCCACTCTAATCAGCTGATTTACTCAAAACACCTGCAAAGGCCTTTAAAAGGTCCCTCAGTCTTGTTTTGAAGGCACCACAATCATGGGGAAGACTTCTGACTTAACAGCTGTCCAAAAGACAATCATTGACACCTTGCACAAGGAGGGCAAGACACAAAAGGTGATTGCTAAAGAAGCTGGCTGTTCGCAGAGCTCTGTGTCCAAGCACATTAACAGACAGGCGAAGGGACCGAAAAAATGTGGTAGAAAAAAGTGTACAAGCTCTAGGGATAACCGCACCCTGCAGAGAATTGTGACGACAAACCCATTCAAAAATGTGGGGGAGATCCACAAAGAGTGGACTGCAGCTGGAGTCAGCGCTTCAAGAACCACCACGAGGAGACTCATGAAAGACATGGGATTCAGGTGTCGCATTCCGTGTGTCAAGCCACTCTTGAACATGAAACAGCGCAAGAAGCGTCTCGCCTGGGCCAAGGACAAAAAGGACTGGACTGATGCTGAGTGGTCCAAAGTTATGTTTTCTGATGAAAGCAAGTTCTGCATTTCCTTTGGAAATCAAGGACCCAGAGTCTGGAGGAAGAGCGGAGAAGCACAGAATCCACGTTGCATGAGGTCCAGTGTAAAGTTTCCACCGTCAGTGATGGTGTGGGGTGCCATGTCATCTGCCGGTGTTGGCCCACTCTGTTTCCTGAGGTCCAGGGTCAATGCAGCCGTCTACCAGGAAGTTTTAGAGCACTTCATGCTTCCTGCTGCTGACCAACTTTATGGGGATGCAGACTTCACCTTTCAACAGGACTTGGCACCTGCACACAGTGCCAAAACCACCAGCACCTGGTTCAAGGACCATGGTATCCCTGTCCTTGATTGGCCAGCAAACTTGCCTGACCTTAACCCCATAGAAAATCTATGGGGTATTGTGAAGCGGAGGATGCAATACGCTAGACCCAACAATGCAGAGGAGCTGAAGACGACTATCAGAGCAACCTGGGCTCTCATAACACCTGAGCAGTGCCACAGACTGATCGAGTCCATGCCACGCCGCATTACTGCAGTTATTGAGGCAAAAGGAGCCCCGACTAAGTATTGAGTGCTATACATGCACATTCTTTTCATGTTCATTCTTTTCAGTTGGCCAACATTAGAGAAACAAACATTTTTTCATTGGCCTTTAGAATATTCTAATTTTCTGAGATACCAGATTTGATGTTTTCATTGGTTGTCACCTATAAATATCAAAATTAAACGTAATAAACATCGGAAATACATTGGTCTGTGTGCATTGCATGAATATAATGTACAAGTTTCACGTTTTGAATGGAATTACTGAAATATTTTCAACCTTTTGATGATATTCTAATTTACTGGCCAGCACCTGTATAGGACATGTAGAACGGTGCAGACTGGAAACTATGGTCGGAATGCACCTAATTGTAATGAGCTAAGGCAGTTAGAGATGCTATAAGCATATAAATGAGTCCATAATAGCACATTTTTGAACAAAGAGGGCCTTATTATAAAATGAGCAAAAACACCAAAGATTAAATTACTTAAGTATTTTTTTTAACTTGGGTTTATCGATTTGTGGCTCCTCCCTGAAGACCCGACAGCTAAAAGTCGCACATTTCTAAACATTCTTGCATAGTTTTTTATGCAGGCTTTCATTTTTTTTAGCCTTATGTTGGAGATTTTGAGCAGCTGAAACTAAGATTTGCAGGTATGTAAAATGCTGTCAGATGTTACAATTAATGAAACGCTTGGAAAGTAAATGCATAGAACCTTCCAGAGTAACGTTAAACAGGTGCAGTACATAAGAATATAGTGGGAATCTTACAGTGAGAAAATTCCAAGTCTAATGTTTCAGTCATTTTAGAAGGAAGGTTATTTCATATCCAGCTGGCTGCTGGAATGTCAGTTTTTCTCCTTTCAAAATAAAGGAAGGAGAGATGTAACTACTGTTTACTATCAGTGAGTGTGGGGTTGCCATGTCTTCTGCGAGTTAATACTGCAGCACCGACGACTGTAATTTGATGACAGTCGGCAAAAAGCTCCAGTTGTTTAAGGTGGTTGCAGTAACCAAATTTTACCACAAGGTGTAATTTTTACTTTATGTCTACATAATGCACCTTTACAAATGTGCTTTGGTTGGATGAATGAAACGCTACACCTGAAAAAGGAAATTATGTAGAATCAGTATTACAGTAGTTTTATTTCCTAATTATCCAGTAATTACAATGTTCACAAAAACTTTCTACAATCAGCTTTTATTTTGTAATTAAAACAAAATGTGATGATCAAATCTACAAAATGATGGGTACAAAAAATTTTTATTCCCAGAGATCAATGTCTTTTTAATCAATGTCTGTGTTATAGAAGCGTAACTCAAGAGTCTGGGAAACACTGTGGTCCTCATTCTCATCGGCAAAGGAGGATTTCTGTAGAAACCTCATCTGGAAGTTTTCCCATTTTCGTGAATGTCCATCCTGTAAACCGCAAAAATCAGGTCAATCGTATCACATCTGAATAAAATTTAGTAAAAGAAATATCAGCAGTAAACTTATCAAATGTGAGCTTTATCACCTTTTACACGTTCCTGTATTTGTACTTGAGGTAGATTTAGTGGGAATAAAGAAGAATGATTTACCCGCTCTCATCTTTGAGGTGCTGGTACAACTCGAACTTGCTGTTCACAGAACTCGCTCTGCCGAAAAACTCCTGGTGCTTCCTGGAATTGGCGGCAGTGATCCGACTGGTCCACATGCTGAGGAGCGTGACGGGACCTGCACAGGGAGGAACACAATTAATTATTTTTTATGAAACCCTCTTGTCCTGAAACACTAACTTTTTGAAAGGTAATATTCTGTAGACTAAACAGACACTCAACAACTGATGTCCACTATAAACTCAAGACATTAAAACAAGGTGAAACTGCTTGATGTGCTGGAACCTTTTGCTCGTTCTGGGGGCGGAGCCTCTTCTGTAATCAGGCGGGGCTTCTTGTTGAGCGGTTCAGGAGAGTCCGGGGAATCCTTGATCACCTCCGTCTCTGGATTGTCCTTCTCCAACAAACCTTTGAGCCTTCAGCAGAAAACAGATTTAGTTTAGAACTTCTTCTCATGTTGGATCCATCGTGGAAGGAGGAACCATTCAAATTACGTCCAAATGAACCTGACTGACTTCTCGGATTCCTGCCAGCTTTTGTCTTCGGTCTCTTTGCTGCCATTTTTCTCCATCCTGTCCTCCCTGTCCTCTCTCTTCCTTCCCCTCTTTTTCCTCTCCTCCTCCTCTGGGGGTTTGCTGCGGCAGGCGATGATGCAGTCCAGAACTCGCTGGTGTCGGTCGGTGGCGGCAGCGTGCGTTTTCACCAACGTTTCCAGCTCGTTCCACATGATGCGATACTGTTCGTCCCTGGAGATCACACCGATGCAAATCCATCACCAACCCGTCTCTGCAGATGAATAACAGGCGGAAGATGTGGCGTTTACCTCTTGGGGCCTTTGCCTCTGGATCCCACAGTAGAAATGGGCAGCGGGTCGTTCTTCCTCTCCATGTCGACCAGGTTGTAGATTGTTTTCTGGCAGGTTAGAACGTCCTCCTCGGTGAGGGTCTCTTTCACTATCAGGTTAGCCAGAGGGACCACCTGTTAAAGGAAAACGAGAGGACATGGATGCAGAAATGCCTCTGGACACAAACCTGACGTGGAATTATGAAATTGTTGGTTAATGTGTATAAAACTGAAGACAGAGTAGAGCTAGACGACGCTCACTGCCTGCATGTTGAAGATGGTGGTCTGAGAGATGATCATCGGCCAGTATCTGGTGTGACGTTCTAGCTGAGCTTTCGCCCTTTCAATCGGTAGCTTCCCAGAAGGATTATGGGATGCCTCTGAAACTGGAGTCAGCCGGTTCTCCCTCATAAATTCGCCAAAATCCTGAGAAAGAAAAAAGGATGAGGCTAGTGCAGCTGACGGTCGAAACAGAGCTGCTGCGAGTCAAGCCTACGGTGATCCTGTAGTCCGTCACTCGGCCGCCACAGCCCTCGCTGATGGAGGGCGGGTCCTCTAGGGTGGAGCGGTTACTGTTCAGCACATGCAGAAAGATCTCTCCTCCGTGGCTGCTCAGCATGTGGCTGATGACCTTTGACCCAGACTTTCTTGGCTGCTCCAGCAGTACTGATCGACCTGCGGTTAAAATGAAAACAAATCAAGAGCAATGATTTTACACAGATGGTGAAAAGGAGAAGAACAAATTAATAAATGTACAGAATCATGATTTTAGAAAATAAATAAAACGCAGCTTACCGTTGAGGAGAAAATTAGTCAAACAGGATGAGGGACGACTGTTTACGTCTGTGGGGGAGATGCGATAAGCTCCTGTGCAGTAATGCAACTCTGCAATGAGCGGGGTGAGAAAACACATCAATATTTAAAGCATCATCTTAGGTGTGTTCTTGCTGTGCGTTATTTCTAATTCCATGTTGTCGTTCTTTTTTAAAACACAGAAACGGTTTTGTTACCTGTTATTGACGCTACAGTTTCGCCGACGGCTGCCGGCTTCTTCAGGCTGACGCTGATGGTGGCGCGTCACTTCCTTCTCCGTTTATCTGCGGGCAGCAGAGGACGTTGTTGCCCTCTACTGCCCGCTCTCCCCTCTCCGACGATGCAGTCCCATGCATGGTCCAGTGTGTAAACATTAGGACGACGGAGTTTACACGCTGGACCACGCATGGGACTGCATCGTCGGAGAGGGGAGAGCGGGCAGTAGAGGGCAACAACGTCCTCTGCTGCCCGCAGATAAACGGAGAAGGAAGTGACGCGCCACCATCAGCGTCAGCCTGAAGAAGCCGGCAGCCGTCGGCGAAACTGTAGCGTCAATAACAGGTAACAAAACCGTTTCTGTGTTTTAAAAAAGAACAACAACATGGAATGTAAAGCATCATATTTACAAAATAACCTATTTGTGTTCAGCAGGAAGAAGCTGTAAAGGTGCCTCCTTTAGCGTGCCTACCTATGCTGTTGGTTCGAGGGGTGCACCACTTCAGTGTGATGGTCTCTTTAAGTCCATTTTCACGAGTGCTGGTTCCTGCCATATGCAGGTCCCCTACAACACAAACACACCTCACCTTTATTAACACATTTAAACACTACCGGCTTAAATGAAGGAACTGATTTGAAACTAATTTCATTTTGAATTTTACAAATGCATCGTTGACGATGCATGCGGGATGGACGTGTAACGAACACAAAGACTCACCACTTTTAAAGAACTCCAGGTGGGCGTCTCTGTGATGAAGGAGCTCAACGTCGTAGTTAGCAGACGTGTTGGCGTGCTGCTCCTCCTGTCCACCCGCACCGATAATCACAAAGACGCATTAGCACAAATCCACATCAGTCATTCAGCAAATATGCAGAAACAAACAAGAAAACTGCTGATTTCATGTTCCAAAGAAGAAATGTTGATGTGCAAAATTAAATAAAAATAACTCCACAGATATTCTGTGTTCCGGCATGATCCCATATTCATGAAAATGTTTCCTATCTGTGATTTATGTACGACCGGAGATTTATCATAGAATCTTAAAGCTGAGTTAAGTTGAAACATTTAAGGAACAAAGACAAACCCATCAAGACGACACAAAGGACCACAAGGATGCAATAAATGGAAAGTTTTGTTGTCATGACAGAACATAAAGAGGAGGAACAGAAACCACGGGAGGTTTTTAGGGCATCTTTTAAGGTAAACAAACTGAAATGACAGATGAGGCAACACTGGTCACACACGATTTTTTATTTTTTTTCTGCTTTTGAATTTTGTAATAAAAACCAATTACTGTTTTTTTTTTTACTTGAAAAGAAACAAGCCAACATTTTTAGACCAACGTTGCCTGCTCTCTACTCGAACTCCAGCAGCAAATCTGTCAAGTCACATCAAAATATCTTAACGACAGTGTTTTCAACAGCCGAGCTACATGCTGAAAACTCGTCCCCTGTTTGATGTGTGTGTGAATAGGAGTACTAACCTGTTCGCAAACATTTAATGTGGGCTAGCAAAACAGAAAATACAGCATGAAACCAGCAGCACGTCCACAGTCATATAAACATGCAGGTGAAACAAAAAGATGAGGCTGAAGAGTCTTTTGTGTTTTAACAAGAAACAACTGATGATAAGCAAGCAAAAGAAAGTACAAATGCTTGAAAAGGTAACAAGTGTTAGCAGTCTAAAAACCAAACATGAAGGTGTGCAGAAATCTTAACTAGCAGCAGGCAAAAAGATGTAGATGTGCAAAAAACCAGACAAAAGGCCAGAGGAGGCGCCATTTACCTTCATGGGGATGTTTGTTATGGTGGTGGAGGCCAAGTCAAAGTGCTGCTGGACCAAAATGTTGAGTTTGGACGCCAGGTGCCTCCCAGCACGCACACTGTGAACCTCACTGGTGAGCAGAGGAGAGATCTGGGACAGCAACAGTGATTTAGTTAGAACAAAGTAGCCGTGTCATGATGCTGTTAGATGTGTTGGTTTCTGAGCTTATCACCTCTTTCTTTGGCCGATCAGACACCAGAGTGTCCTCACCCTGTGGGTAGATGTGAACTAACACTAGATCACATTGCTGAACAGCCATCAGCCTAAAGCACAACACAGTTAATTAGAAATAATAACAAGTTACATTTTAGGGTCCAGACTTTACTAACGTGTGTGTTTGCATGCAGAGTACAGACCTATCTGAACCTGCCGCAAGCTTGTTTTGTTCTAAAATAGTTTCCTGGATGCAGTCCTCCAACATGCGCACGTGTGTGTCACTGAGTGCAACACAAAAGAGGTGAGATGTAGTTTTATTTGATAATAAACACACATAAACAAGACAGAAGAACACACATGGGTGTCATAAATAAATTAAAAACAACTAAATCCATTGTAAACAATATAAACTCCAATCCAAGAAAAACACACAGACAAGTTCAATTTATTTTTTTAAGACATTTTTATCAGTGTTTTGACTTGTTTTGTGTCACTCTGGCCACTTTCTATCACATCTGGTTCCTCTGGAATGTTTTGCCACTGCTTTTCTTGGTTTTTAATATTTCATATTTTGTGACTTAACCATCTTATAAGACAGCAGAGTTGTACTTAGTCCTAATTTTGGTATTTTTGTATTTACTTGAACATCTAATCACTTAGTGGTTTAGCATAATTTGATAACCAATCTGTCTCGCTGAGGAAATGCTGTGTTCCATTTGTCAAACATGAAATTTTGTCTTTGCACATGTAGGGGTGCACATGAAGGCAGATTATTACAACAAACAGCCTTATATTTCATACCACCTCAAATGATTCCTGTCATTTACCTTTTTGCATTGGTCAAGCAGATGATTCGACCTCTATTGGCAACTCTCTCTGCTGTGTCCATTAAAGCAGTGCGCTTCTCGCGCTGCAGCTCTGTGATTTTGCATAAAGACTCCACTGCAGCAACTAACCCATGCAGGATACTGCAACACTCTGGATCTTCACGTGGATTTGGTGGCCCGACAGCAGCTAAAGTTGCCATGAGCTGAAATCAGGGACATTAATTCAACAAAATGTTATTCTGATTAAATGTCACATTCAACTAGTTTAGTACGTCTCAAAAGTGCGTTACCTCATGGGTGGTCTGATCTTCTCGCCTCCAGCTGTTCAGTATGTGGAATTCTGAATCACTGACAATGTAATTAATCTGTGAATTGCAGAAAACGTCAGTGGCATTGTTCATATCGCTAATGTGTTCATTAAAGCTAATAAAACTTTGAATTCTATCTCATGCATTAAGATCTTCCCTGTAGTTTAAATGTTTTTTCATACAATGTCCACGAATCTCAACAAAGCTAAATGTGATATGTTGAGGCTGCAAAATTAAATACAAAAACAATGATTTAAATAAAACTAACCAGTTTATCCTTTGGGTAAACATCATAGAGGATCCGGCAATATTCCATTGAGCATTCTACGGCACAAGTCCAAAGAGATTTGGACACAGGTGCCAAAGGAATGACCCCCTGAGCTCGGCTCTTTGTCAAAACGTCACACTCCACCTGCTGGCGACTGGACTCCGCCATGTAGGGACAGTGATCCACTACAAATACGGTCTTGTGAGCCACTGAGAACATCTTCATTTTGCAAATCTACAGTGTGAGCTTAACCTGTAAACAAAATAAAAACACAGGAACGCTTTCACATCTCAACGATAAATAAATCAACTTGATCTGGATAATTTAAACACTTATAACGTTTTATCTGACAATTCCCAGTACTTAAGAGATCACTTGTTCACAACCTGAAACATTACAGATATTACAGAAAGCACAGAAGAGCTGTCACATTGTTGGGGAAAATACTTGGATAGCTCATTTGACCCAAATGTTAGCTCGTAATCTGTGAATTGCATGTTGATCAGTGAATGTTAACTCACCTCGTCGAACAGAAAAACTGAGATTAATCTTAAAAATGAGTTTAATTGTAAAAATAGTCATGTGAAATACAGACGGTCTCGACATGTTCGTTCATGCTACCGCTGCGTTAGCTCGTTCTCTAGCAAAAACGGTGCCATTTTCTTCGGTTATTACATTTTTACGATTACCAAAGCAGATAAACATCCATTATAGTATCTATGAAACATTAAAAGCGTGACTTTAAACAACCTATTAACAACGGAGATGTACAAAGCTTGGAAACAAACAAAAACAATTCAAGTCTAAGGAGGATAGCAGATTTGTTATTAGCGGAAGTGTCTTCAGTGACGTTCCGTCGTCCTTTTCATTCCCCCCGACACAACGTCATGTTCACGTTCATGTTCCTGGTCTCACAAAGTTTTTTCCCACTATTTTTTTGTTGAAAAAAACCCCCCGAAAAGTTAAACTATCATAAAAAACTAGTTACCATTTTAAATATACTAACACATAGTTTATCTCGCAATGCCACGATAACACCGGCGGTCAAAACATACAAGTCGTAAGACGAATGTTCCTCAAGTTGAACATATGTTTCATCAACATAAGCTCTTTTTCATCTTTACCTGAATATGTATCTACGTGCTGACTGTGTAGATTTACAAAACAAGCTTTCCAACGTGAAATATTTCACCCGACATCACAAAATTATTATCAACTGTCATGTTTCCTCCTCCTACTTTGTTGTCTCCAACTCCACCCGCACCAGTTCCATTTTCTCAAGCCCCGACTTGAACACGCTTTTCTTGTTCAAACTCAGCTCTGTGTTGAAATAAAGCAGGAATGTATGGGGCACCGCAATAACGTACGTTTATTTTCCTTTTTCCTCCTGGCGACGCCTGAGACCCCTGACGTTACTAAGGACGATGGACGACATTGAGATGGAGTCCGACATTGACGAACTAGAAAATGCAAAGTTGGGCATGATAGAAGATGAAGTTGGTGAGAGCGATTGTCTATTTCGCAAACTGTATTTTTTTTTGTTTGTCTGTTTTTAGTCCAGATGTGGAAGTCCTGTTAGGCTTTATCCCCGCGGTCACGTGGGATTTCTCTTTTCATCCATCCCTCTGTGTAAAGTTTCCTACTCTGGCTAGTCAGTCGAGTTACATTTTTACCCCCGAACCCCCACCCCCCCACCCCCCCATATTTAATGTTGTACATATTAAACAGAAGATCAAACTTGAATTTTTAACCAGCTGAATGGTTAAAAAAAGAAAGAAAAAGGACCTCAACATTTAAATATTCAAACTATGCAAACTGTTGCATGCAGCTGTGGTGCAACGTCCAAAATCCTTGGATCAGACCAGGCCAGTCGGTTAACACTTAAAAACATTAATCTCACATTCTAATTCACCTTTAATTAGTATGCAAACAAGCCGTGTCTCTTCCAAGAAACTACAAAGAAACAGGGAGTGATTTCTTTTGTCAACACTTTTCTTATTTGGATTTTTAAGATTCCAGCAGACAATCTTCTGCACTGACATGCTTCACCTGCTTTAAACCAAGCGTGGGAGAAAGAAACGTCTGCATTTTATTACTAGATGTGATTGTAACCATACTGAACCATGAGGGCGTGTCTGATCTCTGTTTAATACATATGTTCTTCCATTGTAATTAAACATTAATGCACTTCTGATCCTGTAGTGCAGTTATAGTCTGGTTCCACTTCGTTACATTAGGATAATCAGGAGATTTTACTGTATTTCATTCATTTTTGTTCTGGTTTCTCCAGATTTTTTTATCACTATAAACCCGTTTTTGGGGTTCCCACCTAAAATCAACAATCAGGAGTCTTATTTTGTGCAAAATGTAGTCAGAGGAGGTCAGGAAATTGCTATTTCTCTGGTGTCCACATAGCTTAATTTTAGAGGAAGAGGTTTGTGCGAAAAAAGCACTTCCTGTTATTTGTTGCTCATATTAAACTTAACCTATACAATTCACAGTGGTCTTGTGCAGCCTATAGGAGGTACCTGACAAAAACAATGCATTATTTTCCTGTTTAGTTACTCCGGCCTTCACCACTTTGTAAGAAAGTCTGTGGAGGATGTTCTCTAAAAGGAAGTTGGCACACAGTTGGCGGGTTACATTGCTGCAGCAGCTCATAGCTGTTGCTTCCACTTTGTTTCGTGTTGTTTATTTTATGCTTTGAGATTGTGGAGATAAGTGTGGAAGATGTCGGTGTGGTGGGCAATCTGACGATATTGTCACAAAATAGACGAGTTGAAACCACAGTCACTGGTTGAAACACATCAATAAAATGTAAAATATGTTTAAACTGGCTTTGCTAGAGATGTTTTTTTTTAATGGACATTTTTATTTCTTCTATTTGATGATTTATTCTACAGTTAGTTTCCCAGCATGTTACTATGAAGCGTGTTTTGAAAACAACATCTGTTCCTGGTTAGACTTCCATTCACCGTGGCAGAGAGGCCCAGACTTCCCTCTATCCAGCCACAGCTCCTCCGGGGAAATCCTAAGGCTTTCCCTGGCCAGATGAGAGACTCCAGCATGTCCTGGGTTTTCATTTAGGTCTTTTCTTGGTTGGAAGTGCTGGGAAATCCTCACCAGGGAGGCATCCACCTCAACTGGCTCCTCTCGATGTGGAGGAGCAAAGGGTCCGAGCCCGAGCCCCTCCCAAATGACCAAGCTTCTCGCCCTATCTCCAGCCCAGCCACACTGTAGAGAAAACTCATTTCAGCCTCTTGTGAGAGTAGGAACCTAGATCGACCGGTAAATCAAGAGCTTTGCATTCCGGTTCAGCTCTCTCTTCACCATGACAGAACGCCCGCATCACTGCAGATGCAGCACCAATCCACCTGTCGATCTCACACTGCAGCTTTCCCTCATTCGTGAACAAGACCCCTCCACTTGGGGCAGGACCTCATCCCTGACCTGGAGAAGGCATTCTCCCCTTTTCCAATTCAAGACCATTGTTTCAGATTTAGAGGAGCTGATTCTCATCCCAGCTGCTTCACACTTGGTTGCGAACCGCTCCAGTGAAAGCTGGAGATCATGTTCTAATGAAGCCAACAGGACCACACCATCTGCAAAAAGCAGAAACCTGATCCTTAGGTCACCAAAACAGATCCGGCTGAGTCCAACTCTCACCGGAAATGAGCTCAACTTACTGTCAGCAATGCGGACCAAGCTCTGACACCGGTCATACAGAGACCTAACAGCCTGTATCAGAGGGCTTGGTACCCCCTACTCCCAGAGTACCCCCCACATGCCCCCCCCCCCCCCCCCCCCCCGAGGGACGCGGTCAAACATCTTCTCCAAATCCACAAAACATATGTAGATTGGTTGGGCAAATTCCCACGCACCCTCCAGGATCCCCCTAAGGGTATAGAGCAAAAAACTGCTGAGCAAGAAACAAGAAACCTTTACTGCCTGAATCATAATTTTCAATGTAATCTGAATTCAATAATCTTAATCTGGTCATTTTATGACTTTAAAGTAAATCAGAAAATTCTGTATTGGCAGGCCAAAGTTGTGCAATAATTTTAAATTGGCATTTTATTTATTTTTTGTTGAGACATCCTCCCAGATTATAAACATGAACTTATAAAATTTTTGTCACATTTTAAAAGTCAGTTTTTCCCCCAAGAGAGGTAAAATATTCCACAACTGCGCTGTTCTGGGTGGCTGCTTGTTGGAGTAGCTCTGTTGACTATATGTAAGTTTTGCCTTTTTTTGGACATTTTTTCTTCTGGTTTCTCAAGAAAAACGGTATTTTTTGGACATTTTACTTTTCTGTTTCTGGTGCTGTGAAGCTTAGAGGATTTTTACTGCTATTTTTTCACTTTTTTCACTTTTTGAGCATTTGTTATGATGTGTAACCATAACAACAAGCTGGTTTACAATCGGGAGCAGCTGATTAGCATGGGAAAGACTGAAATAATACCTCAACTGAAGCCACAAATCCCAAATGAGCTAAAACGCAAGAAGCGTGGGTGCAAAGTGGGAGGAAAACAGAGACATACAGATGAAAGAAAAAAATCAAACCATCTCTTCCATTGATCATAATGGGCAATGTGAGATTACTGGCCAACAAGATGGATGAACTCCAAGCCCTTTCAAGGACTCAGCCAGAATATTGGCAGTGCAGTGTTATTTGTTTGAGACGTGGCTGCAGGACCATATCCCCGATTTCAGCGTCTCTCTGCCAGGATTCCTGACTGTACGAGCAGACAGGGATCTGAAGAGGAGCAGGAAAAGAAAAGGAGATGGAGTGGCAGTGCTTGTCAACAACAGATGGTGCCATCCAGGTCATGTTTCAGTGAAATGTCGTCTCTGCAGCCCAGATGTTGAACTCTTGGCAGTAAGTTGTCGCCCATATTATTTGACAAGAGAGTTCACCAGTGTTGTCTTGGCAACCGTTTATATTCCACCTTCAGTCATTGTTGAAAATGCATGTGATGCCATCAGTTCCATTGTCGCTAAGCTACAAACCCAGCACCCCAATGCATTTGTGGCTATATCTGGTGATTTTAATCATGCCTCGCTCTCTGCTACACTTCCAACATTTCAACATTTTGTCAGCTGCTCCACCAGAGAAAACAAGACATTGGATTTGTGTTATGCAAATGTAAAGAATGCATACACATCCAAAACAAGACCTCCTCCGGGACAATCAGATCACAATCTTGTTTTTCTCTGCTCAGAATACAAACCACTTGTTCAGAGGCATGTGACAAGAAGAACCATGAGAAAATGGCCACAGGATGCTGAAGAAGCCCTGCAGGGTTGTTTTGAGATCACAGATTGGATGACTCTCTGCCAAGGATATGAAGAGGACATCAGTGCCATGACTGGATGTGTCACTGACTATATAAACTTCTGTGTGGACAACATCATACCCATGAGATGCTTCGCTAATAACAAACCCTGGATCACCAGTGAACTGAAGAATCTTCTAAATGAGAAAAAAAGAGCCTTCAAGGAGGGAGACAGGGAATTATTGAGGAGTATACAGAAGTAACTGAAGATCAAGATCAGAGACAGCAAGAAGGCATACAGGAAGAAGCTGGAGAACAAACTACAGAGAAACAATATCAGAGATGTCTAGTCAGGGATGAAGAAGATCACAGGCTTCAAGCAGAGGAAGGATTGCACAGATGGCAGTCTGGACACAGCCAATGAACTGAACAAGTTCTTCAATTGGTTCAGTTCAGGAACAAACCCAGCATCCTCCTCGCCTGTCCCCAGCCAATCAGACATCCCATCCTCCTCTGATCCAACATTTTCCTGTCACACCCCAGCTCTTTTGTCCTCTAACACAGTCATGGACTCTTCTGGTTCTATAAATCTGTCTTTAGCCAAGTCAGGAGATGCTGCTTCCCCATTTACCTCCCTCCTATCTGTCTGTAGAAGTCAGGTGAAGAGGCAGCTGGAGAGACTGAACGGGAACAAGGCTGCAGGTACAGATGGTGTCAGCCCCAGAGCACTGAAGGCCTGTGCAGAGCAGCTCTGTGGGATTCTGCAGCACCTCTTCAACCTCAGCCTGGCCCAGGAGAAGGTTCCAGTCCTTTGGAAGACATCCTGCCTTGTTCCAGTTCCAAAGAAAACTCTTCCATCAGTCAATGACGACTACAGACCGGTTGCCCTCACATCCCACATCATGAAGGTCCTGGAGAGACTCCTGTTGGTCCACTTGAATAAGCAAAATAGGACATATCAGGACCCGCTGCAGTTTACTTATCACCATGGAGTTGGAGCTGAAGATGCCATCATCCAGCTGCTTCAACCAACCCACTGTCATCTGGACAAAGCAGGCAACACTGTGAGGGTCATGTTCTTTTGATTTCTCCAGTGCATTTAACACAATCCAGCCTGATGTACTTTGCCAGAAACCCCAGAAGACACAGGTGGGGGCCTCAACTATCGCCTGGATTGAAGACTACCTGACAAACAGACCACAGTTTGTGAGGCTGAAGAACTGCACTTCAAACCAGGCGATCAGTAACATTGGAGCACCACAGGGGACTGTACTCTCACCATTCCTTTTCACCCTGTACACCTCAGACTTCCAGTACAAATCAGTGACCTGTCATCTACAGAAATACTCAGATGACTGCAGTTGTCGGGTGTATCAGAGATGGACAGGAAGCTGAGTACAGAGAGCTGGTGGAGCGCTTTGTTGCATGGTGTGGAAACAATCATCTGACCTTGAACGTGAACAAAACAACGGAGATGATTTTAGACTTCAGAAGAAACAGGGTGGAGTCAAACACTGTTTCCATCATGGGAGAAGAAGTGGAGGTGGTTGAGGAATACAAATACCTTGGAGTTCACCTGGACAACAGACTGGACTGGAGAAAGAACAGCAAAGCCGTTTACAAGAAGGGACACCGCTGACTGCACTTCTTGAGGATGCTTAGGTCCTTCAATGTCTGTAGCAAGATGCTGCACATCTACAAGTCTGTTGTTGAGAGTGTAATCTCTTCAGCCATCGTCTGTTGCGGTAGTAGCATCAGAAGCAGGGACCTGAAAAGGTTCAACAGCCTAATAAAAAAGGCTGGTTTTGTTCTGGGGATGACTGTGGAACCGCTGGAGGAGATGATGCAAAGACGGATTCTCCAGAGAATCAAGAAAATTATGGACAACCCTGAGCATTCTCTTCACAAGACTGTCCGACAATGGAAGTGTCTTCAGTCAGAAGCTTCTTCAGTTTGGCTGCAACACTGACCGCTACTGGAGATCCTTCCTGCCAACAGCCATTGTAATATACAATAACTCTTTGATGACTTGATTATTATTATTATTCTGAGCTACTACAGCAATCAATTTCCCTCTGGGATTAATAAAGTATTTTTGAATTGAATTGAATTTAAATAACTGCTTTATGTGTTTTTAAAATCTGTTTTTAGATTAAACAGAGAAATATAAAGAAAAAATAACCCAAAACCCAGCAGAGTAAATTGTAATCTAAATTTTAATGTAAACTGTAAATAATGTTAATTTCCATACTCCGTTATTCTATCATTGCAGATCTTCCCTGTTGATTACAGCAACATTTTCTCATTTCTCGACTCCACATAACAGGAGATGATTAACTAACATTTAGTTTATTTGTTTATTTACTTATTTAATCTTACTATTATGTTTATAACCTTGTTTTTTGTCTTTCACAGTCTATCCTGAGGAGTTCTTACCCACATATCACTCTATTAAAGAAATGCGGAAAGTGAACCCAACAGTTCAGGTGAAAAACTATAATTAATCAAATGTAAACTCAGTGTGTGTGTGTGTGTGTGTGTGTGTGTGTGTGTGTGTGTGTGTGTGTGTGTGTGTGTGTTGGTTAAGCAAACAAAGTTCTATTAGTTTAATGAATGCTAACAATAGATTCCTCTTTTGTTTTTGTGTTTCATGAGCAGAAAGCAGAACAAAAATGTTTACTAATGTTATTAGGACTTTCATGCCTCATTATGCCACAAATCTCATTGTGTGGAGAGGAAAGGAGGGAGGGAGATGAAGGGCGGGTATCCTGGTGTTTGTTGACTCTTCCCATTTCTTCCTAATAGCCAACACCATGGATATAAGGAGCCTGTGAGGGACAGTGTGTACATATACATATATACCAGGATCTCTTCTCTGGGGCTTTAGAAACGATTGCTGCAGCATGTACAACATTATGGAGGAAGCGCAGTATGAGTTTCATGCTGTGGACCTACCGTCTAAGCTTTGCTTTTGCCCACAGGTGGAGTATAATGACAAATCCGACTCCTTATTTTTCAACGACGGTGTGAGGAGGATTGATTTCATTCTGGTGTATGAAGATGAGGAAATAAGGGAGAGGAAGGAGTACGAGAAGAGGCACCAAATCCAAAGGCATAAGGTGGGTTGCCTCTTATTAAAGTGTAGTCATTACAAGAATACTTAGAGCACAACTATAGATCCCAGCTACCTGTGAACTGTTTGATATAATAGCTTTAAATCAGGGATTCATGAGACTCCTTGTCTCTTAAATATGGAGTATAGTGGTTTATTAATGAAAAATGGTGTATAAACTTTTTAAATTTAAATAAGGACATAAGATGCAAACAAGACAAATGCTAAACAGCAAATTATTAGGTTTTTAATTTTTTTTTCATAAATACTTGATGAAAAGATGAGCTTCGGTGCTCCGACACACGATTGGCTCTTGGGTATTTGTAAAGGGTGTTTTTATTTCCACCAGGATGTCCTTCACTTATTCACTTGTGAATGTGTACCAAGGACTTCCCATGGCTTTAAGCTGTGCTGTGTTATGGAATGAGTTAAGATAAAGAACGGTCAGAACTTTGTGAAGTGCACTGGGAACCAGTCACTTCATTAATGGAACAAAAATGGAAAAAAAAGACAAAATTAACTCAACATAATACCGAGAAACAGGCTCGTCCAGGTGTGTTCAGGTGTTTTTCACAATAGGCTTACAGATCTGTTTGTGCAACATGGTGTGTGGAACAACTTTACAGCAAAGGAACAAGTGAGAACTGAAACTCTGGCCCCTGGTTTGTTTAGTAAATCAGTCATCCACGTGACTTTTTTTTCCACAACATTCTTCATTTGAATTTTTCCACGAAAGCTGTTGTGTAATTTCACAACGCCGACCGGAAGTATTGAGTGTCAACTGCAACAAGCCACAAAGCTGTTCAGCCTGTTTAAAGGAGTTCCTTGGAATACCTGATTAATAAAGTCAGTCACGATTCCCGAGAGCAGATCCTCTGAAGCTGAGGAATTTCATGTTTCACAATAATCCCAAACCAAACTAAATCCTCAGAGGACTGAGCTGCACCAGACACTCCCTTTGCTCTGTCCAACAGAAGTTACACATCTTCCATCAGCTGATAAACACGTGTGGTTGTGGAAGGTGGAGCGGAACCTTCAGTAAAATAATGCAAACTTAGTTGTTCTTGTTTAATTTGTATGCCTTGTTAGTGAATGTGAAAAAAAGAGTTATTTCCCTGTTTTTCCTGGAAACATCTGCTGAAACAAAAGGGAGCGACAACAATGGGACTTCTGGTCCTCGTAAATATGTTGTTATGGATACGTTAAATACTTAGCTCACCCAGAAAGTCTGCTTTATACAAAACAATCATCTTAAAGGTGTGGAAAACTGATAAACCAATTAAAAAAACCTCATTTCTGATTATAATCATGCCGAGTTTTTCATGCAGGCTGAACATGAAAATCGTCTCCTACACCTATCTCCTGCATTAGTTTAGGCTAGGATTAAAAAAAACCTGATAGATCTACGTCACACTTTCACCTAACATTCATGATCTCACCCATCTTGATTCACGACAGGGAAGGCTGGTTTGGTGCCCAGGAAACAGCAGAGAATGTCTCGGCTAGTAGAAGCTAACGGTTATCATTAGCAACTCCACCGCACAGCAGAACTCCTCCAGGCGTGTGTTATTTGTGGAGATACAGTGTGATGCAAAAGTTTTGGCAGCCTTGTTAATCTTCATGATTTTCCTGTATAAATTGTTAGTTGTTAAGATAAAATGTTTCAGTTAAATACATCATAGAGGAGACACACACGGGGATATTTGAGAAGTGAAACTAAGTTTGTAGGATTTACAGAAAGTGTGCAGTAATTGTTTAAAAAAAATTAGCAGGTGCATACATTTGGGCACTGTTGTAATTATTGGAACTCAAAATTGGTTTGGTAAGCTCGGTGACCCTTGACCTCCATACACAACTCCTAACTACAGTTAGGAGAAAGAGTATTAAGGGGGGCAATTGTAAGTTTCCCTCCTTTTTTAATATTCTCTGAAGAGTAGCAACATGGGGCTCTCACGACAACTCTCAGATGAGATGAAACAAAAATTGTTCACCATCAAGGTTTAGGGGAAGGATCCAGAAAGCTGTCTCAGAGATTTTGGCTGTCTGTTTCACCAGTTAGGATCAAATTGAGGAAATGGAAAACCACAGTTCAAGTTAAGGCTCAAAGTGGCAGATCAAGAAAACTTTGGGATAAACAGAAGTGAAAAATGTTCAGAACAGTCAAAGTCAACCCACAGACCAGCACCAAAGACCTACAACATCATCCTGCTGCAGATGGAGTCGCTGTGCATTGTTCAACTATTCAGCGCACTTTACACAAGGAGATGCTGCATGTGAAAGTGATGCAGAGGAAGCTTTTCAGCACAAACTGAGCTGCTTGAGGAATGCTAAAGCACATTTGGACTGATGAAACTAAAACTGAGTTATTTGGGCATAACAAGGGGCGTTAAGGAGGAAAGAGAACACAGCATTCTAAGAAAAACACCTGCTACCTACAGTAAAACATGCTGGTGGTTCCATCATGCTGTGGGGCTGTGTGGCCAGTGCAGGGACTGGGAATTTTACACAACTGCCTAATTTTGTTTAAAAACAATTATTGCACACTTTCTGAAATCCTATGAACTTTGCTTCACTTCTCAAATATCACTGTGTGTGCCTCCTATATGATGTATTTAGCTTAAAAGTTTTTAACGATTACGCAGATTAACAAGGCTGCCTAAACTTTCACATTCCACTGAAAAATGTTGCAAGTCAGTGGTAGAATCGCGTTGCTGTTATCCAATTCGAGGCGAGAGGTACAAATGTGAGGAAATAAGACTCCAAAACCTGCCGTCTGAAGCTCAGCTGTGATGTGGCTCACTTCCTGTTGCACTCTTTTGCCCCCCCCCCCCCCCCCAATATGACTTACAAAGCATTCATTCCTACTAGAGACCACTCTTAATGTTGATTAAACGAGTGTTGCCTTTAATTTTTTTTAAATAGCTCAAATAAAAACATGATCAGTTTTTTTTTTGGCATATTTACAAAATTTTTTATTTTATTTTTGTTTTTAAGGAAAAAGCATGTGCATTTTTTAATTAGCTGTCCAGGTCACCTTTGTGAAAGAGGTCTTGATCTCAATGGGACTTTTATCTGGTTATATGTGTCATGGTGGGTGGCAATTTCTTGACCCACGACATGCAGAATCACAACACGGAGAGCAGGAATGTAAGTAAAAAGGCTTTTATTACTAATAAGGAGACATGTAAGAGACGGGAACCGACGAGATGCAGGACTGGCAGCAGGAATCCAGGATGAGATTCTAAGGAGGGCGACAGAGTGAATATAAGGCGGAAAACAAATGGGAACTTATCTGAAGACTGGTCTTACTGTTACTTGGTAGTGGTAACGGTACAGGAAGGATTGTCTGGTCCGGGTGAGCTGAGGAGATCCAAAAGGTAAGGTATTGGTTGTCCAGAGGTGGAGAAGCAGGAATGGCTGTTGGTAGGTGAGCGGCTGAGAACGGGCGGCCAGGGGATGAAGCAGTGTGTCAGGTAGACTGAGATCGGGGTTTGTTCTGGAGCTGGTGAGGGATTAAGATGAACCTGGAGGAGAGCAGGAGAGGGCATTAAGGGGTTTTCAGGCAACAGGTTAACAAGAGCACAAATACAAGTATCAAGGTCAGGTTGAGGCTAGAGCTACCCAAACAGAGTAATCATCCGGCGTGGTGAAGTGTCGCACTGCTCCTTAAATCCCCTGGGCCTTGAGGAGATCAGCTGCAGCTGGGAGCTCTCAGACACACCCACCTGTGGAAACAATGCTCAGAGGAGAAAGCCAGGTTACAGGCAGTCAGCTCACCACGGACCATGACAATATGAAGGTTTAGTACAGTGAAATGTGATACTTGTTTGGCCATAGCTGTACTTTTTTCGAGCTTGTAAAAAAGAATCATGAGAAATTCATGTCTAAACTTATAGCTCATTGAATATTTTCTGGTTTCTCTGCAGAGGCGACGAGAGTACTTTGAAGCCAGTCTGATGAATATGGGCATGGAGCTGGAAGCTGTAAAGTCTGTAAGTGGTAGTCCTTTTAATCTCCTCCCGCTTTTCCCACTTAAACTGATCTCTTACTCCACTACTCTGCAGGTAGTGGATGAGGGAGTTGTGTTTGTAAAAGTCCACATGCCGTGGAAGGTGCTGTGCACCTATGCCGAGGTCCTGCACATCAAAGTCCCCATCCAGCCTAACGACATGGCCTCCCGCCCATCCATGTGGGACTGTATCTCCTGTTTCACCAAGCACTTCTATCCCAATGAAGACCTGATAAGAAAAGAACCCGAGTTCTTCACTGCGCCCTTCGAGAGAGACCGTCAGGAATACTTCCATATCAAAGACAAAGATCACTTCTTCACACCATCCATGAGGAGCCGGATGGCAAGTTGCAACCGGCTTTTACAGTTGGTTTAGAAGGCCTGTATTTTTAAGGACAGGTCTTAATGGGTCTTAAGAGTTAATATTTTCCTTCTTCTCTCAGGCATTTTACATCCTGAGCAGCGCCCCTTATGAAATACGAGGAAACATCAAGAAGTTTGGCATCAACAAACTGCTGGATAGTGGAATATACAAAGCTGCCTATCCCCTTCATGATGTAAGTTTCCTGCTTTATTCACCAATATTAGGGATTTTAAGATGGCAGAATTGAAAATTTGACCAATTTCAAAACATAACAGACCATACATGTGTTGATAAAAAAAATCAAGTATATAACAGTTTTGGTCTTGCAGTGTGTGGTGCGCAGAAACTACACACAAACATTCACAGATTATACTGGGAATGTAGCAAAAACCTCTCGAGATCAAACGGGCCCTTTGGAGTGAACAAACATGGCAGAGGGCGCACATGCTACTGTCACTTTGCGGTCTGACATTCCAACCAGCTGCCCCTATGTTCGTCCTCAGACTAAACATGTTTAATGTGCCTTATTTACGATCAGAGTGGTCCAGACACGCTTTAGAGCGGAAAAGAATGCTCTTAACACACCACACACTGTAGGAATATCTGATAAGATCATGTTTAGAGCCATTACTGTAATCAGGTGTGTTCTTAAAGATGGGGTATGAGATTTTATTCTTGTCGGTGAAGCAAGCCACATTTTGAAAAAAAAAATTCAAAGGTCAGACCCCCTGTCTTCAGACTCCGCCCATAAAGTCACAGGATCTGATGGTTGCTGAAAATGGTGTGAGACCAAACACAACAGATATTGTAAAAAAAACTTTAAAACAACGTTATCTTATATTTTCCACCTGTTGTTGTCACCTTTTTCGGCCGTATATTTTACGTAAGACACCAACGTAACAGCCATGGAGCCTCCATACCAACCGTAAAGTATGTACCAAATAAGCTGTTCTATTGTTGTTGTCCATTCCTTCGGTCATTGTACATATCCTGTTTATACTTCATCGGCTTCACTATCGTCAGCATTTGTTTATTATTTGTGTTGCTATAGGCTAACCGGAAGAAATCACGTCGCCACCTACTGTAGTGGAGTAGCACTTCGTTTGAGAGTTGGGTTTTCCAGCGTACATGTAAACTAGGATAAAGGCTCCCAGTTTCTTGCTGTAGGTCGACTTGATGTGCATGTAAACGCACTGACTGTCAAGTTGTTTTCAGAGACAGAAAGGCCGAGAGGATTTCTGATGCCAGCGAGAAGGAATGTAGCGTGTCAGTGAGACCCAGACGCGTAAATCAGAGCGCTAAGTGGTAACTGACCGGCTGATTGAATCTAGGACCTACAGGCAGCAGACCATATTCTACAAGAGTGCAGGTAGCTCCAGCGGGGGAAATAATGAAACGAAGAACCCTTACATAGCCCCTGGGATTGTAGGAGGAATCTGGTAGCCTCTGATACGTGATGAGGATGAAGACTGGTCAATCAAAAGAAGACATGTTCTAGGACTCTAGAAGGTGCCATTTATAAATACAGACCATTTACCATTCACAGAAGTGGGACGGATGGTTGGTTTGATAGATGAATAACTATAAAATCTTTAAGAATGGGACATCCACAATGATTAGATGAGGGTTATCCAGGATTATACATTTCAGAGAGGTGATTAAAATGATTAATATTCGGACAAAACATCAAATTTATTGGTTGCCATTGGTATGTAACAAGCATTTCAATCAATTTGCCAAAAATACTCCAGAAAAACATCTCAGACCCCACCTTTAAGAATATCCAGATGGGAGGATCAGGTGAAAAATCAGCTGATAATCTTGCTGTAAAATGCATAATGCTGTTGTTTTTGCTACTCAAGTGCAGGTTTAATGTCAGGTCTCAGGAAGAAGGCTGTCCTAATGAGAGGCTTCTGCTCTATGAAGAATGGGCTCATCCCAAGAACTTCTACAAAGTGCAGCCGTTTGACCTCATAAGGTGTGCAAACCGTTTATTAACCTCCTCACATAAATGTGGCATTAATGAAGACGTGCATTAAGTTCTGTGTCATCTTACTTTTACTTTAGGAAGTACTTTGGTGAGAAGATCGGCATTTACTTTGCCTGGTTGGGTTTCTACACTTTTATGCTGGCTCTGGCCGCTGCTGTGGGACTGGCCTGTTTCTTTTATGGATATCGAACTCAAGAAACTAGCACATGGAGGTATCATGAAAAAATCAGGAATTGTATGTGGGGTTAAATAGGCTGAATGCTGTAGAAAATAAAATACTCTGAACTAGGGTTGTCCTGATCCGATCACATGATCGGAAATCGGCCCCGATCACGTGGTTTCAGACTCATCGGAACTTAGGCTTTACTTCCTGATCCAAGCCCCGATCCGGAGTTGGATACTGGGTTCAAATTACAGGAGAGCAACTTGGTTCTCCTTAAAGGTTGTCAGGCTCCCCTGATGCCCTTAACTTAAACACCCAGAAGGAGCACAGAAAAGATCCAGTTTCTACCCATATTATGCTATTTATATGGACTCAGAGTAGTGAGGATTCTTTTGAGCAGAGATGCAGAGAGCGGCAGGTAGACCGCTGATTATTCATGAACTCCAGCTGTGTCCTGCACACGGCCACAGTAACATTTTTCTAAGTTTCTAAGTGTCACCAAAAAATATAAAATTAACACACAGTCATTTGTGTCTGTTCATTTTCTCTCTGTTAAGTTCTGTCTGAATTTGAGAATGACGCGTGGACGCGCTCGCGCTGCCCCCGCTGCAGTGCACACTCCGCTCTTTTAGCGGTCAATAGATCAATTTGATCTGCTAGTTAAAAAGTTACTTGTGAGGTGAAAAAGAAGGAAGCAGGCAGGAGGTTTTCTGGAGGACTGGGAGATGCAGGAAGATCAGAGACAGACAGGACAGGAAGATGGCAAAATAAAAACCAAGAAAACAAAACAAAGTTCTTAAAAAATAAAATTTAGGTAGATTTATCCCACTACACGTTTGTACCTGTATAAAGCAGTAATTTATCAGCATGTAGTATTTATATAGTTGATAGAATTTAGATCATCTTCAAAACGCTGTCCCACGCCCAGGGACGTATCTAAGCATTTTCGGGGCCGAGGCAAAATAGACCCCAGCCAGGTATTTTAAGTTGAAGTGCTATCTGTTTTTATATTAGACTTTTTATATCTGCAATAAAGTCCAAAAGTGAAGAATTTATGTTATTTTTACTTGATTGTTCAGGCTACCTCACAGAAGTGATCTGTTGTTAAAAATTAAAATAAAAAGGTAATTAAATAATAAATTAGGAACATTCTGGAACTGTTTCTTCCTTTTCTTTTCTTTTTTTATGTATCGAAAGTATCGGATCGGGACTCAGTATCGGCAGATTCTCAAAATCAAATGACTCGGACTGGAGGGCAAAAAAACCTGATCGGGACATCCCTACTCTGAACCATAACATACTTTTTCTAACTTTCAGTTGCTCATATCAAGTTCCCAGTGTTGGGCAAGTTACTTCAAAACTGTAATGTATTATTTATTACTTGTTACCCTCATTTTAAAGTAATTCATTACATTACAATATTACTGATTTTAAAATGTAAGGCATTACACTACTTTTGCATTATTCTAAGTTACTTTCACCAAAACAAATTCAGTATGAATTTGGTAATGTGACGCTCAGTGAGCTCATGACATATATGTGGAAGGTGATGTGGTGTCTGAGCTAGGGTTGCTGTTAAAAACAGTCAGATATAATAACAGTGCTTTAAAATGATTGTTTATTAAATAAAAGCAACAACAATCTTTACTCTCAGCACGCTGCCATCTTATATTAACTGATCAGGGAGTGAGGTGGTGGGGGCTCCAAGCCTATACTTGCCTTGGTCCTCAAATGCCTTGATACGGCCCTGGATGTGGGACTGACTTCTGGGGTGATCTGATTCTATCACATGTATAAATATTAAATGCTTATATATTATTGCTTTTCACTGGTAAAAATGTCTATTGGGGATAAGTCTACCTACTTTTTTTCTTTTCAAGCATTTATATTTTGTTTTCTTGATTTTATTTGAATAATTTCCTGCCCTTTCTCTCTCTAACCTTCCTGCATACTGCATGTTTTCTCTGTCTTCCAGAAAAACTGTAAACTAAATTTCCTACTTTCTGACTAATCAGCCAAAGGAATCAACCGAACGCAAAAAAAAAAGCTTAATATGTGCTGCGCTCCAGCAGCAATGAGTTGAAATCACTGGGTCACAGATTATGAACTCAGCTGAAAATTACATGAAGTACCAGAGAATATGGGCTGATATAAACTATCGCTGACGAATGACTTTGTTTTGGTGGAGCGATTTTGTGAATATAACAGCGGCCGTGCGCAGGACGCAGTTGGAGTATTTGAGCCGTTACCGCTGCGTCCTCTCTGCTCATAGAATGCCCGCAAAGCTGAGTCCATAAATGACGTAATATATGTAGATACTGGATCTTTTTCAGGCTTCCCGCAATTAGAATTTTTAGGAAACCCACATCTTGATTCTGGGTTTAAAAATGCATTGTAATTACCGCGTTACTGACAACGTACCGAGTAAATATTACCATTTTCTTTCCCTGTAATGCCTTACATTACCACATTACAACAAAAAGCAATGCATTACAGTAATTAATTACTTTTATACCGCATTACTCCCAACACTGCAAGTTCCTGATTCAGACTGTGATGTTAGTTGTAATTATGTAATGAAAATCTGTTTTTTTTGTTGTTTGTTTTTTGAGAAACACAAATAAGCGGAAGCTTCTGTTATGTCATAAAATGTGTGAGACTTTTTTTTTCCTAAATAAGTTTTATGTTGACATTATTAAACAGCTTTAAAGGCATTTTGGTCGTAGCTTATGCAGGTCATCTAGACAGACAACCACCAACAACAATCAGCGGCTGATAAAAAGCACCTCAGACTTAATTTTGCAGGAAGGAAGCTGTTTTTGTTCAAATGCATCTTTCTCTTCAATCAGACATCTGGAATGAGTCATTTGTTTCACAGGAAATGTGGATTCGATCAGTACTCTCAAAATCTGTTTGATTCATTTTTTTTTTCACTTTCAAAGAGAACCAGAATGAT
This sequence comes from Nothobranchius furzeri, assembly GCF_043380555.1. Classification (NCBI taxonomy): domain Eukaryota; kingdom Metazoa; phylum Chordata; class Actinopteri; order Cyprinodontiformes; family Nothobranchiidae; genus Nothobranchius; species Nothobranchius furzeri. The sequence continues at coordinate 48,833,654 of NC_091741.1, read as the reverse complement.
TAAGACCAGAAAAAGGTTAGTTTTATGTTCGCCTCTGGCAAAGTGAAAAATTTGTGCCACCTTTGTGACGACAACCTTTCCAAGAACACACACTCATTTTTAAACTAAAATAAACACATTCTGCAAATGTTAGGGAGATACCCCCGAAGAGGGTGTGACTCGTCTCAGAAAAGCTGTCTGGTGAAAAGTTGTAAATAAAACAAACTAAAACCTACATGAGCCTTTTCTGTCATTGACTTGTGTTGTTTACACTGCTGTAACTCGACAACGTCCTCCCTCCATTCCTCATCCTGTTATGTGTTTAAATTCTTCAGCAAAGAGGTGTGTGACCCAGAGATCGGAGGAAAGATTGTCATGTGTCCTCAGTGTGACCTCTGCAAATACTGGATGTTAAACAGCACCTGTGACACCTCAAAGGTGAACTTAGTGTTTGTTACAAGAAAAAAAATTATTCTGATTGTCTTTCATCTAATTCTGCAAAGTATGGTTAGATGCTTTTTTATCTCGTGAATCCTCAAGTTTTTTTTTTCTTCTCCTTTTTTAGAAGCTTTGCATATTTGACAACTTTGGAACTTTAGTGTTTGCTGTTTTCATGTCCGTCTGGGGTGAGTCCCACAGCTTCAGTCTGGCAAATCTATAAATAGAAGAAGCTACGTATAGTGTTTCCTTCTGTCTCTCACAGTTTGTTTTGTTTCTTCTTCCTGTAGTCACTTTGTTCCTGGAGTTTTGGAAGCGCTACCAGGCGGAGTTGGAGTACGACTGGGACACTGTGGAGTTTCTGGAGCAGGAAGAGCCACCTCGCCCAGAATATGAAGCCAAGTGTATTTATGAGAGGAAAAACCCCATCACAGGGGTAGAGAACACACCCTGCATGTTCAACTAATGATAAATCTGATGGAAAACTGTATGAAATGTCAATATTGTATTAAAAAGCATATTTATATATAACACTCAAAAGTAACCTTGCATTAGCACGTTGTAGTTATGGTTCAGTGTTTTGAAGTGTTTGTTTTCGCTGCAGGTGAAAGAAAAGGTTCCCTACACAGCCTGTGGGCGATGCATTCGGGTGTCCATCGGAATTGGAACAGTCCTGTTTTGGGTAAGAGATTCCTGTTCAGTTTTTTTTAAGTCGCTTTTCTTTTTTTTGGTTTCTGTACCTCCAGCTTCTTTCTTTCTTTCTTTCTTTATTTATTTATTTGCCTAAAGGCAATAATAAGGTTAAAGATTTGATAAGACTTATTTTTTGCAAAACACAGAGAACCTGATTGAAGATTATTGTTATTTATCCCATTATTTTTAACTCCCTGTAGTATTTAAAGGTGTGGATCACTGAAAAAAACATTTTCTGATTATAATCCATCACTCTGCATTTTTCATGCAGGCTGAACATGAAAACTGCCTCCTAAACCTATCTCCTGCATTAGCTTCTGATTGAAATGACCGACAGTAGGGACGTCCTGATCCGATCACATGATCGGAAATCGGCCCCGATCACGTGGTTTCAGACTCATCGGAACTCGGGCTTTACTTCCCGATCCAAGCCCCCATCCGGAGTTGGATACCGAGTTCAAATTACAGGAGAGCAACTTGGTTCTCCTAAAGGTTGTCAGGCTCCCCTGATGCCCTTAACTTACACACCCAGAAGGAGCACAAAAAAGATCCAGTTTCTACCTATATTATATTATTTATATGGACTCAGAGTAGCAGGGATTCTTTTGAGCAGAGCAGCAGGCAGACCACTGGTTATTCATGAACTCCAGCTGCGTTCTGCACACGAACACGAAGTTTCTAAGTGGTGTCACCAAAAATATGCAATCAACACACAGTTATTCGTGTCTGTTCATTTTCTCTCTGGTAAGTTTTGTCTGTATTTGAGCATGACGTGTGGACGCGCTCGCGCTGCAGCGCTCATCACTGAGGCAGCCGGGCAGCATGGCGCACACTCTGCTGTTTTTGCGGTCAATAGATCAATTTGATCTGCTAGTTAAAAAGTTACTTGTGAGGTGAAAAAGAAGGAAGCAGGCAGGAGGTTTTCTGGAGGACTGGGAGATGCAGGAAGATCAGAGACAGACGGGACAGGAAGATGGGGAAATAAAAACCAAGAAAACAAAACAAAGTTCTTAAAAAAATAAAATGTAGGTAGATTTACCCCACTACACGTTTGTACCTGTATAAAGCAGTAATTTATCATCATGTAGTATTTATATAGTTGATACAATTCAGATCATCTTCAAAACGCCGTCCCACGCCCAGGGACGTATCTAAGCATTTTGGGGGCCGAGGCAAAATAGACCCCAGCCAGGTATTTTAAGTTGAAGTGCTATCTGTTTTTATATTAGACTTTTCATATTTGCAATAAAGTCCAGAAGTGAAGAATTTGTTATTTTTACTTGATTGTTCAAGCTACCTCACAGAAGTGATCTGTTGTTAAAAATTAAAATAAAAAGGTAATAAAATAAAAAATAAGGAACATTCTGGAACTGTTTCTTCCTTTTCTTTATTTATTTTTATGTATCGAAAGTATCGGATCGGGACTCGGTATCGGCAGATTCTCAAAATCAAATGATTCGGACTCGGACTCGAGGGCAAAAAAACCTAATCGGGACATCCCTAACTGACTATGTCACACTGTCACTTAACATGCATGGACTCACCCATCTTGACTTGCGACGGAGAAGGCTGTTGTTGTTTTAGCATCCAGGAAACAGCAGAGAACGTCTGGGCTAGTAGAAGCTAACATTTAGCATTGGCTAATCCACCACATAGCAGAACTCCTCCAGGTTTGTGGTATTTGAAGAGATAAAACATCAACGTTGCTGTTACGTATCCTTGTGGTCAATTTTTCACCATCTAATGGACACAAGATAACCTTTCATCTACAGACATAAACCCACTATCTAAACCCACTAGCTATCTGTCCTCCAAATCCAGAAAGTTCTGCTCAGTGCTTGTTTGCATACAAGAAGACATAGCAAAACTGTCAAGGTCTCCTGCAAAGGTCCTGCAATCACTGCCTAAAGTCAGACTTCAGCATTCCTAATGTGGCAAGGTGGAGAAACGAGGGCCCGGGTGGGATTCGATCCCCAGACTCCCGGGTGAGAGACACGCGCGCTAACCAGTCAGCCAAAGGGACATCCCCTTGACCAAGTAGCCAGGGCGCATGATCAGTCGAGACACTGTGACAAGACGCTCACACTGTCACATCTTCCGCCCTCTTTCCACAAGCACATCCTCGTGCTCCTGCGCAGGGTGCCACAAACTTCACATCCATGGACCTACTTGACAGTACTACATGGTTCCTGCGGACAACGCCAAATGTGGCAAGGTGGAGAAACGAGGGCCCGGGCGGGATTCGATCCCCAGACTCCCGGGTGAGAGTCACACGCGCTAACCAGTCAGCCAAAGGGACATCCCCTTGGCCAAGTAGCCAGGGCGCATGATCAATCGGGACATTGTGACTGGACGCTCACACTGTCACACTAATTTGAGGAAAGTCATCTGGAATTATAAATAACTTCACAGCTTAAAAGTCTAAATAATCATATGTGTTGAATGAACAAGATTTCATTACTTTGCAGACCAAACAGTTAGAGGCAGTGTTGCGTTGCTGTTACCCAATCTGAGGCCAGATATCAGGAAATTAATCTTCAAATCCTGTCGTGAAAGCTCTCCTCGGATGTTGCAATCTGCTAGTTCCTGAAACAAGCCCATCTGAGCCACACCCTTAATTTTCACAAAATGTCCTAAAAAGTCTATACTAAAAGTGTTAAATGTGTCTTATCCTGTAGATTATGCTGATCCTGGCTTCCATTGTGGCCATCATAGTGTACCGGCTGGCCGTCTTCTTCGCCTTATCAATTAAACTCCGAAACACAGACGAACTGAAGAATTTTGAGCCGATAAAGGAGTACGTGACTCCTCAGATGGCCACATCTGTCACAGCTTCCCTCATCAGCTTTGTTGTTATCATGATCCTCAATATTCTCTATGAGCGAGTCGCCATCTGGATCACAGACTTCGGTGGGTTTGAGCTGCGCTTGTTCTTTGGTTCTCTTCTGAGTAGAACGTGGAGTCGTTGACCTCTAAACTTTTCCCCTCTGACGAACAGAGCTGCCTCGGACCAGAACCGACTACGAAAACAGCTTGACCCTGAAGATGTTCTTGTTCCAGTTTGTTAACTACTACTCCTCCTGCTTCTACATTGCCTTTGTGAAAGGAAAAGCAGTCGGCCATCCCGGCGCTCCCGTTTATCTCTTGGGAAAATACCGGAACGAAGAGGTGCTGCCTGTTTCAAAGCCCTAGGATGCTTAAATGCACTTATTTGTTTACCTGTGGGTTTTGCTTCTACAGTGTGATCCAGGTGGATGTCTGATTGAACTGACCACTCAGCTCTCCATCATCATGGGTGGGAAAGCCATCTTGAACAACATTCAGGAAGTCCTGCTACCGTACGGAGTTACAAGAGCCTTTTCCTTATAGATTGTAAAACAGTGAAGAAAGAGCTTCAAAGATGTCTTACTGAAACGTTTCTCCACAGGTGGCTTAAGAATCATATGTCTCGCCTTTGCTGTGGTCGGGCTGCAGAGAAGGTGACTCCACGCTGGGAACAGGACTACAAGCTCCAGGCCATGTCAAAGCTGGGACTGTTCTATGAGTACCTTGAGATGGGTAAGATGTATTTGTATCAATAAAGACCGACCCCGTCTTTTCACTGCACGTGAAAGCATCATGAAACATTCTACGAGGCTTTTATCCACCGTTGTAATGGGTGAGTTCCTTTCCACCAGAAGCCAGGTGTAACGTTTTGGACGAGCCCCAGAAGTGAAGGGCTGCTATCATTATGTTTTGAATCTATTTTTTACGTGCTACGCTTCCAAATCACGTCAAACTCCACAGTTTAGATCGTGCCAGACAGTAAGTCAAACACAAAAGCAGTGGAAAACATCAGGAAACTTTCAAAATAAAAGGCACATGCAGGTAAACATGTAATTTTCTGTTAAAACCCCTGTAGCCGATGTAAACAGAACAAAAAAGAAACCACATACCTTTTTTGATACATGCAGATGCACATGCCTGGTTTGAATCGTACCTCACAGGATGATCATTCAGTGTATCTTGGCTTGGACAATCCTCTACTGTGCACCATCTTGCCACAGGAGTCCGCCAGGGCTCTGTACTAGAACCTCTTCTCTTTGCCATATACACCACCTCACTGGGTGAGATCATTCGATCCCATGGCTTCTCCTACCACTGCTACGCAGACGACACCCAGCTCTATCTGCCATTTCCACCGGACGACCACACTGTCTCTGCACGAATATCAAACTGTCTCTCTGGCATATCAAAATGGATGAAATCTCATCATCTCCAACTCAACCTCTCTAAAACTGATCAACATGTCATCCCAGCAAAACCATCCATACAGCACAATATCTCAATCCAAAATGACTTCCCATCTCTGGCTGCTTCAAAGGCAGTTAGAAATCTGGGTGTTGGTATTGATGAACACTTGACCTTTAAAGATCATGTTGCCTCTGTTGCTCGTTCATGCCGCTTTGCGCTGTATAACATACGAAAGATCAGACCATACCTAACACAACATGCCAACCAGCTCCTGGTGCAATCTACTGTCATCTCCCGCCTCGATTACTGCAATGCTCTTCTAACTGGTCTTCCAGGCAGTACTGTGAGACCTCTTCAAATGGTCCAGAACGCAGTGGTGCATCTGGTCTTCAATCAGCCTAAAAGAGCACACGTCACCCCTCTGTTCATTGAGCTCCACTGGCTACCGCTAGCAGCACGCATCAAATTCAAATTGCTAACACTAGCATACAAAGTCCGAGATGGTACGGCTCCCATCTACCTGAATCCTCTTGCAAAGGCTTACGTCTCGGCCCGGCCGCTCCTGTTATCACAGGATTGTCGGCTAGCAGTGCCTACACCATGCTCAGGACAATCCAGACTTTTCTCATGCATCGTTCCACAAATGTGGAATGACCTTCCAAGCACTACCAGAACAGTGGCTTCCTTTTCAATTTTCAAGAAACTCCTGAAGACCCTGCTCTTCAGAGAGCGTCTTCTTAACTAGCACCCTCCCTGCACCCATCCCCCCTCTCTACCGTCCACTCCTTTGTTCCCTCCTCTCCATGACTGATGTCAAGTTGTTGTTATTGTTGTTGTTAGCCTCAAGGGCAACATGCCGATTATCACTTGTAAGTCGCTTTGGACAAAAGCGTCTGCTAAATACATAAACATAAACATGCAGCTGCCTTTCTCCTGGTGTTGCAGCCCTCCCGTGACATCCCGGGATCAGCTGTGTGGAACGCTTTCGCTCCCGTTCCGTGTCATAATTGCTCTCGGTTGGGAATGAGCTCGCGGGTGAGACGCGGCTATTATGTTACGGGGCTGCTTTCACGGCCGGTGGAAAGATGGGGCCATGTTTGCAGCTGTAAATCTGAACCCAGCTATGAAAACAGCTAAAATCTGGTTTACTAAATAACATGTTGTTTCTTGCAGTGATCCAGTTTGGCTTTGTGACCCTGTTTGTGGCCTCCTTTCCTCTGGCCCCGGCTCTGGCTCTGCTCAACAACCTGCTTGAGATTCGGGTCGATGCTTGGAAATTCGTCACTCAGTTTCGCCGTATAGTGCCAGAGAAGTGCCAGGACATCGGGGCGTGGCAGCCCATCCTCCAAGGAGTCGCCATCTTGGCTGTTGCAACAAATGTCAGCTGTTTTTTTCAATTCTGTATCAGATAATTTATTTTTAGATCTGAATGTTTCCATAAACAGTTTTCTGGCTTTTTTACTCACAGTAGAATTCTGTTGTTGTCTCAATAGGCCATGATCATTGCTTTTACGTCCGACATGATCCCACGACTGGTCTACTACTGGTCTTTTTCTGTTTACCCATATGGGGATCATAATAACCACTCCATGCAGGGATTCATCAACAATTCACTCTCTTACTTTAATATCAACGATTTCCACAACACTTCAATAGGAATTGTAAACGAAGAACCTCAGAACATCACCTTCTGCAGGTACACGTTTTGTATTTTAATGGGACCAACGCATTTTGTTGTAGTTTGGTTTTGATTTTTAAAAAAGCTCTTTATTATCATTATTAGAAAATGTGCAGAAATCCACTTTTTTATATCTTAGAGTTGATAAACATCCCAGTTCCTATATAAATAAATGCATAAACCGAAAATGATTTAAGGTATAAGCTCAGCTTGCAGGCATACACTTGCTGGATTTTTAAACACGCTGTACCTGAAATTAATTTTTCTTAAAACCTACAAAGCCGTCTGTTTCTAAAACATTTTTCTTTACAGATACCGAGACTATCGATTTCCTCCTGGACACCCCCGGCAGTACGAGCACAACATGCTCTACTGGCACGTGATTGCGGCCAAAATGGCTTTTATAATTGTCGTAGAGGTGAGAAGAAAATTTTTTCTCCCATTTTTTTTTCATAAATTATTTTTCTAAAGTTTAAAATGTTTCTGTTTTCTCTTTTTTCCCCCCTGCCTTACAGCACATTGTTTACTTTACCAAGTTCATCTTGGCCTACGTCATCCCAGATGTCCCGTACGCTGTCAAAGAACAAATCAAACGGGAGAAGTACCTGACCCAAGTCATCCTCCACGAGACCAAGCTGAAGCTGATGACCAAACGCTCGGTACCACCTGCAGACGGGACTACAGCTAATGAAGAATCAATAGTGACAAATGAAGAGGAAGATGATGATTGCTGACAAAATCACACAACGGCCATCAAAGCCATCTAGGCTTTATACATTATGCCTATTATTACTATTATTAGGTCTTTGTTGCACACAAAAATCTGCTTAAACGGTCTGAAGGATGGAGAAACCACATTTTTAATCACTATTTTTTTGTTTTTGTTTTTTTATTCCCTTAGTGGGGTTTGGAATAAGTGTGCATTGACATCTGTGTGTCCTATTATTTTCTGGGAATATCGGTGGATCCTGCTACTCTTGTTTCCGTCAGACTTGTTCCATGTACAGCACCAGATGGGATGTTGGGAAACATTTGATCTTCTGTAAATACATTTTACTATAATTGTTGTAATTCAGCATTAAAATCTGTTCACGTTTAGCTGTGAGCATTTTAATCTGAAGAGTCAGTACCTCATTTACAACAATCATTAGACCTCTGACGTGTCTCTGAAAAGCGTAGATTCTGTAAGACCAAACGCTCTTCAAACTGACATATTGTATTTATTAATAAGTGCCTTTTTTCTTCCTGACTGTAACAATTAGGTCAAAATGAATTTCTATACTTTGCTGGCAGTAGCGTAAGGGTCTGACATTCCCAGACAGCTTTTACTTACATGCTGTCATTAAGTATCAGTATTGCATACAGGTTTGCACCACTGCTCTGTGCAATGCTTTTGTTATTATTAAGTGTTTTCATTTTTATTTTCACACTTAATCTGTTAAAACCCAAGGTTTTTAGTATGAGTGCACATGTAAAAATGTACATTGTTTGAGCTAACCATCTCCGTGGCCTAGTGATGGATTGTCTACCCTGGGACTGGGAGACCGGGGTTTGATTCCCAGTCGGTTCATACCAAAGACTTTAAAAATGGGACCCAACGCCTCCCTGCTTGACACTCAGCTTTAAGGGGTTGGATTGGGGGGTTAAACCACCAAATAGTTCCCGTGGCGCAGCCACCCTCCATGGGGATGGGTCATATATGGAGATGAATTTCACCAGTGTGTGATGATGACTATGGGACTTGAACTTTAACTAGCATAATGGACTTGAATAGAAAACGTTAAATGAATCTGTCACAAGCATTCAGATTGCCATTAATCATGCTTTCAAATATATAGTGTATCCTATAACTGCAGTGTAAACGCTTTCTGTCTGTCACTGTTTTCTGCTTCAAGTCCACAGCCATCGCCACTGAAGTTCATGTTAAATAAAATTTGACCATAAATGACGCACCTGATGTTTTTAAATGTTTAACAACCAGAAATGCATTGTTACTTTTCTGTTCTAAAGAATGGTACGACATTTATTAGGTGCACCAAAGGTGACATTTGAAAGTTTGATTTGATTTATCTTCTTTGTTTTTGCAATTAATATATTTTTATCACATTAAATAAAAAAACTGTTGAAAGTATGAAATCTTTCAGTCATTCATGATTTATTCTTGCTACATTTCCCCAGAATCCTGACATGCCAACTTTCACGTGAGACACGTGCATTTTATGGAAGAACAAAGGTAACAAAAAAGTGTTTGTTAAAATGCACGTAATGTTTACTAGAATGAGCGTCTTTATGCCAAAGACGGTAAAACAGCACCAAGTGGACCTTGTTTGGTATGTTTGTGAGCTTTTAGATGTCTGTTTCAAATGAATGAAACCACTTTTATATGGGAAACCACAAACTCTTTACACTGTTATTTAAAGTACTTTTAGAATTGGAACATTGTGTTTTAAAATCCCAATTTATAATAGAAACATTTGTTTGACCCTCTTGCACCCATTCCACTGAAACAGCTCTTCTTAGGGTCTCAGAAGCTGTTTTTTACAGGACCATAGCGTTTGCAAAACGGGATTTGCCGCAGCTCCCTGGGGAGGATAACGGACGTTTATAAGATCAGACCGTGGCGGTAATGTGGCGCAATCATGGCAATTTTATAAAAGATTAGGTGATGGCGGCATAAAGGGGGTATGGGGGCGGTCTCTGCACTGCCGCAGACTTCCATTTATCTTGGACATAACTTGCTTTTTATTGCAATTGAAGCTGAGATGTTAAGTTTTTTCTTTTTTTTAACAAGCAGCTCCTAAAAGTGTCTGTCCCCATCAGTCCCTGTGCAGTCTCTGGTGATCTGAGCTTCAGCTCCAACAAAGAGGCTCATGGAGCGCTGCGGCGCTCCAGTTTGCCATCTCAGCTGATTTTGTTCAAAAAGCAAACCTTATTGCCCGTGTTTACTTTCATTTTCAAGAAATTTACCAGCTGGAGCTCAGCAATAACTCCCCACGTCCTCATGACATCTGCCTCTGTTGCGCCAGGGCGCATACGACAGACCATTACCAGAATATTACTACCAAGCAAGGCGGAACGAATGCCGCAAAATTCACGCAACGCCATGCTGGCATGGCACGTTTATAGACATACCATTGTGGTAATATTACGCCGATTTGCCGGTGTGTCTTCTAAAAGAGGCTAGAGTCTGCTATCCAACAGTGGTGCACTGCAGCACAGAAGGAGTCATTCTGGTGTGATCACAGCTACTCTCCTCATTCATGTAAAAGCTTATTGTACAACTGGACACAGGCAGAGAGGACGGATTCAAATCCCACCACAGAGCAAAATGGGGCACATTGTAATATTTAAATTTTTATATGATTGCATGATGAACCCCAACATGAGGTCAGTAAGCTATAGAGAATAATGAGCATTGTGACACACTGGAAGCAGGATTGCTGCTAAAAGCATAGCAGCCACCGACACGTTCTGACCGACTTCTATTTTTGTTGCATTTTGTTTCAGAGCAAGGTCTTCCACTCCCCTCCCCTTTCTCAATTCAATTCAAGTTTATTTAAATAGCGCCAAATCACGACAAGAGTCGTCTCAAAGCACTTCACATAGTAAACATTCCAATACAGGTCAGTTCATTAAGCCAATCAGTAAAAGGCAGAGATGGCAAAAGGACAGACGTTCTTTACTTAAGTAGAAGTACAGATACGTGTGTAAAAAACTACTCTGGTAAAAGTGAAAGTACTGAGCGAATTTATTTACTTAAGTAAAAGTAAAAAATACAGGCTGTAAAAAGTACTTAAGTACGAAAAGTAAAAAGTAAAAAAATTAAACCTTATATAACTAAAAAAATAAAGCATCTGGTTTGGATTGAGAAGTTTATTTCAACAACACAACAATAATTCCTGGAGATATGATGCTATTAATGTTATTGCTATCACCACATATGGGTGTCATGGTCCGTGGTGAGCTGCCAGCCTGTAACCCTGATCTCTTCTGAGTATTGTTTTCACAGGTGGGTGTGTCTGAGAGCTCCCAGCTGCAGCTGATCTCACCATCAAGGCCCAGGGGATTTAAGGAGCAGTGTGACACTTCACCACGCCGGATGATTACTCTTTTGGGTTCCTCACAATCTCTCACCAGCTCCAGAACAAGACCCGGATCTCAGCCTGCCTGACACACTGCTTCATCCCCTGGCTGCCCGCTCTCAGCCGCTCACCTACCAACGTCCATTCCTGTTCCTACACCTCTGGACAAAACAATCTCTTTACCTGTGGATCTCCTCAGCTCACCCGGACCTAGCAACCTTCCTGTGCAATTACCACTACCAAGAGGCAAATCTTCCCCTGGATTCCTGCTGCCAGTCCTGCGTCTCGTCTGTTCCCGTCTCTCACATTGCTCCTTACTTAGTAAAATAAAAACCTTTTTACTTACCTTCTTGCTCTCGTATGGTGATTCTGCATGTCGTGGGTCAAGAGACTTCCTCCCGCCATGACAATGGGAGCATTTAACTGAAATAGTTTTTTTCAGCAACTTGACTTAAAACATTGTGATCATGGAATCAAGGTCACTTCAAATCTTCAAGTATTATTTCCTTTTGAGAGGAATTGACTGAGACTAAATAAACTTTTTATTGAGCTTCATCAGAAGCTGGTTTTCAAAGTTCTTTGGATCAACACGTGCCCTTTTGGGTCTGAAAATGAGTCCTGCAGTGCTGAAAAGCCTCTCACAAGCAGCTGAGGCAGGCAGAGGTGTGTTCAGCTTCAGTGATAAATTACATACTGCTGGAAAATATTTCAAAATATCCATAGAATCTGATGGACAGGCAAGGTAGGTGACATGGTTTGGGGAATGCGTTTAACCCAAGACATGTAGAATCACACACCCACAGATCTTATGGCAAAAAAAGAATCCGTATTTTAAAATGAGAACTGAAGGTGCACTGGAAAAGCCCAGTGGAGATCGAGAACGGGAGCACAGCGTCTGAGGAGGGGAGAGCAGATACAGGTGAGTCCAGGAAGGTAAGTCTAAACTTGGTGGGTGCAGAGAACAGACTTACTGGGAGTAGGGGAGCGTAGGAATGAGGGAGGGTAGGTTGGGTGCAGGGGTGACTCCAAGTGGGGTGTCCAGGAGAGGGAGCAAGAGGAGAGCAGTAGAGCGGGCCGGCCGGGAGGAATGGAGAATGGTGAGAGCTGCGTCCGGAAATCCTATGGGGCACTGGAAAAGCCCAGTGGAGATTGAGAACGGAAGCACAGCGTCTGAGGAGGGGAGAGGAGAAAATGAGGAGTCTGAGGGGTCGCAGAAAACCAGACGTAATCCAGAGAAGTCACAGGAGTCCAAAAACGTTGGTCTGTAAATACTGTATTTACAAAAACCTCCCATCAGTGTCACTTAATACCTCCATGACTAAAATTAGTTCTATGTTATGCTAGTATTAAACTTCCATCCATCCATCCATTTTCATCCGCTTATCCGGAGTCGGGTCACGGGGGCAGTAACCTAAGTCGAGAGGCCCAGACTTCCCTCTCCCCAGCCACTTGGGCCAGCTCCTCCGGGGAAATCCCAAGGCGTTCCCTGGCCAGGTGAGAGATGTAGTCCCTCCAATGTGTCCTGGGTCTGCCTTTAGGCCTCCTCCCGGTTGGACATGCCTGGAAAACCTCACCAGAGAGGCATCCTGACCAGATGCCCGAGCCACCTCAACTGGCTCCTCTCGATGTGGAGGAGCAGCGAATCTACTCCGAGCCCCTACCAGATGACTGAGCTTCTCACCCTATCTCTAAGGGAGAGCCCAGCCACTCTGTGGAGAAAACTAATTTTGGCCGCTTGTATCCGCGATCTCGTTCTTTCAGTCACTACCCAAAGCTCATGACCATAGGTGAGGGTAGGAACGTAGATCAACCGGTAAATTGAGAGCTTTGCCTTCTGACTCAGCTCTCTCTTCACCACGACAGACCGGTACAACGCCCGCATCACTGCAGATGCAGCACCAATCCGCCAATTGATCTAACGCTCCAGTTTTCCCTCACTCGTGAACAAGACCCTGAGATACTTAAACTCCTCCACTTTGGGCAGGACCTCATCCCTGACCCGAAGAAGGCATTCTACCCTTTTCCGAATCAAGACCATGGCCTCAGATTTAGAGGAGCTGATTCTCATCCCAGCTGCTTCACACTCGGCTGTGAATTGCTCCAGCGAAAGCTGAAGATCACATTCTGATGAAGCCAACAGGACCACATCATCTGCAAAAAGCAGAGACCTGATCCTCAGGCCACCAAAACGGATGCCCTCCACACCTTGGCTGCGCCTAGAAATCCTGTCCATAAAGGTTATGAACAGAATCGATGACAAAAGGCAGCCTTGGCGGAGTCCAACTCTCACTGGGGATGAGATGCGGCCCAAGCTCTGACACCGGTCATACAGGGACCTAACAGCCCGTATCAGAGGGCCTTGTACCCCACACTCCTGGAGTACCCCCCACAGGGCCCACCGAGGGACATGGTCAAACGCCTTCTCCAAATCCACAAAACACATGTAGACTGGTTGGGCAAATTCCCACGCACCCTCCAGGATCCCCTTAAGGGTATAAAACTGGTCGAGTGTTCCACGGCCAGGACGAAAACCACATTGCTCCTCCTGAATCTGAGGTTCAACAATCCAACAGACCCTCCTCTCCAGAACCCCTGAATAGACCTTACCAGGAAAGCTCAGGAGTGTTATCCCCCTGTAGTTGGAACACAACTTTTTAAATAAGGGAACCACCAACCCGGTTTTCCAGTCCAGTGGGACTGCCCCCGATGTCCACGCGATATTGCAGAGCCGCATCAGCTAACACAGCCCCGCAACATCCAGAGCCTTAAGGAACTTCGGGCGGATCTCATCCACCCCTGGAGCCTTGCCACAGAGGAGCTTTTCAACCACCTCAGTGACCTCAGCACAAGAGATTTGAGAGCCCAGCTCAAAGTTCCCAGACTCTGCATCCTCACTGGAAGACGTGTCGGTAGGATTGAGGAGGTCTTCGAAGTATTCTGCCCACCTGAGTAGAGGTCTGCAGCACACCGTCCCCACTATAAATAGTGTTGGTAGGGCACTGCTTAAAGTTAATTTCTGGTCAATTTTGATTTAAATACTTGACTTTTGGGTATGCACCCCCAATGGTGACAAGCTGGACTACATTGACTGACATAGGCCTAAGATTAAAAAAAAAGTACTCAAATTACACTTTCTCTGCCAGACTTACTGTGATATTTTTTCCAAACCTACGCTCTTCAGGAATGCACCTTCAATTGAAAATGTTGATGTTCATCTAGCACTTTGATCAAATTAATGTTTCAGCAGTTTCCATAAGGATTGATTTTGTTTCTTCTAAACTATTCAGTCAAATCATAACCGTGTGTTTGTGTGTGTTGGATTAATTTTAATGTTTTCATATGGGAAATGTCACTAAGAAATTGCTTTTTTATCACTAAGCAGATGAGTTTTTAGGTATTTTGATCAGGCAGATTTTCAACGCCCTGTTGATGGCATGAAAATGCGACAAGGACCCTTGTTAAAATACGCTCACGTGTATCTTAATGTGTAGCCGTGTAAAAATCAAGTTATATGTTTTATAAGTGTCGGTGACTACTTACATTTTCAGAATGAGCTCCCAGATTACGTGCGTGGGCTGGGTGAGACGCGGCGTAGCGAAGGAAAAACCAGAGAAGGTAATAAATCTGTAAACAACGAGCCAAGCAACCTGTCAACAAACATGCTTTGTCTAAAAGAAAACTTAGCATCACGACAAAAATAAGTAAACGCGAATCAAAGGCAGCAGAGGTTTAGAGAAATGAATTATGTTATTATGTATTTATATAGGGCTGCAGGGTGGCGCATTGTTGTGTCGCAGAAGGTTGCAGGTACGAATCCCGGCTGCGGACTTCCAGCGTGTTCTCCCTTGCCAAGTTTTATCCTAGTTCTCTGGTATCTTTCCAGACCAGAAACATGCATGTCAGGGTTACGTTGAGGCTCTAATTGTCCCTAGATGGATTGTGCGTGTCTCTGTTGGACTGGTGACCTGCCCAGGTTGTCCCCCACCTCTTGCCTGGTGGCTGATGGAGAAAGGCACCAGAACCCTGCCGTTCTGCTAAGCAAAAAGGGGTTAGTGGTGAGTGAGTGAATTAATTATAATCATCCATTACATTTCCTCAGGTCGAGTTGAGCCAGGACGAGCTTAAGCGCATCATTACTGAAGCAAAAGAAGAGTTGGGGTAAGTTATGATGAAGTACCACACTGTTGCACTCTACTTTTGGAATAATAAAATATATGCCTGGAACCACACTGATGTTTTAGTTGTTTTAATTTACAGGGAACTAGCAGGTGGTGATGATGAAGAAGATGAAGGCGTGCCTCCCGAGCCTGAGCCCACCAATGAAAGGGATGATCATGCTGATTTGACTTCTAAGAATGAAAATGAAGGAGAAGAGGATGATGAGCTTGCAGAGTATGGCCTGGATAAATACGATGAAGAGGACACAGGTAAAGGGTGTTTGTGTTCTAAAGGTTTTATTTCTCGTGTATTTCTCCAGTTGGATTTGTTGAGAACGATATAGAAACTCTAAACTCTGTTCACCTGCCTCCAATTCAGTGACCTCTAACCTTGGCGACAGTCTGGCTGGGCTCACAGTGTTCAGCTCGAATGAAGAGGATCCCTACATCACCATCAAAGACACAGTGGGTAACTTATTTCAAAAGTAGATGTTAATAAATGTGAGGCGATTTTTTTTCTCTGTGCATTTGAAAATTGCAGCTAAACTTGGTGAATAAAATGAAACCGTTTCTTCTTTTTCATAGGATCAGTATGAACGAGAAGACTTTCAGATCAAACCCACTGACAACCTCATTCTGGCGGGAAAAGCAGAGAAGGACTGCTGCAATTTAGAGGTCTACAGTAAGTGTCTGTTTTAATAGTTGCAACAATGAGAAAATGACTGAATATTCAGAGATGAGTATCTTTTCATCTGTAGCTGTACTTTGATATGTGAGTTAAATACTTGAAAAATGTTTTCTTTGACTTTATGTTAAAAAGATGACCTGGCTGGTTTATTACTTTGCAGTCTACAACTCTGAAGAGGACTCTCTGTATGTGCATCATGATATTCTGCTGCCAGCCTACCCACTGTGTCTAGAGTGGTTGGACTTTGACCCCAACCCTGAAGAACGTCCATGTAGGAAGCTGAATCTCTGATAAACATTTTGTGCTCTGATCTGCCTTCTTTAAATGGACTCTTTTTGTTTTTTCAAACTAAAGTGATGTAATGCTTTCTGTGTGTTTGTACTCCAGCAAACTATGTTGCCGTGGGCAACATGACTCCTCAGATTGATGTGTGGGATCTGGATGTGGTGGACTGTTTAGAGCCTGTCTTCTCTCTGGGAAGCAAAAAGGCCTCCAAGAAGAAGAAGAGTAAGAAGGTTGGACATTTTGACATTTGAGAAATTATTTTATATTAAAAGTTCCTGTTTGCAGGTAAGTTCTTGCTGTTTAATTTCCTTAACGTATTGCTTCTTGTTGTATTTCAGGGTGCAGCAGCCAAGCCTGTGGAGGGACACACTGATGCAGTGCTGGATTTATCCTGGAACAAGCTGGTCAGGTTGGTTTTCTTGCACATGTCGATGTTAATGTGCCACCTTTGTGCATTTAGATTTTTGCAGAAGCATAATTGCACCTTGCTTTGTGTAGGAACGTGTTAGCCAGTGGATCTGCAGATGACACGGTTATCCTGTGGGATCTTTCTCAGTGCAAACCAGCTACAACTCTGCAGAGGCACACTGATAAGGTATTCAAAGTGGATGAGATACATGAGTCCTTTTATTTGTTTTTAAAAGAGCTTTAAAGAGGAGCTGCACCGAGAAACCGTTTTATACTTTGAAAATGATCGGTCACTCTGACTTTTTCATGTAGACTGAAGGTGAAAATTGCACCCCACACCTGTCTCCTGCATTAGCTTCTGAGGATTTGAATAGCCTGACAGATCTAGGTCACACTGTCACTCAGCATTCATGGACTCACCCATCTTGACTCGCGACGGGGAAGGCTGTCGTTTGTTTAGCATCCAGGAAACAGCAGAGAACCTCTTGGCTAGTAGAAGCTAACTTTTAGCATCGGCAACTCCACCACACAGCAGAACTCCTCCATGCTTGTGTTATTTGTGGAGCTTAACATTAAAGTTGCAATGCAAACAGTCAGTGGTAGTCACCTTGCTGTTAGCCAATCAGAGGCAAGATGTCCAGATATTAGGAAATAAGACTCGAGATCCTCTCGTCTGAAGCTACTTTGTCTTCTGAGTGATTTCTCAGTGCTGAAACAGACACACCAAAGCAATTTTTTTCTCCAGAGTACAACATACAAGGCATTCATTCCTATTAGAGACCACTGCACAGGTATTACAACTATAAGTGAAGTTCCTCTTTAATGTTTGTTTACATTTTCATCTTCCAGGTCCAGACGTTAACATTCCACCCTTTTGAGGCACAGACTTTGTTATCAGGATCTTACGACAAGTAAGTGGCACACACTCCAGATCTGAGTAACAGATCTTTATTATCAAAGTTTTTAAAATAACATTTTCTTTTTTTCTTCAGGACAGCTGTCCTTTACGACTGCCGCAGTCCAGACACCAGCTACCGAACATGGAGGTTTAGCGGCCAAGTGGAGCGCCTAATCTGGAACCACTTTTCACCTTGCAACTTCCTGGTAAGAGACTTTGTGGACCCCAGATGTGCATGCGTACAAGGTGTACACTTCCTATCAAGGTCTAATAAAAGAAGATAAGATCAATATTGAAGGGGACATTGAGCTTTATAACCCCGCTGACCTTTCACAAACACTTAACTGTAATGCTGAAAAGGGAAGTGAGTGATATGTTTTAAAATGATATAAACCCAATCGCCAGGCAATCAGCAAGTTTCCCCCACTTTGTTCAGATTTCAGATTCCAGATTTCAGATTTATTGGCCAAAGGAATTTAGCTTTGGTAGATGTTCGCTCTCTAAAACATACAACAACTACAATAAATGAGAATAAAAATACATAAAAAGCACATAAGAACATGTATACCCACACACATGTTCATTCTGGTTCTGGTGCTGTGAAGCTTGGAGGATTTTTACTGCATTTTTTATAGCTTTTTTCACTTTTTGAGCATTTGTTATGATGTGTAACCATGGCAACAAGCTGGTTTACAATCAGGAACAGCTGATTAACATTGGAAAGGTTGAAATAATACCTCAACTGAAGCCACAAATCCCAGATGAGCTAAAACGCAAGAAGCGTGGGTGCAGAGCAGGAGCAAAACGGAGACAGAGAAAGAGGAAATTCAAACCATCTCTTCCATCGAGCATAATCGATCATAATGGGCAATGTGAGATCACTGGCCAACAAGATGGAGGAACTCCAAGCCCTTTCAAGGACTCAGCCAGAGTTTCGGTAGTTTCGGAACCGCTGGAGGAGATAATGCAAAGAAGGATTCTCCAGAGAATCAAGTAAATGATGGACAACCCTGAGCATTCTCTTCACAAGACTGTCCGACAACGGAAGAGTGTCTTCAGTCAGAGGCTTCTTCAGTTTGGCTGCAACACTGACCGCTACCGGAGATCCTTAATGCCAACAGCCATTGTAATATACAATAACTCTTTGATGACTTGATTATTATTATTATCATTATTCTGAGCTACTACAGCAATCAGTTTCCCTCTGGGATTAATAAAGTATTTTTGAATTGAATTGAATTTACACACACACATATATACATATATGCATACACGTACACACACATATACATATGTATACACACACACACACACACACACACATTCATATCCATAAGCATACTGAATAAGCATTAAAACCTATAATAATAGGATGGTAAAATAATCTACAGATTCAGGAGAGAAATGGCTGAAGGAAAGAAACTGTTCTTGTGTCTGGTAGTTTTTGTGTACAGCGATCTATAGCGTCTGCCAGATGGGAGGAGATGGAAGAGAGTAGATGCAGCATGTGTGGCATCTTGGACAATATGATGCTATTTAGGTATTTTAGAAATATCCTCTTTTTGAAGAGTTTTAATGTGTTCAGTGGTTATTGGTAAATAAAAAGGTGTCTCAGAACCAAACTGAGAGCCTCTAGTCGGCTATTTTTTTAAAGATTGGCCTCTGATGTCTTACTATTTGCAATACAGATACAATTAGTGTGTTTTCATTACTTATCGGGCCTTGTCATCTCACTCCCCTACAGTTTCTTTCACAAGCTTTTGTGGTTAACTCAGCGGTGTGTGTATGTTTTAGGCTAGCACCGAGGACGGATTTGTTTACTGCCTGGATGCACGCTCAGATAAACCGGTGTTCACTTTGAGGGCCCACGATGAAGAAGTGTCAGGTTCGTAGAAGGTTTATTTCACCAGCCAGTCAGCCTTTGCGCTCTTAAATTAGCCTAATATTTTCTTTTCTGTTGTTTTAGGTTTGGACCTCAGCAGCCAGATTAAAGGATGCCTTGTCACCTCCTCTGCTGACAAACATGTAAAGATTTGGGACATTTTAAGCAACAAACCCAACCTGGTGCACTCTCGAGATATGAAGATGGTAAACTGTTAAATGCAGAGCCCTCTGTTCCAGAAGTACTTTTGTGTTGTGTGGTTAAGTCAAAGACTGGACTTATTTCTCCACTTGTGAACAGGGAGTGCTGTTCTGTGCGTCGTGTTGCCCTGACCTTCCCTTCGTCTACGCCTTCGGGGGACAGAAAGATGGCCTCCGACTTTGGGATATAAGTGACGTTGCTGCAGGTACGAATAATTCCAGAGGGTGATGTATTCAAACTTGTATATCACTGTCATGGAGATGTTTGTGGTCAGGAAACGGTTCAAGCATTTATTTCTCTGTTGAATCGTTGTTGCGACCGTTTGCTTTCAGTGACTGAGGTGTTTGGGAGTCGAGAACGCTTGGTGGCGAACACGGGATCACAAGCTTCCAGCAGTGCAGCTGCAGCAGACATGGAAATCTAGTGTTGCTCGGTGTGCAGCGACAATTTAAAACACAAATAAACTGATCCACTATAGGAGCTCATCAGGCTTCCCTCCAGTGTCTCTGGGCATCAGAGAAAGGACAGAAATAGATAACAAGCTGACTGTTTAACAAGTGTAGAAAAAAAGACTTCAGCTTTTCCTGCAAACACAGTTTCTTTAATATTCATATGTGTAATACAGTGTTTTTTCACTTGTAAGTACTACTTACAACATGTATATCTTGAACATATTCTATATTATGATTTAAATTTATCAATTTGCCTTAATTATACTGAAATTATTTTCATTTAACAAATAACCAAGAAAGTTGTTTAATTTGTGATTTGTTACTGCTTTCTAGTTTGTTATTTGTAAAAGGAAGAAAAAAGCAATCACAATAACAAGGAGAAAGTGTCAAATATTCAATAAATAAATGCAGTTTCATCAGATTTGCGGATGCTGGTTTTTGTTTGTGTTTCAGTTCCTACGTGAGGGTAAATTAAAGGTTTTTTAGACATGTTTTTTTTTTCATTTATCTAAAACACCTAATTCAAGTTTCATTTTTGTCATCCTTGTGAACTTACCCTTTGTTGATTATCCAGCATTAAATTATAACCAGGCACATTTTTGTTTTATTTTGTCATTTGAATGTGATCATCATTCAAGATATTTGTGATAAAGTCACAAAAAGTAGTTAACTAACAGCAGCTGTATCACTGTGATTTATTCTTATCAGCTTTAATTATTTGAGGGATTAATTAAACCAGTGAGATCTGACAGTACAGGAGTTAAAAACAGTGTTCTTCACTTGATCAACTTGAACGTGAAGCGGAACTCAAAATCTGACGTGTGAAATAGACGGAACCATTAATGTGAAGCACTCGACAAAGTAACAGCATGGCGTCAGGTCAATTGAGTAAACTATACGGTATTTTACCGAGAATTTCGTGGGGCACTACACAGATAAACATGCAGAGTAAGTGTTCTGGCTTTATTTGATATGTTTGTTGCATAATTTAGTGAATTTACAATTTAATCTTTCATTTACCGATATTGACCGCTAAAGCTAACGACGGGCTAACCTTGACGGTACAGAACGTAAACATTCACAGTTGCATTTTTGTATGTTTCCCTGTTATTTTTTGAGGCAGTTAAAGTACGAAATAAATAACTTTGATTTAATCCGTTTTTGGGAAGCAGCAGTTTCAGGCTCTGTTTAAGCCAGCGTCTGATTTTGGTGCATTTGCATAAGAGATGTTGATGTACAGCAGATCTTTCAAATCAGTTAAAAAATACTTTATTAATCCCAGAGGGAAATTGATTGCTGTAGTAGCTCAGAATGATAATAATAATAATCAAGTCATCAAAGAGTTGTTGTATATTACAATGGCTGTTGGCCGAAAGGATCTCCAGTAGCGGTCAGTGTTGCAGCGAAACTTAAGCCTCTGACTGAAGACACTCTTCCGTTGTCGGACAGTCTTGTGAAGAGAATGCTCAGGGTTGTCCATCATTTTCTTGATTCTCTGGAGAATCCTTCTTTGCATCATCTCCTCCAGCGGTTCCGAAACTGCCGAAACTCTGGCTGAGTTCTTGAAAGGGCTTGGAGTTCCTCCATTTTGTTGGCCAGTGATCTCACATTGCCCATGGAAGAGATGGTTTGAATTTCCTCTTTCTCTGTCTCCGTTTTGCTCCCGCTCTGCATCCACGCTTCTTGCGTTTTAGCTCATTTGGGATTTGTGGCTCCAGTTGAGGTATTATTTCAGCCTTTCCAATGTTAATCAGCTGCTCCCGATTGTAAACCAGATTGTTGCCATGGTTACGCATCATAACAAATGTTCAAAAACTGAAAAAAGCTAAAAAATAGCAGTAAAAATCCTCCAAGCTTCACAGCACCAGAAACAGAAAAATAAAGTGTCCAAAAATATACAGTTTTTCTTGAGAAACTAGAAGAAAAAAATGCCCAAGAAAAGGCAAAACTTACATATAGTCAACAGAGCTACTCCAACATGCAGCTGCCCAGAGCAGCGCAGTTCACTTTAACTAAGTTCACCAGTAGAACTGTTCTATACGTGATTAGCATGTAAGTTTTTTTTTTTATCTGTTGCAGCTTGTTTGCTTTCGATTCGACAAAAATCCAGTCTCGGCCCTTTTGAAGACTCTAACAGGTTTGTAATATAATTAGTTGAATTTAAAATGAGTGAGAATTGTACTTAAAGCTTCTTATGAAAGAAACTGAAGAGATCTTGTAGGCTTTTGAGTTGTGGATTTGGTTATTTCTGTTCCTCTGTGGTCTTTAGAGCAGCTGCTTATAGAGCAAGTCACCCCCAAATCAACTTTTTTTTTGCTGATAAACTAAATAAACGAGTTTCTAATCGTGCTGCAGACATGTGTAGTCAATAATTTGGCACTTCAGTGCATCTTAGTTAAAATTTAAATATTCAGCTTAAAACTGTCAGTGTTGTGCCGTTGTCAGGTAAAAACTCTGCACTGTATTTGAATTTAAAACTGCCACCGCTGTTGCCTAAAGGTTGGTTTATGCTTGACGCGAGGTCCGCACGGCTCCGCGCGGAAAAGTTGCGTCACTTTGCGTCATTTAAACAACCACGCTCCTCCACCGCGCCTCCGCACGGCCCAGAATTTCCGCAGCGCGCACCTCGGAAAATTTCTAACCGGATGGACGCGGAAAAACATGGCGGACCGGCAAGAAGTAGTATGGCAGAGGTTCGTAAATACAGACACTTGCATGATTCAGCTCTCAAAGATCACAGTGATCAACATGTTGTTAATAATTCTTGGAGAGAAATAGCTCGCACTGTCGGAAAAGACGAGAACGCTGTTAAAAATACTGGAATGCCATGTTGTAAACAGTAATTTCTACTTCTACTATGGTGTAGTGTTGGGTGCATGCCGTAGAACTCCATGCTGCCCCGTTCAGTTTGGGTGAATAGTGGCTCACCGCCGAGACGAGCCACACGAACCATAAACGCTGCGAGTTGTGAAGCGCGTTCCATCCGCGAGCCGCATCACCGCGCGGAAAGTGAATGCGTCAAGCATAAACCAAGCTTAAGAGGTATGCTATGATGTAAACTGGTACATTATGATGTCACAATGCTGTCGTGAACCTGTGTGTGTGTGTGTATTTGTTAGCGGCTCCACCCTCTCGGTCTGCTAGGCAACTGCATTTGTTGCATTTTTCAAACATGAAGTGAGAGTGGAGTTAGACTCTGGTAGGGGGTGACTTGCTCTTTAATGTGTTTATTAATAGTTTAACCCCACACAACTAGGGATGCACTGATAAATGTTTGGGCCAATACCAATACTCTATGTTAATATTGCTGTTACGGCTGATAACAGATATTTGCCCACACACATATACACACACACACACTGACATGTATCAGAATCAGAAGGGTGTTATTGCCTTATGTGCAAGAATCACATTAGGAAATTGCTGCGGTACTTGGTGCAAGAAAAAAAAGCAAAATTAGAATTAAGAAATAAACACCATG
Organism: Nothobranchius furzeri; assembly: GCF_043380555.1. NCBI lineage: Eukaryota > Metazoa > Chordata > Actinopteri > Cyprinodontiformes > Nothobranchiidae > Nothobranchius > Nothobranchius furzeri. The sequence continues at coordinate 48,810,099 of NC_091741.1, read as the reverse complement.
AAATGATAATAATATAGTCAAACAAGAATTAGAGAAGTGGCTACTATATACAAGTCAGTGTAGGTACGGATCAGTTCAGGTGCAAACACAACACAGGGTCATGTGACTGAAACAAAGCAGCTGGAGTGGGCAGTTCTATGACAGTCATTCATGAATTCGACCACAGAAGGGAAGAAACAGTTTTTGTTGCAAGAGGTTCTGGTCCGAATGGATCGAAGCCTCCTGCCAGATGAGAGCGAGTCAAAGGGACTGTGTCCAAGGTGAGACGGGTCTGCTGTGATCCGACCTGCCCGCCTCAGTGTCCTGGACGTGTACAGGTCCTGTATGGAGGGGAGTTTGCAACCAATGACCTTCTCAGCACGCTTGCAGCTTTTTCTTGTTCCTGATGGTAAGCTCCAGCGTACCACACGGTGATTGAAGAGGTGATGATGGACTTGATGACTGTGGTGTAGAACTGCCTTATCAACTATAATGGCAGTTTGAATTTCTTCAGCTGCCTCAGGAAGTACATCCTCTGATGGGCCTTTTTTATGATGGAGGTGATGGTGGGCTCCCACTTGAGGTCCTGGGTGATGGTGTTGCCCAGGAAGCAACATGAGTCCACCATCATGATGGGAGTGTCAGACAGGGGAATGGGAGGGATTGGGGCTGTGTGCTTCCTAAAGTCCACAACAACCTCTACTGTCTTCTGTGCATTTAGCACCAGCGTGTTGTGGCTGCACAAGGACGCCAGCGGTTCGACCTCCATTCTGTAGGCAGGCTCATCCCCATCCGAGATGAGTCTGATGACGGTGGTGGTGGTGCAAACTTGATAAGCTTGACAAACTAATGCTTCTGAAATCTGCAGATTATGTAAAGACTGAAAATGATTCCTGTCACATGCCTAAACAATTCCACATAATCACCCCCCTCACCCTCTGAAACAGATACACAAACAGAAACGAGATGGAAAAAATATTGGTTAATTTTGGCCCAGTTCTACTTACAGGACCGATACAGATATGTTAAAAAATTACTAACATTGGCCGATACCGATTGTGACATATCATGCATCCCCATGCACAACTGCAGAGTTTTCTTCAGATGTTTAGAACTGCTAAAATATGAGTAAATTATGACCTGGACACTAACTTCATAATTTCTTTTATTTAGCAAAGTGCAAATAGGAGTGACTTCTGATGGGAAGACCATTGTGTGCCACCATCCTGCTGCTGACGTTCCTTATGAGCTCACTCAGGTAAACTCATGCATTCCACTAAACTGTAGCTTATCTAATGCATCTTCTTCAGATGATGTAAGTGTTGAGAGATCAGAGTACCTGCCTTCTAAGTTTCAAATATTTAACAAATTCCAAAGGGCCATACTTTCATCATGTTAAAGGGACTTTACGGAGTTTTGAATTTTTATGCTCGCGATTGCCCCCTCAGGCCAAAAGCGTAACGGCAGCTTCAATAGTAGGCTTGTGCACGAGGCGCGCATGCTGTACGTGCACACTCTTTAACGAAAATAACAGCTGAGACAGTCAGCTCCGCGCGTGTGTGTGTGTGTGTGTGTGAGTGGCCCGGAGGACAGTGGACAGGAGAACACGCAGCTAATTAATTAAATAATTTGGTTCTGTACCTTTCTCTTCAGCACAGCCGACAAAGGTTTAAGATGGGTCAGTCCTCCTGCATGCTCTTGAAAAATTGTTCCAAAATGAAAGTTGAACCCACATCTTTTTTTATCTGTGAATTCAATGCCATTAGGCGAGTCTCAAAAAAAATTTGGGCATCTTACTGTAAAACAATATACCATTAATGTAAAAAAGAAACTCTAAACTCTATGTTCACATCCAGAATAGAACCCGGGTCTTCTGCACGAAAGTCCGACGTCTTACTAGGCGAGCTAACGCGCCAGTGACGTCATTTGTATCTGTACCACTTAAGAACGGTTCAGAGGGCTATGCCTGAGCGTGAATGCACATGAAGCAGCCTGCTCGACCCGAGCAGCTCTCTTTTTCTGTGATTTTACATAAAAACAGCCAATCACAGTAAAAATGCCAGGGCTCATTCTACAGGACCAAGGGCATTACAGGAGAATGTCTGAAGAAGAAATTTGTTATTTCTATACATGTTTTGGCTGTCAAACTTCCATAATGCCCCTTTAAGGCTTAAAGTAAGGCTGTCAAACTCCAGTCCTCCATGTGCTGCCACACCTGTTTTAGGGTTTTCTCTGCTCCAGCAAACCTGATTTGATCAACTGGGATTCTGAAAAACTTGAAAATGCTGATCAGATAATTCAACCACTGATTCAGAAGTGTTGGCGTAGGAAAACAACTAAAACATGTAACCTACCCTTTGATGAATGGAGTTTTACACCCCTGGTTTTAAGTTGTTAAGTGATGGTTGTTTGTGCAAACTGGACTAGAGATATTTTAAATGTGTAAGTTGTTGTGGATGGAGTTATCGTTTCTGTAAATCTCTGCAGCCAATTGAGCGGCCAGACCCTTTGACCAACCAGGCAGAGACCCATGATCAGGTTTTGAAGGCCCACCTCAGCAAGGAGGTGCTGCAGAATAAAACCGGACCTACTATCGAGGAGCTGAGCAAGATGTTCTTCACCACAAAACATCGGTTTTATCCTTTTGGACAGTAAGTCATGAAGGACACACACTGACAGAGGGTTTCAAGCTACCTTTGATAGGAAAAGTCTAGATTTCTTTAAAAAAAATTATTTATGGTGAATTAGAAAAAAAAGAATCCTTCTGCATCTTTAAAATTTTCACTGCTGCAAAATTTTATCATGCAAAAAATGAGAGATTAAATGTTTTTTAATCGAGTCGGTGAAATGTTTTTCTTTAAAATACAATTTATCTGTATCCTCTGTTTGGGACTCGAATGCTGGCCTCTCAATTTTTAAACTCAATTCAATTCAAGTTTATTTATATAGTGCCAAATCACGACAAGAGTCGTCTCAAGGCACTTCACATAGTAAACATTCCAATACAGGTCAGGGGCCTCATTTATCAAGCTTGCTTACGCACAAAACGGGGTCGGAAAACTGCGTAAGCAACTTTCCACGCAAACTTTGGGATTTATGAAAGAAAACTTAGCGGAAAAATGTGCGCAACTTTAAAGTTCACTAAGGACCTTGCTTACGCACATGTTGGACATGGAGAGCACCTGCAGTGCTGCTGCTGAGAAGGATAAAATAATTAAATCCTGCAGCATTATCACTTGTACTGCTTCGTTTTCACACAGAACAAGACCCCCCACACGCATACACACGCGCGCGTACACACACACATACATGCTCGCACACTCACACACACACAGCCTGAAGTGCAGAATACGGAATGCAGGATATCAGCAGGGGGACAGATTGAGACAGAATGTCATGCGTCTGTGACAGTGTGTGTCCTGTCACTGTGACCCAATTGATCATACACCCTGGCTACTTGTACAGGGGACATCTCTGTTTGGCTGACTGGTTAGCGTGCGTGACTTTCACCCGGGAGTCTCCACCTCACCCACAGGTGCCTCAATTTCTGCTTCTGTGAAGTTGCGCCTCCTTGATCTGCCTTGATCTACGGTCGCCATGTCATTGGCGGAGAGCTGCAACAGCCGGCTTTTGTATATGCATGAGATCCACAAGGCACTTTGCATTGACTATTTATGGCAGTAAGTGGGCGTGGTGAGGGCGGGATGTGACTAAAATGCAGCTGAGAAACATTCTCGTTAGTCTCCGATTTATGAAGCGGAGATTGCGTGCAGCTGTGCGTACTCCATGTTTTATAGGTCACAAACCTGCTTGGAGTAAGTACATTTTTTGCTGAGCTTAAGTACGGTTTTAGTAAGGATTCTACGCAATGTTTGATAAATGAGACCCCAGTTCATTAAGCCAGTCAGTAAAAAGTTTCCTATAAAAGGAACCCAGCAAATTGCGTCAAGTCACTGACTGGTGTCAGTGTCTTTACAGCAATCCTCATACTAAGCAAGCATTTAGTGACAGTGGAGAGGAAAACTCCCTTTTAACAGGAAGAAACCTCCAGAGAATCATGGCTCAGTATAACGCCGGGGACACACCGGCCGCGGAAGCGCCGCGAAAATGGGACCGCCTTCATTCGGCACCCATGTTAAGCTATTCTAAAGACCACATGGGCCGCCTCGCGCCGCGAATCGCCTCGTGCCGCGAATCGCCTCGCGCCGCGAATCGCCTCGCGCCGCGAATCGCCTCGCGCCGGCGCTCCAGCCCGCGCCGTGCAGCGATCATTCCGGCGTCGGCTCTATTTTTTTCGCGAGCCGCGGCGCGGGTGAATCGCATCGATTCTGGCAGGAAGTCAAACCTAGACATAAGAGGCAGGCCAGTAAAGTTAACAAAATAAAGCATTTCAAAATAAAATTCCGCAATAGTCAAATGTGTTCGTAATCAGACACTGCAGAAAAACCACACAAACACACACACATACACACACATCGAACTTGTGTGCGTGTGTGACCACGTGAAGGGGGTGTGGTTTTGGGTGTCTTTTTTTCCAGAGCAAACAGGACAGAGAGGCAGAAAGTCTGAGGCAAGCAGTTAAGATGGATGACTTTAAATTAATTATGGAAGTTGAGAAACACAAGGAGCTGTACGACCCCCGAAAATCGGTTATTTACGTACCCATTTCGGAAGAAACTGCTAGGGTACAGCTGCAGAACTGGAGCGGGTTCCAAGAGATTCAACTGGCAGAAACAACTCATACCATAGGTTCACACACACACACACACACACACACACACACACACACACACACACACACACACACACACACACACACACTCAAACGTAGAGGAAAAGAGCTGAGAAAATGCAGAGAGGAAATGGAGGACACCAAGTGTTCAAAAGAAAAACTACAGCTGAGTCGGGGCGCGTCTGATCTGAACTGAGGAGCGGCGAGCAGCGGCCGAATTTCGTGAGCGATTTGCTTCTCGGCGCTTCGCAGCGCTTCCGCGGCCGGTGTGTCCCCGGCGTAAGCAGCCATCCACCACGACTCACTGGGGATCAAGAAGACAGAGAACACACACACACACACGCGCGCACACACACACACACACCAAGTAGTGTTTCTATGGTTACATTGTGATTTCTTAGTAAATATTCAATTTGGTGAGAGATAAACTTTATTGTATTTATCCTAGTGGATCTATAATTAAGCTGGTAAACTAGTAGTAGCACATTCAATGTCAAAGAAAGTAAAATTTTATTATCAGGAGAGGAGAATGTTTAAGTGGTTAGCAACAGTGTTCAAGCCGATGGCCCCCTCCATGAGGGCACCACGTGGAGGGGGCACATTTTCTTCTAGATCAGTTTAAAAGAAAATCCAATGACTTAATTTTAGCATTATTATTAAAGTTATTTGTGACGCTGTGGCACATGATGAATAATCTTTTCCTTTTGTTTCATTATTTACAGGTATCACAGGAGACGAATCAAAAAAAATCCCCCAAAGGACAGATAGTTAAACTTTCACGTCAGTAACCTGCAAATGCATATTTTTTTGTTTTGTTTTATGAAGTGTTTAATAAACTGTTAAATACTGAGTTTGTTGTTACATTTTTTATTCCATTGGAGTGGTTACTTGGCTTCTGGTGTGAAACTAGAATACCGGTATTAACATTTTGCATTTCTAACCTTTAAAGGTTTGCACTTCAGAAATGTTTAAATTTTGTCCAAAAAGATCCCTTCAGCTCTCTTACGTACAGTGGGGCAAAAAAGTATTTAGTCAGCCACCGATTGTGCAAGTTCTCCCACTTAAAATGATGACAGAGGTCAGTAATTTACATCATAGGTACACTTCAACTGTGAGAGACAGAATGTGAAAAATAATCCATGAATTCACATTGCAGGATTTTTAAAGAATTTATTTGTAAATCAGGGTGGAAAATAAGTGTTTGGTCACTTCAAACAAGGAAAATCTCTGGCTCTCACAGACCTGTAACGTCTTCTTTAAGAAGCTTTTCTGTCCTCCACTCGTTACCTGTATTAATGGCACCTGTTTGAACTCATTATCTGTATAAAAGACACCTGTCCACAGCCTCAAACAGTCAGACTCCAAACTCCACTATGGCCAAGACCAACGAGCTTTCGAAGGACACCAGGAAAAGAATTGTAGACCTGCACCAGACTGGGAAGAGTGAATCTACAATAGGCAAGCAGCTTGGTGTGAAAAAATCAACTGTGGGAGCAATTATCAGAAAATGGAAGACATACAAGACCACTGATAATCTCCCTTGATCTGGGGCTCCACGCAAGATCTCATCCCGTGGGGTCAAAGTGATCATGAGAACGGTGAGCAAGAATCCCAGAACCACACGGGGGGACCTGGTGAATGACCTGCAGAGAGCTGGGATCACAGTAACAAAGGTCACCATATGTAACACACTACAACGGCAGGGAATCAAATCCTGCAGTGCCAGACGTGTTCCACTGCTGAAGCCAGTGCATGTCCAGGCCCATCTGAAGTTTGCCAGAGAGCACATGGATGATACAGCAGAGGATTGGGAGAATGTCATGTGGTCAGATGAAACCAAAGTAGAACTTTTTGGTATAAACTCAACTCGTCGTGTTTGGAGGAAGAAGAATACTGAGTTGCATCCCAAGAACACCATACCTACTGTGAAGCATGGGGGTGGGAATGCTTTGGGGCTGTTTTTCTGCTAAGGGGACAGGACGACTGATCCATGTTAAGGAAAGAATGAATGGGGCCATGTATCGTGAGATTCTGAGCCAAAACCTCCTTCCATCAGTGAGAGCTTTGAAGATGAGACGTGGCTGGGTCTTCCAACACGACAATGATCCCAAACACACCGCCCGGGCAACAAAAGAGTGGCTCCGTAAGAAGCATTTGAAAGTCCTGGAGTGGCCTAGCCAGTCTCCAGACCTCAACCCCATAGAAAATCTGTGGAGGGAGTTGAAAGTCCGTGTTGCTCGGCGACAGCCCCAAAACATCACTGTTCTCGAGAAGATCTGCATGGAGGAATGGGCCAAAATACCAGCTACTGTGTGTTAGAGGTGGGAAAAATGATCGATTCTAAGATGCATCGCGATTCAGCCGTGCATGATTCCGCATCGATGCAGCAACGTGACATAATGAGATTTTCTCCCTATGTCTATGTCGGGGGTCAGCAATCCACGGCTCTGGAGCCGCATGCGGCTCTTCCATCCATCTGATGCGGCTCTCTGTGCTTGTAAAATAATGAATGGATATTTAAATAAAAAGCTTTATATTTTACTGCATTAATTTTACATCTGTATGCCAATTCTAAATGTAAAGATTGTCTGCGTGAACCTGAACAGTTCCAACCCGGTCTTACTGTGAGACCGGGTTGACGCGTCACGCTTGTGCGTAATCATAAGCGTATTCTGAGCTGACGAGAGTGTGCGAATCTGGGATTCTCCTCAGACGGCTCCTGGATGTGTCGCCACATTGGAGACAGGAACAAGCGCTATTCAGCCAAAGTTTCATAATCAGGGAACATTTTCTAAGTGACAAGTCTCGCTTCAGTCGGAGGAATCTTCCTGCATGCGCTCTGGTTCTGCGACGTGCTCCAAGCCCCTCTCCACATCTTCAGGTCGCTGTGCGCCGTACGTACGCGCTGACAGTGAGCTGCGCTGAGCAGTGTCCAGCTCAGATGTTCAGATGGGAATCTTTTCTTGAGTTATTTAGCTACATCTGCGATGTGCGAAACGAATAAAGTGTCAGTTCGTCTGCATGCGTCGGGGTAATTATTTCTATTCTTTCTCCGTCAAAATAAATGGTCAAATGCGGGAACTATACGGTCAACGCAAGCTCTGCTTTTAACTGTTCTGTTTTCTTGTGAAAATTGTTGCAAAGAGATATAATTAAACTTGATTAACACCAGAGCCAGGCGCACTGCGCCGTTAACTCCATCGCTGTAAATGAGGGAAAAACAAAATGATCGGATCCTTTTCTGACCTTCCCCACCTACAAAGTTTAATTACAACAATCAAACCTGACAGAGCCTGGATTTGTATTCTGAACAGTCTAAACATGTTTTAAAAAGAAGCGTGTGACAAAAGGGGCACCTGCTCAGTAAAACCACCAACAGGGTGAAAAATATCGGTGGCAGAGACGGGCTACAACTTCTGGATACACTATATAAATCATTTTATTGATTATCGTCTTATGAAAGATAACTTTGACGTACACGAGCGACCGGTACTGCTGCTGTCACCTGTTGTGAGCAGCGCTCTGCTGTCTGAGGGTAGGCCCCGCCCACAACGCCGCGGCTGCTGTGGCTCCGTGTTTTCTTTACTGTGGGAAACGGGTAATAATGGCTCTTTGATGGGAACAGGTTGCCGACTCCTGGTCTATGTCTATGCGAGGACAATAAAGTTTTGAGGTTTTACAATTACTTCTGGGGGCAAAGTTGCAATGACATGCGCACTGCATTGCCCTAGCGCCAATTTAAAACAGAAAAGGCGGACAGGGATACAGGGCGAACATTACCAGTAATCAAAGATGTACCCCGTTACATTTAAATCGGATGTCTGGGCTAATTTCGTTTTTGGGATCCTTGATGTGAAAGAATCACTTAACACAGTATTTGTTTACTATTTTTAAGTTCAGTAATATTCTATCTTAAAGCTGCTCTACCGAAAACATTATTTCTTATATTATTTAAGTAATTATAGGCAGCACACTTTAAACATTATTGCTCACTATAGTGAATTGATGAATGTTCTTTTTTTCAGGGATTTCGAAATCAAAAAGAAATTGAAAACTATTCTACTGCTTTTATTAAGTAATGAAAATTTTTGTGTGAAGAATCGTGATGCATTTCAGACTCAAATCGAATCGTTAGGCAGATAATCGGAATCGGATTGAATCGTGAGGCAGGTAGAGATGCACACCACTACTGTGTGTGCAAACCTGGTATAGACCTATAGTAATCGTTTGACCTCTGTTATTGCCAACAAAGGTTATGTTACAAAGTATTGAGTTGAATTTTTGTTATTGACCAAATACTTATTTTCCACCCTGATTTACAAATAAATTCTTTAAAAATCCTGCCATGTGAATTCATGGATTATTTTCACATTCTGTCTCTCACAGTTGAAATGTACCTATGATGAAAATTACTGACCTCTGTCATCATTTTAAGTGGGATAACTTGCACAATCGGTGGCTGACTAAATACTTTTTTGCCCCACTGTAAGTTAAATTTAGTATCAGTAGAAATATACGTTTCTTAATTAAATAATAGTTTAAAATGTGGCTTTTCTGGATGATATTGTTTATTTTTAACCACATCTTTCCCCAATAAACACATCTTATTCTGGCTTTTAAGCAACCAGAAATTCAGAATGTGATGCAATAGTAACATTCTGAGATTGATAGATTTTTTTTTTTGGTTACAAACCACATTAAGATCACCTGCTCAGTGGCCTAGTGGTTTGAGTGTCTGTCCTGGAACTGGGAGATTGGGGTTCAAATGCTGATCGGGTCATGTCAAAGACTTTGAAATAATGGGACCCAGTGCGTCCTTGCTTGACACTCTGCTTTAAGGGGTTGGATTGAGGGGTTAAACCACCAAATTGTTCCTGAGCGCGTGGGACTTCAACTTTATTAAGATTAGAAACCGCATCAATCAGATGATGTGACATTAGTGAAGCATGATAAAGGTTCTTGGTAAGTTTAGGACAGCTCTTCTGTAAATGGAGTTCAGGATTTTACTTCTGATTGGTTCTAAGTTAAAATTGGAGGAGATAATTGAACTTATACATGCAATGAGAATAACTGTTACAAATGAATATTGTCCTCACTGAGTCCAGTTCTCAGCATCCTAGTGTTAGGTAGAACAGGTCAAGGCTAAAGTGTTTAAATACGACCACTGTGCATCAGATGATCTATGTTTAGTTCTCCGAGATGTTTGGATCAATTTACCTGCAGTTCCTTTCAAAACGTGATGCTGTTTTGAAGGAAGGAAGGAAGCTCTCAATTATGGTTTGGATTTAGATTAATCCTGTTATTTACTTTGCAATTTCTTCTGATAGTTTGCATTTGTAAAAGATCGGTATTATAATCAATAATTCATTCTCAAATCATACAGATAGCAAATACATTTAAGTAATTCACAACACGATATGAAAAATTAGATACGTAGTCATGTTCACGCATGTATACGTCATCACGTCAAGCGCAGCCACCGGAAGAGTGAGTTATGTGACCCCGCCCCGGCTGCTCAGTCAATCCAACCTGAAGAGAGGGCGAGTCAACGGCTAAAAATATAACTGCTAACGCAAGATGGCCGGTTTGCCTCGTAGGATTATAAAGGTATGCCTGACAGTAAGGAATGGGTGTATATCAGAATAATCCAATGTGTGGACCTATAAAGTTAGTTTAGTGATAATCTGAGGGTGAAAATTCCACCAATCGGCATTAGCATAGTTAGCTTCTGATTAGCTAATCATCGGGCTAAGTCGCCTGTTTGCAAGTGTTTTGTTTGTCACTTCCGTTTTCTCCCTCATGTTCAGTCTTTGGTTGAAGTGGAACTAGTTTGTTGTTTTTCTCGTATGTTTTGGGTCGTCGTTTTTTACTTTTATTGTTTTATTTCACATTTTTACGGGTTTTCCCCACTCGATATATGAATGAATTTTGTGCTAGGTTAGCCGCTGTAGCTTTTACACGTCTGAAACACTGCTCCTGTGACTCCGATTCGCGTAAATACGCCCCGTGAAGAATACGCTGTATTTGTTCTGTTTTCACGAATAAAGGAGAATAATTCCGAAATGTAGCTCCTGTTTGCAGGCATCGCACCCTCTTCGGGCAGGGCCTAACTGTGGGCGCGATCAGCGGCTTCCGCCACATCGAGCCTCAGGTTTAGCAGGTTTTTGCACCTTTCAAAGTGAAACTCGTGCCAGCTGCTTATTTTGGATATATTGTTTTACTTTTTAATAATAACGCAATTTACTAAACACATTTTTGTACTTTTCATTGGCGCTGTGTCGGTGCACCTGCTTCTCAAGAAATATATGTATAATTTTCCACTTTTATTTAATTTTTGTCTTTCCCTCATGTATGTCAGACAGTTTTTAATTGATGTAAAAAATACCTGCAAAAAAATCTGTAATTTCTAAATAATTTTACATCAGATTTTTTAACGAGAAAATATCTACAAGTTTTAAAGGTAAATGCTTTTTCATCTGTCTGTCTCATCTCCTTTCAGACTATCTAAAAAGGATGTATTGGTTTTATTAGATTTTTTCCATATGAGTTCTCATTTTTGTTGTGTTATCCACCATATTTACAGTGTGCAGCTTTCATGCATTTTCCTTGCTCTAGCTACTTTTTATTTCAAGTTGCTTAACTCACGACCAACTGTATTTTGATGGGTGTCCATTGGGTCTTTTAACAGCATGGATTTAGCTGTAAAGCCAGAAATATACTGCATTGCTGTGGGCACGTTTTGGTATGAAGCCAGGTGAAACAGGAGAGCTGGCAGGAGAAATGTGATGACTAGAGGTGCTTTAACTAATGTATATGTAAAACAAACCTACATTTAACAGAACAGAACCATAAAACCTAAAAGGCCATAGACTCGTACTGAGGGTGTGTTAGAGTTTTTGTGTCTTTAAATTTTTGTTGTGTTAAAGAAATGGTTTATAAAATAACTTTTTTATTTCAACTATCAGTTTAGTGTTTTGTATATCATGCGGGAAGTTTTTCAGCCCTCAGCTGGTGTTAGTGTGCACACGTGTGTGTTAAAGAGCAGCTGATGGAATGTTGTCCTGTCAGTGTGTGTGTGAGATTGTCATCTCATCCATTTTGTGCTTTAAAGTGTTATACCTCCTGCAGACACTTCCACCATTCATTGTAAACCATGGATTTTGATCCCTCTCAGGAGACACAGCGGTTGATGGCAGAGCCTGTTCCTGGGATCACGGCTACGCCTGATGAAGGGAATGCACGTTACTTCCATGTGGTCATCGCAGGTCCTCAAGACTCTCCTTTTGAAGGAGGGACGTTTAAACTTGAACTATTTCTTCCAGAAGAGTATCCCATGGCAGCTCCCAAAGTGCGATTCATGACCAAAATCTATCACCCCAATGTTGACAAACTTGGAAGAATATGTTTAGACATTTTGAAAGGTAAGAATAAATGTAATATGTATTGCATTTAACACTGGTTTTGTAGTTAAGGTTGAAGTACTCGTAATGAGCAGGAGCATTTAAAAAATGTGTTTATATTTTATTTTCTGCTTTAAAAGTTATCTGCGGAAATGAAAGTACTTTTCAGTGTACATTGTTTTTCCATTGTCATTTCAATTTGTATTTTAGCACGGTTTGCTTTAACAGACACTCCTTACTTAGGCTTTTTGGAATCCCAAACCATTTATATTTTGCTTGTGTGCTTTTTTTTAAGAACACACTAACAGTGTGACACTTACAAATGGTGGTTTTATGCCTTAAAAGCCGTGGAACTGTGGACCAGCTCTATACCCTTGCAAGGGTGATGGAGGGGGCATGGGAGTTTGCCCAACCAATCCACATGTGCTTTGTGGATTTGGAGAAGGCTTATGACCGTGTCCCCAGGGGCACCCTGTGGGGGACGCTCCAGGAGTATGGGGTGGGTGGCTTTCTGTTAAGGGCCATTCAGTCCCTTTACCAGAGGAGCGTGAGTTTGGTCCGCATAGCCGGTAGTAAGTCGGACCTGTTCCCAGTGAGGGTTGGACTCCGCCAGGGCTGCCCTTTGTCACCGGTTCTGTTCATCACTTTTATGGACAGAATTTCTAGACGCAGCCGTGGTGTGGAGTGTGTCGAGGTTGGTGGCAGGAGAATCTCGTCTCTGCTTTTTGCGGATGATGTGGTCCTCCTAGCTTCATCCAGCTCTGACCTTCAGCTCTTGCTGGGTAGGTTCGCGGCCGAATGTGAAGCGGCTGGGATGAGGATCAGCACCTCCAAATCTGAGACCATGGTTCTCGACCGGAAAAGGGTGGCTTGCCACCTCCGGGTCGGGGGAGAGGTCCTACCTCAAGTGGAGGAGTTTAAGTATCTCGGGGTCTTGTTCACGAGTGAGGGTAGGAGGGATCGGGAGATCGACAGGCGGATTGGTTCGGCGTCTGCAGTGATGCGGACGCTGACCCGATCTGTCGTGGGGAAGAGGGAGCTGAGCCAGAAAGCCAGGCTCTCGATTTACCGGTCGATCTACGTCCCAATCCTCACCTATGGTCATGAGCTTTGGGTAATGACCGAAAGAACGAGATCGCGGATACAAGCGGCCGAAATGAGTTTCCTCCGTAGGGTGGCCGGGCTCAGCCTTAGAGATAGGGTGAGGAGCTCGGACATTCGGGAGGGACTCGGAGTAGAACCGCTGCTCCTCCGGATCGAAAGGAGCCAGTTGAGGTGGTTTGGGCATCTGGTCAGGATGCCTCCTGGACGCCTCCCTGGGGAGGTGTTTCGGGCATGTCCTGCCGGCAGAAGGCCCCCGGGTCGACCCAGGACACGTTGGAGAAGTTACATCTCCAATCTGGTCCGGGAACGCCTTGGGGTCCTGCCGGAGGAGCTGGTGGACAAGGCCGGGGAGAGGACGGCCTGGAGCTCCCTAGTTGGGATGCTGCCCCCGCGACCCGGACCCGGATAAGCGGAGGAAGACGAGACGAGAAAAGCAGTGGCTTCAAGAGCAGGTTCCTGCATTAGCTTCTGAGAGAAAATAGACAGAAAAACGCTCGTTTCATAAAAGCCCGACGGATCTACGTCACACACTAACTCAACATTCATGGACTCACCCATCTTGACTCGCGGCGGAGAAGGCTGTTGTTGGTTTGACGTCAAGGAAACGGCAGAGAACGTCTCTGCTATTAGAGGCTAAACACGGAAAAAGTCAGTCAGGCTTGTGTAATTGCAAAGCAAATGGAGTCGCTGTTGGCTAATCAGAGGTGAGATGTCCAAATATCAGGAAATGAGACTCCAGATTCTGCCACCTGAAGCTACATTCTCAAACAGGCACCCCTGACCTTTTTTCACCCTGAGTGCGACCTACAGGGCATTCATTTCTTCTAGAGACCAGTGGAAATAAAACATGAATAAAGTTGACCTTTAAAAATGTAGAAAGTGCAAAGATTCTAGTTTAATACATTTTGGGACAGAGGTTGTTTATATTTAGAAAGAGCTAGGTTGGGCGATTGGACGATGTCAACCATTTGTCCTAGACATTTTTTATGCTTATGAGTTACTCTCTCAGATGGGACATTGCAAACTTTCACGCTAAATTAGCACCTTTTTGCAACATTATTTGTATGTACATGTGGATTTATGGTTGAGCTAATGACAATAACCAAATAATCGATGCATTGAGAAGCGAACATAAACGATTATTAATCGTGGAAGAAGCATGCCATAATTGATTTATAGTGGATTGCAGTTTTGTTTAACCGCGGCACCAGCGTTTCATTCAAATCTGTCAGAGTGAAGGCTGAGCACTGCAGTTCCAACCTGAGACCGAACCCAAATGGAGTCAGCCAGGCGGGTTTGGTCAGATTTGGGTTGGTGAATTATGTTAATTGAGCGGGTCGGGTCGCGTTGCATGCTCGAAAAGCAAGAAAAAGAGATGCATGGTCTTCTCACACAAGCGATGATTGGAGGACGCACCTCTAAACGCACGTTGTTTCTCCTCAAAATGCTTAAGCTCAGGTTCAGTCGGGCTCAGAGTGAGTGTTGGGATGTCGGGAGATCTGGGGGGGGGGGGGGGGGGGGGCCTACGGTGGCTGCTGCATCTAATCATCTGTGTCTTTTATTTAGGGACATGGAGAACTTTACAGGAGAGGTCAAAGATAAATAGAAGTTCTTGTTCCCCTTTATTATTTTGTTTCATGATTATAAACTGATATTAAATTCAACTTAAAAAACAGTGAGGAAGCTTTGGTTCGTTTTAAGATACGGGAGATTGTGTTTGCCATCTGCTCCTCCAGAGGCATCATGGACATGAGGAGATAAGTCACACAGGGGTTAGCGGAAAGCCCATCAGCCCACGGTCTCCTGCTGGTGCTGTTATCAGCAAGAATAAAATAAACCTCTCAAATATTATTGGACGTTGAGATTTTTTTAATGTTTTATTCTTTTCTGCATTAAACACAACTTGACTCATTGAAATTAGACCCTTGGGTTCAAACTAAATAAACTAAACCAAACATTTCCTTCCGTGTTATTTCTTAATCCCTTGAAGTGCAGCATAAATATTTGACTCTAAAGCTGCTCAAAGACATTAAAAGCTAATATATGGACCCACAATGGATTTATAACCTAATTAAAGACAACAATTGGACATTTCCTGTAGATTTTCAGTATTTTTAAAGATTTTGTTAGCATCTGCAGAGCGTGTTTTTCCCAGTCTGAGATGTGACTGTTGAATGAGGAAACAGATGTTTTTACTTTATTAAATCTTCCTGAATGTTTAAAATGTTTTGCACTTTCACAAGCTCCTAAGGACCGTTGTGATTGAAGAGCTTTTGGGGGGGTGGCATGATGCGTCTGACATGCTTATAAAAAAAAGCAGATGTTTGATATTTTCTATTCATCAATGAAAACAAACCCATATAAATAATCATGATGCATCGGGGTATTGAATCGTTGATCCAGTAATTGTAATCGAATCGGAGGACTGGTGAAGATTCCCACCTCTAATATGAGAACATCTTTATAAAGCTTGGATACTTAGTTAGATAATAAAGAGTTCAACTATAACCATAAACAGTAAATGCATTTCTCAAGCACGAAAATTCAAAATAATGTCCAATTTACCATTCAAAGCTTTGTATTATTGACAGAACATCCCTATCTGGGATTAAATTGTCTTTTTGTATCCACAAGGGTCCAATATAATAGTCAAATTCAGAAAACTACAAAATCTCACATGGAACCCTCGTGGTCTGCTTCAGACATGATTGGTGGATCTCTACGTGTGTTGTATGTCAGGCCCACGAAACGCCTATAAATTTGAAATATTTTAACCATCGTTTTGTGGATTGACAAATACCACTAGGAACATTTTTATGTATTTCACAACCTTAGGAGCTGCAGATAAATCTTTATATAATAGAGGAATTTCCGCCTTAGACGGGGCTGTTTTGTTATTGACATGTTTCAGATGTTTGGATTTCCATTTTTATGTTTGTGTTGGTCGTATTTGACCTCTGAACCGTTTTTATTTTCCACGTCTTCTCTCGTTCTCAAACAGACAAGTGGTCTCCCGCCCTGCAGATCCGCACAGTGTTGCTCTCTATCCAGGCGTTATTAAGTGCTCCCAACCCAGATGATCCCCTGGCAAACGATGTCGCAGAGCAGTGGAAGAAAAACGAAAGCCATGCCATTGAGACAGGTGAGCAGAGGACGGCGGCTTCTCCTCTGAAACGCTCAGCACGGAGAGCCGTGAACGGCACATATTTCCAGTGGGAGAGATTGACAGATGGCAGCAAATATTAGCCGAGTTCCTCTGAAAATCCACCCACAGTGCAAATGATGCGAAGGTTTATGATAGATTGTCTGGCAGCAAAAATGTAATAGCTGTCCTGACTCAACAGCTTAGGCAGTGCTCTATGTAAGTGCAAATATGGAAACATCATTTGACTTAAAACACAAACATGAGAAAGCAGCCTGAAGGTGAAGTGGTGTGTGTGGAGAAGTGAACGCCACCTGAAGCTTGCCTTAGCAGTTTTACTGCTTTGAGTTAAATTTCTCTTGAATGAACCTTACTGTATCCAGTTTGGATGCACAAGAATGATCCATAAACAAGTAAACCAATGAGTTTTCATTTAAACATTAAGATTATCACCTGGCAAAAGTTACGCAAGACCAAGGCAGTGTCCAAATTCAGGGGTAGCATCCTAGTAAGGACCCATCCTACGCAGGCCGCATAGGTCAGGTTCTTCCTAAACCACTAAAACCAAAATGGACAGTCTAGCTATAATATATACTCCCGCCTATAGGTTAACCGTTATATCGGGACGATATTTGCTGTGTTTTTTGTACATCTGCCGATTTAAAGTCGGGCACATCTCGGGGCAGCCTGGTGCTGTTGCAGAAATTAATTTAATGTATTTTCACTTTCACTAATAACATCTACATACTAAATACTCTAACTTAACTTTATTTAGATGTCTGACTAGAACACTGAGAAGTGCACAAAGTTACATTTTGTGCATCAACTGATGTTTTTAGTGACATTTTAGCATGAAAATAAGGTGGAAAATGGTTTTCGGCCATGAAAATCAGCATTTGTCCTGTCGCCTAGCAACTGTAACAGCGCTAAACAAAGTCAAAACTTAGCAGCAATAAAATAACTACAGGACCTGTCAAACAAGCTCGTTTACGAATATTTTTCTGACTTTCTGACAAAATTTTTCTTTAAAAAACAAATTTGCAAATGTAAAATTATTCAGTTTGAGGTTTATGTTGGGACAACATTGTCATTTCTACTGTCAACACTTTAGTTAAAAAAAAAAGGAACCTAGAAATCAAACACGTTAACTCATTCGCTGCCAGCCGTTTCCGGATCGGTAAAGCCCTTCGCTGCCAGCGTTTCTCAGTTTTTTTAAGAGTCACAGAATGTTGTGCGCTAGGATGATGTCGATGCCAAAGCAAAGCGGAGACTCACCTCTTACATCAGAAAGAATCCGCGTGTTTCGAGCTTTATCCATTCTTTCATAATCCGTTGTTGAATTGTGATCGGCAGAAGCTTTTCTGGTTCGCGCCTCACTGTTTTTTACAGCAGCAGCCCAAAACGATCTCCTAACACATGGATTTTCTGCGACCTGATCACGTGACGTGTGACATATGCAGATGAAGATCGGCTTTAGAGCTGAGATGTTTGTTCTCACGGTGCGGGGGCTCGTTCTGATGCCCACACAGTAAAAAAATGCAAATGACGACTTTAGTCGTCATTGGCAGTGAACGAGTTAATGTCGGTAGCTCATAGCTGCCCCAGAACACCTATACACTTTATGCTCCAGATGTGTGTGTGTGTGTGTGTGTGTGTGTGTGTGTGTGTGTGTGTGTGATCATGATCAGTAAACATCACAGCTGGTCTGTTTGTTTCCTCAGCCCGAACATGGACCAGGCTCTACGCCAGCAACACTGAAGTATAGAAGAGTCAAGAAGAGGCGTCTGAATGTGATCGACATAATGTACTCAAATTCAGTCAACGTTTGAATTTAACGGATACACACACACAAACACACACACACTATTATGAAATAAGTCCAAATCTATTTGAAAGAAATAAGAATTACTGCTGCAAGCCTTTGGGTGACTTATTTTCTTCTCTTAAAACGCGTTAAATGTGTGTTAGCCTCGTCTTTTTTCCCTCTCATTCTTTCTTTTTCTGTGATGCTATTTAAATGCAAGGACAGAGATCGACACCCTCCCCACGTCTGAGTCTTGATTCGGGCCCAGGCTGGTACGTTTGGAAAAAAATCTTCATGTATTAAAGTTTTCTTTCTTTTAACAAATGGCATTATTTGTTACTACACCTGTATGTCTTTTTGTTAATTATGACTCGTGTTTTTTTTCCATCACATCGTGTGCATCTCTCATTTTCCACCATTTATTTACAGGTTTAGGTTTTCTAGTTAGTGGAGATAAAGGCTTGGGTCTGGATGTTTCACCAAATTAATGTTGCAGAAACACAAAAAGGCACTTAACCCTAAACTTTAGAAAAGTGACGTTTTCAAAAATCAGTCTGAAAGCAAGTAAAAATGAAAACACCCTCAAGTTTTACATAAATTGTAATCAGTCAAACCAATGTTATTATCTTACAATTAGAAGATTTTAGCAATATTTTTACTGTAATATAAAAACGTCTTGAAAATATCTGTCGAACTTGATTTTAGAGAATAGACTACGCTGTAGTCTATTGATTGATTGATTGTAGTCACAATTAGAATTTCTAGGTGTGTAGAATCATTTCTGGTCAAGTGATCAACACGTCTGTTAACATCTGGACTTTGGTTTAAAAGGGGAGAATAAACAGATTAATGTTGGATTACAAGTAAGCAGGTTCTATGATCAAAATCTACAGATTACATTTGTGATTGCAGCTCAGTTTTTATTTTTATTAGTCGAGCTTGTTGGACGGCTCGGAGGGTGAGCCGAGTCGTGGGCTTGTAAAGTTTCCAACCATCTCAAAAGTAGACATGCGATTTTAAATGTTGAAAATTATTTTCAAGAGCAGAAAATTAATGATTTTAATTTTATTCAGATGTTTTTTTATCCTCTTCATGCTTTTTTTTTCTTTTTATTTTAGTTTTAAATTCAGCATAATTTCAACACCAGAACCAAGGAAACAAACTCTGTTCATTTTTGTCAGAGTTGGTGTTTTGGGTGCTCTTTTTAAAGGGAAACACGTTTTTTTTTTCTAATGTGAGTTAGTTTGTGAGGGTCAGAATGACCTTTGACCCTTTCGTGATGCTGATGTGATGTTTATGCAAGTGGATTTAATAGCAGAGAGGAGAAATTAGGATATTCTGATGACAACATGTTCCAAATAAAAAATTTAAAGTTAAAAAATCTACCTTAGTGGGTTTTGTATTGTCTGCGGAAAATGTCAGATTTCTTTATCTGAACAAGATTAAACCCTAATTATTTGCCCTAAAAGATGCTGAATTGATGGGGTTTTTGTTATTTATTTGGAAATATTGCATCTTAGCAACTTTTTCTCCATTTATTAAATTATTAAAGAACAAAGAAGATGGCTTAAAATCTGGTGTATCCCAAAAAAACCAAATGGTGATAGAAACTAAAGGAAACAAAATAATGAAGTTAGTTAAAATATAAGACATCCAACTGATAAATGAGCTCCTGCAAAAGGGAGTTCTGTTAATTCCAGCACCTTTGCATCAACAACTCCAAGCTGTAAATAAACTGAGTTGAGTGAATAAGAAGTCTTCAATTTTTTTATATGAACTCACGAAGCCGCGTCTGAGACACGTTGGATGAAGGGTGACCACACCGTAAATCACAGTTATAAATAAATGATAAATTGTTTAGACCATAAGGGTTAACATTTTTAAAGACAGAACCAAGACTCAAATTAGTAGTAGAAATGAGGTTATCATTTTAAGAATGCAAACATGCTATGGTTCATTTTTTATTTTTACTGCTGAAAATAGGCTTCGGTAAACACAATTATCAAAATGTTTTAAAAAGTTCCAAATCCTGTTTGGATCCACCATTCTAGAAATGCAATTGGTGGGCTGCACAAATAACTCCGAAGCCCCCCACCCCCACCCCCCCTCCCGGTCCTCACTTTGGACACACACCTGTTTTGGCTTGAGATGCTAATTTAAATCAGAACAGGTTTATTGTTGACCTTTTCTTTTCCTTTTTTTTTTTTGTTACATTTTAAAACGGTAAATATAATCTGTTCTGGTTGAGGGTCCTGAAATGCTGTTCATGTCCACATGAGGGAGCCATTGAGTCTAATAGAATCAAAACTACTGCACGTTCTAGGCCCCATCAGCAAATTGCTTTCAGACATGAAAAATGCCAAGATCCAAGGCAACGTAAATGTGTATCTGATGCACACAAAGAAGACAAACAGGTCAAGGCTAATCATGTCTACTATGGATGCTGGCATTAAACACTTTAAACTACTTTTTGCAACACTATTAATACTTTATGTATTTTACTTCTAAACTTACCTCGTAATGGAAGCGTAAATGTCCTCATTTTACATATAAATCAACAAGTTATTCTATTTTAAATGCTTCAAATGTGCACCAGAAGAAAATGCTGCAATCCTGTAACGTAATCACTTGTATCCTCAAGGGGGCGCTCTAAACAGACGTTTCTCAGCAGAACTATTTAATATAAAATCATGTGTTGATAGGGGAATTGCTTTGGAGACTTTTTTTTTATTCTTTGTCCAACAGGAGGCACATTTTTTGGATTAAAAAAAAGAAAGTTGGCCAATGTTTCACAGTCATATCTGTTTATATGGCAGAAGTGACTCATTCAGGCTGGTATGCCTCATTTCTTTTGAGTGAAGAGCAGGAAACGATTCACCCTGTAAAATCTGACAAAACATTAACCCGTCAGCTCTGGAAAGGCTCAGATCAGAGAGGATCACTGACTCATAACAAACCCATAAACAGGAACTCAGGTGAGCTAAAACTCCAAACATTTATATCGTGCATCTTCCTCACTGAAAATTTGATAAAGTTATGGAGCATACAGGAGATTTCATTTTTCATAAGAGTGAAATTTGCAAATAAAACCACAAGATTATACCCATAATCCTCACTAATGTTTATGCAGCAGTGGCGGCTCTAAAAAACTTTACACGGGGGCCAAAGGTGGCAATGGTGGAGCTCCTTGTTGAAGGGTGTGAACATCTATATAGTCTATAAATAGTATCATTTCTTCTTAGAAAAGAAAAACAAGTTTTAGGTATACAAGAGAAAAATAAATATAGAAGACAAAGTCACGTCTTTGCTGTGCGGGCCTTTACTGTGCATTTAGCCGTGTAAGTTCATGACAATACAGAGCTCCAGCCGCACCGTGACCTAAGAGGACGCCGAGCCAGCATCCTAAACTTAGACCTTCTCCTCTGACATGCCGGATCATCTCTCTCTGTGACTGCTGACTGCAGGTGAAAACATCCCCGTCACAAGCTCGCCGTGATAAGCTGACAGGTGGAGAAGGACTTCCTGTTATGACTGGAGCACACCAGGAGCTCTTAATGGAAACCTGACTGTTGCCGTGGTAATGATGGGCGCTTTTCTGATAGCCTGCTGGCTCTACATTTGCTCCGTGTGTTTTTTTCCTTTCATTTACTTCTTAATCCTCTCAATTCTACCTCCATGAATCCCTTTCATCCCTCTCAACCCCTGTTCTACCTCACTCTCCTTTCTTCTGCTCTCCTCCTCCTCTCTGTCCCACTGTAGATAAAGCAGAAGGAGTGAAGTCTGAACCTCCTCACCTCAGCCTCCCCCGTTACATAACCACCCTGATTATCCCCCCATGCGTAAAAACAAAATTCAGCAAAGTTAAAAGGGAATCCCTCTGCTTGGGGGTGCAGCAGCAATTTCTCCAAATGACATCCATCTTTCAATATTTCAGGAGATTTCTGGTTGTACAATCGAGCTGCAGTGGAATATTGCTACAGGCTGTGATTTTCCGATCTGCTTTTAAACATCAAACACCATCTTTCCACTCCTCTTCTCAGGCTTCTTAAACCTTTAACCCCCAGAGCCCCGAGGCCGTTTTTTATCTGCCCATGACAGCCACAACAAACCTCTCAAGGTTTTCAGGCTGCTCTCAAACACCATAAAGTCATGTTGTAATTCAGGTCCAAACACATTCGGTGCATTTTATTATTGTAAATGACTAATTAAGTTGGAATGTTTCATTTTTACATAAAATTAAGTACACATAACTTCAAAATAAAGAATATTTACCTTATATGGGTTTTTGTAAATGTCATGTTTGACGTGATGCAGCTGCTAGCGATGCAAAAATCTATTTTTATTTTATTTTAAAAACAAGTAAGCATTTCGCTGTCTTTATTGTTTATGCATGAGGCAGCGGTAGGGGGTTTCTCTTCTGGTCCCGTGAGCTTTTCCTCCTCAGTGAGAACAGGCTGTCCAGAGCCATCCCTCTTCCTCTATATATAACAGCCCTGCAGACAAGGACACTACAGCACATCTCACTGTTGTGTGGGTGTGTGTGTGTGTGTGTGTGTGTGTGTGTGTGTGTGTGTGTGTGTGTGTGTGTGTGTGTGTGTGTGTGTGTGTGTGTGTGTGTGTGTTTGCCTTTAAAAGCACACACCAGACTCCTAAATGTCAGAGAAATGGGCTACAACAGTAAAACTACCGTTTGACCCAGTCCAGATTCAAATCTGACATTTTGCAAACTTTTTAAAAACCTAATTTCAACATAAATGATCAGAAATCAGACTTTTCTCATCTCCCTTCAAGTTTTTTTGTTAATTTACTGATGGATATCTACGTAAGATTTACTCTTGCTCACACGCATGTGCATGTGCACACAGACACACACACACACTGGCAACAGTCCGGTCCAGGAGTGTTTAATGTAAATAATTAACAGCTCCCATCCAGCTGATCCACCACCAGACTTGTCAACAAACCCACGTCTGTTTTGTTCTAGATCCCATCAGAGGGAGCAATGTGGGGGTTGACTTTGATCAATTACCTGTCCAACGATTTGCCAACAGGCACTCAAGCGCTGTCGTTAGTTTACCCAGAGAGATTAGATGAACTCAGACTAAACTGTGGTTCCTGATCTTCTGAACAAAATCCACCCTCTCTCTACAAATCTACAATCTCTGAGATTTGATGGGTTAAAGTGAGGATTGGTCAGCAGGAGTGACTGCGTGCATCATGTTGCAGACATTACATAATGAGATCATGCAGCCCAGAATCCACACAAACATCAGACAGCGATAAGAAGCAAGGGGTCAAAGATATTTTAAAAGACCAAACTCAGTGGAAGTGAACACAGAGGGTCTTACAGTAAATAAAAGAAAGACAGAAAAAAAGAAAGCAATCTTTTAAAAGACACCTCTCATGATAAAGATCACGAGGTGCTTCACAAAAACAAAAACTCTAAAATATAAAAAGATTTTTTTAATTAATTTTAAAATAACAAAAACAATTAAAATTGTGATAAAAATGTAAGAAAAGGGAGAGAGAAAATGAACAGGTAAGAGGGAAATTGGTAGAAAGGCGAAATAGGTAGAAAGAGGGTGATGAAGGTCACCCCAAAGGTCAGCCTGAACAGGTGAGTCTTCAGCTGCTTTTTAAAGGAGACCACTGAGTCCACTGATCTCAGGCTCAGGGGGAGATAGTTCCAGAGTCTGGGGGCCACAGCAGCAAATGATCTGTCACCTTTGGTCTTTAGCCTGGTGCGTTGCACAACCAGTAGGCTTTGATCACTGGACCTCAGGGACCTGCTGGGGGTGTAGGGACTGAGGACATCACATCACCTGTAATAATGACCAGAACTGTTTTTTAAGTAACAATGTGTATTTTGCCTGGCAATAGGGGGCAGCACATACCTAAATCATTGCAAGAATGCAGTAGTTTTGTGTTCGAGTAAGACCGTGCTGAGGGGTGGCCATTAGGGTAAAACACTCCTGGGAGAGCAACCTTCAGCAAAATAACGAACACATCAGCCTTCCTTTCATCACTGGCATCAGGTGAAGAGGTAAATGTGGGGTTTGATGCAAATTGAGCCAAACGCACCATGAAAGCTTCATAAGAAGTCCCAGCATTGTCCTTTAGGGTTATTAGATGTCACCATGCTTCTAAACTTAGCTTCAGGGATCACCACACCTTCTGCCAGAGGTCTAAAATGATCCGTGCTGTCACTTCTGGTCATTATGGAGTCATGGTAGTGATTTTGTCTTGACCATATAAACATCAGGCGAGCTCCTGTTTTAGGACAATTACTCTGCCAAATCCTAGATGTGCTTATTAAGGAACATAAACAACATTTGAAAAAAAAAAAAAAATTTCAAAATGTTACTTGAGTTGCAGGGATTCAGCAGCACTTCCACTCCCTCCCTTTCTTCTGTATTCAGGGCACTGCTTCTTGCATAACAGCTCATTCATAAAACAGCACCACACCTCAGGGAAGGGATGAGGAAAAGGCCCGAGTCGTTCAGAAAACATCTATGCTGGGAGAATTTTCTGCTGCAGTCTGAAACGTTTTGATGTCACGCCCTGATGCATTTACGCGCTGCAACCGTCAGAATGCGTTCTTTGAATGTCCTCTAAAGAAGCTGCTAGTTTAGGCCGTTCAGGCTGAAAAAGCGTTTCAGTCTCAGGCAGACCGAGTTTTAATACTGCTCAAAGACTCATCTGTTGGAGAGAGAAGGAGAAAATGTCATCACTAGGGATGCACCGATACTGGTAAAAGTTAACCGATACCAATGCGGTTGCTTGAAAGTGGCATGATAAATGATAAATGACCCGCACTATAGCGCCTCTCAGAGTAAGGACTCCAAAGCGCTTTACACTACAGTGTATCATTCATCCATTCACACACACATGGTGATGAGCTACAGTGTAGCCACAGCTGCCCTGGGGCGCACTGACAGAGGCAAGGCTGCCGAGCACAGGCTCCACCGGTCCCTCCGACAACCACCAGCAGGCAAGGTGGGTAAAGTGTCTTGCCCAAGGACACAACAGCAGAATTCTCTGTCCGGAGCCGGGATCGAACCTGCAACCTTCCGATTACTGGACAACCCGCTCAACCTGTTGAGCTACTGCTGCCCAATCACTGTAACTGTAACTGCATCACTGTAACATTTCTGTTCACCTAATATTTTAGTTTTGTGATTATTTCTATTCATATATTTTACCTTTAATCTACCTCACAGTCTTTTCCTGATGAAAGCAGAGAAGAAAATAAAACCTGTATTCCAATTCATAGAATTTTTTTGTGTGGTAGAAGTATCGGTACCGGTAATCAGTATTGGCGAGTACTCAGATCCAAGTATCGGTATCATATCAGTTTTGAAAAAAGTGGTATCGTTGCATCCCTAGTTATCACCATGACTCATTGTCTGTCTGAGCATGGAGTAAAACGCAATTGCTGGATAATGTATTGCTTTACAGCCTCAAAAAACAAATAAACCTATAAAGAAAACAGGAAAGAATGAAATACTTACATGAATCCAGATTCCAAAATTCTCTGAAGAGTCAGGACTTTATTATGGTAGCCATTGCAGGAATATCAAAGCTATTATTACCCTCCAAACTGGTCAGGGAATGTCTTTTACAAAATAATACAAGCAATAAGACAAAAGGTGCCCAGATCCAGTGTGTGAAACACGGTGGTGGTAGTTTCATGATTTTTCTTAACACAGCTTTTGTTATTGATTTATTTGAACTCTAAGGCAAAACTCCAGGCTTGAGATTAAGATTCTCAATTTTAACTTTTTTTTTAACTTTTGATTGGGTTCCATTGGACCTGAAATAATTAAAACTGACTCATTTAAATGTTTTTCTTAAGTCAAATCAAATCCTGAGCTAAAGACAATGGAAATGTTGTAGTAAAACCTGAAACTGGCATTTTACGTGAAGAAAACCATCAGAATTGTAGGGGTGATGCTTATGTGACCAGAGAAATGATGCTAACAGATGTATAAACCGATAACTAATAGACATGTAAAATACACTCCTCGTTAATAAAAAAACAAAACACTTTTTGTTGTGTTGCAATGGATTTATTTGCTGAGTGACACCTGTAGACATACAACCTGACAGGAAACAGGAAATAAAGCAGACGTTCAGGAGAGGTTTTATTTTTCTATCTGATGTCGTTGCATCCCTCTCACATTCTCTCATCACAGCACAGATGGCAAAACAGGTCCTGTCATCTCATTCATTACCGAGGGCTATTTTAGCTAACGGTTTGTTGCCCCATCATGTCTGACGAGTCTTCAAACCTCTGTGTCACTAGAACACACGAGGAACTTTCTTTACACTAAACACGTTCTCTTTTTAACTCTTTCTCTCCCAAAAGGTCTTTGTAGACTTCCTGAACCATTCAAGTTTATAATGAGATTCTAAAAAAACTTTTATGTTCTGACAATCCTCAATATTGCTGGCTTTGTTTCAGTGTGAAAATCTGTTAAGTTAAATGGATAAAATAAACACACTGACAGGAACATGAGAAAATACTTGAAAATTTTTGAATAAAAAGGCATTTTGGTATATAAATTGTGGAGAAAACAAACAAAAAAAATCAAATTTCAAAATTCCACAAATAATTAAATGCAATTGATGAAAAAATTTCTAAGCTGATTTAAGCTTTTTTTGGGAGTCTTCTAAAATATTTTCATGTCTTACTTTTATAACTAAAATGAAGACAAATTACTTGTGTGCTTTAATAATTATTTTACTATCTCTCTCTCTCTCTCTCTCTCTCATATATATATACATACATATATATATATATATATATATATATATATATATATATATATATATATATATATATATATATAATAAGGCGGGATTGGTCTGTCTAAATGATCCTTAGGTGTGAGTGTGTGTGTGCATGATTGTTTGTCCTGTGTGTCTGTGTTGCCCTGCGATGGACTGGCTCTCTGTCCAGGGTGTACCCCGCCTACTTGCCCGTTGACTGCTGGAGATAGGCACCAGCCCCCCCGCGACACTGCGTGGACAAGCGGGTTCAGAAGATGGATGGATGGATGGATAATAAGGCGGGTTAAGGGTCTTGCCCAAGGACACAACAGCAGCTTTCTATTGTGGGAGCCAGAATTTAACCTGCAACCTTCCAATTACTGGATAACCCGTTCTACCTCCTGAGCTACTGCTGTCCCAAATATTTGAATTTCGTTAAATTCACCTTCCTTTAATTTTGACACAAACATGTGTTTTTCAAAAATCTATCTCAGTGTTATTTATCACCTCTTGCCCTCATTTGTATTGATTTACTTCCGGTAAACGAAACAAAAATGTTCTGTTGAAACCATTTTGAACATCTAGGAGTTCCCAAAACCTTCCTGCTGACTCAGTCTGGTCTCCTCTGAGACCCTTTATTTCTAATTCCTGCATTAGAAACCACCTGTTTGGGTGGGCCGCTGTGTCATTGTTGCGGTGGGGTTTGGTCTCGTATGGGAACTCACTGTCTGGCTTTGTTTATGCTCCTCAAAGCCTAATCTTCCCATGATTATAGTGTCTGATTTTGTTCTACCTCAAGGAGACACAGGCATCACTCGGTTTCCAGTGACGTTAACCATTTTTTGTCTTAAAGCTTTAATTTATATTTTAGAGCATCAAAAACACTTTCCCATGCACTACTTTATGTTTTATATACATCCCCATTAATCCATGTGTCATTTTGGCTGTATGAGAATCTCAGTGAGTCGACATCATCCCAGCTATCGTAATAACAGGCTTTAATATGCTCTAACAAGCAGCGCTTGTGTCCTTCAGCCTTCATAAACACATCCTCATCATCCTCCTCCTGAGCTGACTGTAAGTCTCATAAATCCTGTAGGAAACATGCTAATGTGATCTGTGTACAGTATTGTCCTTATTTATTAGCTACAATCTGAGATGTAATGTGGGGCAATGGTCGCAGAGCAGCTAATCCACCCCATAGGGTTGCAGGTTTGAGCCCCGTTTGTCCCAGTCGTTGTGTCCTTGGGAAAGACATTTGATCCACCTTGCTTGCTGGTGGTGGCTGGAGGGACTGGTGGTGCCAGCACTCTGCAGTGTTGCCTATGTCAGCGCACCCCAGCCAGGCAGCTGTGGCTACATTGTTGCTCATCATCACCAGTGTGAGAATGTGTGTGAATGTGTGTGTGTGTGTGTGTGTGTTTGTGTGTGTGTGTGTGTGTGTGTGTGTGTGTGTGTGTGTGTGTGTGTGTGTTTGTATTCAATACATACTGATGACCACTTTGACTATTTTCCCTACAATGTGAGGACATTTCTGAAAGTGAGGACATTTTTTTTTGGTCCTCGTTTTTTTTAGAAGCTTACCAGTTGGTTTTTGAGGTATGGTGCGAATTAAGTTTTAGTTTAGGTTAGCGTTAGGAGTAGATCAGCATTGGTTATGGTTAGGGTTAGGCTATGGGTTAGGTATGATGGAGTTACGAAAATGAATGGAAGTCAATGGAGGGTCCTCACTATGATGGAAAGACAGACGTGTGTGTGTGTGTGTGTGTGCGCGCGCATGTGTGTGTGTGTGTGTGTGTGTGTGTGTGTGTGTGTGTGTGTGTGTGTGTGTGTGTGTGTGTGTGTGTGTGTAACAAACCTCGAGGGAATCATGGCTGCTGAGCCAGATTCTGTTGGAGGTTTCTTCCTGTTAAAAGGGAGTTTTCCTCCCCACAGACAAGCCTTACAGATTTACTCTCAGGTGGAGCATCAAAGCTTCTGCTTTAATGTCACGCCTGATAATTAAAACTTTATTGTTATTATTTTTGGATGCTTTATATTTCCGACCAGACAAGGAGACAGACAGAGGTGAAAGAGAAATTGGGGGGGGTTCAATGATGAACAAGAGTCTGCTTCAATGATGAACAAGAGTCTGCTTCTAGACCTGCAGAAAGAGAAAAACAACAATACAACTAGAGCAAGCCATCACTGCATCAACCTGATGAGGAAATATAAAATCAACATTGTTTTACTGAACAATCACACGATAATAAATCACAGTGCATTAAGTGCCAACCACAGCCTTAAGACATGTGTTGAACATGCCCAAGTCCATACTTATGAGAGCACCTGTGTGTGTACCCGTATATATATGTGTATATGTAAGGTTTCTCTATAGGAGCGTCCAATAGAGTGTGAGGGGCCACAGATCTGCCCCCCAAAGATGTGTAGGAGATGGAGGGAGCTCCAAGCCCCAGAGATCCAGGAGCTGCCCCAGAGCACAGGGACCCCAGGGAGACTGCAATCAGAAAAGCCCCTGCCCCCTCTCGAGAGGCGCAGAGGATTGCCCCACAGACGCAGTCATTCAATTCAATTCAATTAAAAAATACTTTATTAATCCCAGAGGGAAATTAATGTTTCAGTACACACAATTCAGAGATCAGTCATACATAGGCATAGACACGTGACAAGAATTGGTGACTGTGGTCATTCGCAACCCTGAGTCGCGCTACCTTAATAGAGATCAGAGGGTTACATGAGGATTGGTTCAGGTGGAGGGAAAAAAAGGCACTTCAGAGTTACCCTCCACAGGGAGGGCAGCTTTGCTATGCAAAAAATGGTAAATGGTAAATGGCCTGTATTTGATATAGCGCCTTCTAGTAAGTAGTAAGTAAGTAAAGTTTATTTATATAGCGCCTTTCACAGTTATAAATCACAAAGCACTGTACAACATGAGTAAAATCAGGGCAAATACCTCAAACCAATAAAAACATCATAAAAACAATAGCAGAGTCTTCTAGAGTCCTGGAACCCCCCAAGGCCCTTTACAACACAATCAGTCATTCACCTATTCACACACACACTCACACACTGATGGTGATGAGCTACGATGTAGCCACAGCTGCCCTGGGGCGCACTGACAGAGGTGAGGCTGCCGAGCACAGGCGCCACCGGTCCCTCCGACCACCACCAGCAGGCAACGTGGGTTAAGTGTCTTGCCCAAGGACACAACGACAGCAACAGACTGAGCGGGGCTCTAACCTGCAACCTTCCGATTACGGGGCGAGCACTTAACTCCTGTGCCACCGTCGCCCACAGACCTCAGACAGAAATGCAACAGACTTCAGACATCACACTCTCTCGCTCATGCTCACACATACACATACAACCTAAGACTTATAGAAATGAACGCTAGACACCCATAGGTGAACTTTTAACTAATTGACATAATGAATGAATGAATCAGTCAATCAATGTTTATTCATAAGACGTTTATTTAAACTTCCTAGGGGCTGACCAAAGCGCTTATTATTTTAAATGGAGTTAAGAACAAGTAAAATGTTTAAGAAAAAAACTGTTAAAAACAATAAAGTTAAAATGATAACAATAAGAGCACAAGATTACGATATTTCAGGGATTACAATACTTCAGGGTATTCAAAAGCCTGAGAAAGAGGAGTGTCTTTATTCCAGATTTAAACGCAGGTCAAGTAGTAGATTTTTCCACAGCTTTGGAGCTGAGAATGAACCATCACCCCACTTTGTGTGTCTAGACCTTGGAACATGTAAATAAAATTGACGGAAAAACTGAACTCAGTGCACTGATTAAGATTTGATTTGAATTGAAGGTGCTATGTCAAACAGAGAACATTTATAATCCAGCTGAAACCATATTTTAGGAAGTTTTGGATTGGCCACACTTTTCCTCCTGCTCATCTGGAGCCTGCATGGGATGTCAATATAAACATGACCTAAAAACTCAAGCTGAAGTTAGCATAAGATGATCTTGCATCATTCTGGGAAAAGCTTTGTGGACATCTCAGAGTCATTTGAAGAGGTGACAAAAGCTCAACAGCTGATAGCAGCTCACAGCCGTCTCTGCAGCCTCAGCGCTGGTTGGCAGCTCATGACATCACGGGATAAGTTTCATCCCATGAGAACATTCATCTCATCCTTGGGATTCAAGAACTTCTTCGTTTTTGTTTTTAAATGTGAAATTATGGATACATGTAGGATTTTCAAATCCTTATTTTGAATCTTTTGTGTAAAAAAAAGCACCGACTGATGTTTCCTGACTGGGAAGCAGAGATTCGCACATGTGGCTGATATCTGAGAGCTTTGCACTGAGGTCAAAAGAAGAGACTTAAGCTAATCAGATCAGGATTTTATAATCACAGTTGGCTGCAGCCTCTGAGTGGATCATGGGGATTAGACTCAACGCACCAGACTTTCAGCATCTGCTTACATTGTTTTAAATGTGCAGCAGGAGTTTTGATGTTTATACTCTGTGTGACAGTTGAGTTCTTTCTGCCGGCAGAAAGCAGATGTTATTTGATGCCGGTGATAACGAGAAGACAACGACAGGCAGAGCTTCAGTCCTGGCTCCTTCGTCCCTCCATCTGTCTCACGGACAGCCTGACGAAACCGGAGTCCTCCTGTCCCTTCATGCCTCAGCTAAAAGAAGATCTCTGATTTACTCTCCTTTGCAACGCAAGGCTGATGATTGCCACTTTAAGTGCACGATGACAGCTTCATTTCCCTCTCAAGTGACCGGAGCTATTGGGATTAGAGCATCTGTTTTCATATTTGCAATCAAAATTGAGTTCAGTAGGTTAATTTATTTACATCGTTCTTGTTTTGTTCCACGCATAAAAACCTAAATTTGTCCGCTCACATCAGATGAAAACATGAGCTGTCGTCCTGGTTTAGTCACCACGTCAGTGTCTAACTAACAAACAGTGAGCCAAAATAAGACAATGCAGCTGTTTGATTTCCATTCAAATCAGTGTGATGACATCTTTTTTTTTATCCATGCAGTGATTATCTCCACAGCTTATTCAGGATCTAAAAACAACATGCTAGGTTGAGCGTTAGTCCCGTGACATGAGTCAACACATCAGTGAGTTCTGCAAACCATGCTCAATGATTTTCAGCAGATGTGGAGATCTCTGTCAGGAGAGTCTGAGAGAAGTTTAGTGAGTCATGAGACCTCAAGTCTCAACGTAACTATGGACTATGGATCAACAGGGATTCACTTAACTGCCTAAATAAAGACGTGGATTGTCTCAGTCTGAAGCCACTTTGTTCAGCCTCATTCAGTGATGTTTGTCTTTAAAGTTCTGGAGACTTCCAGGGTTTTTAGCACACAGAAGTGAACAGTGTATCATAAACACATACACTTGAACTGTAATTGGATTATTGTGTTTGAGTTTTACCAGTTCAGTTAGGGTGCACATGTAGTTTCTGAAGCCTCACCTGTTGACAGAATGTGGTGCATTTCTTTGAGATGACCCTTACATAATGCTAAGGCAAAGATGTCACTTAATATAGATTTGATTCTTTAAAGTGACAGTGTGTATTTTTTCTGGCGATAGGGGGCAGTAGATACTTAAATTGTTGCAAGCAAGCAGTGTTTTTGTGTTGAAATAAGACCCAACAGATGCCCATTTGGGTCAAAAAGTCCTGAGGAGTGCAAACTTCAGCAAAATGACAAGCACATCAGACTCCCTTTCATCAGTGGCAACGAGTAAAGAGCTAAATGTGTAAAACAACGTTTATGAATGGTCAAAGTTTTGTAACTGTTTGTTACAAATCAGTAAATGTATTTTGTCCTCAAGGGCTGCCGTAGAAGGAAACATGGCATCTAATATGGCGTCGCCCTGAGACTTAGGGTGTTTCTCAATATCAAGGCGCCTGGCCTTGCAAGGCGATGACTTGCGAGGCCAGGCGCCTTGCTTACGAAGAGACTGTTCTTCCTTGGTCAAGGGAAATGGTTAAATGGAACAGATTTGGATCACGTGACCGCAGCTTCCGCTGTTTACTACCTGCTAGCCACTGAAGCTGCAACTACTAAGCAACTAACCAACCATAGATAACTTCTTTGGATATAAAAGAAAACCATTTAAAATTAGTTGAATTACTTTTAAACTTGAAATTTGCCCCCGAAGTAGCTGCCGGCTTCTGATCCGCCATTCTTTTGAAAATACCGCTGTGTATTCTGGGAAACTTTTGACCAAGGCTAGGCTACAGGACACCTCCTGAAGACCCTGCTCTTCAGAGAGCATCTTCTTAACTAGCACCCTCCCTGTACCCGTCCCCCCTCTCTACTGTCCACTCCTTGTACCCTCCTCTCCATGTTTGATGTCAAGTTGTTATTATTGTTGTTGTTAGCCTCAAGGGCAACATGCCGATTATCACTTGTAAGTCGCTTTGGACAAAAGTGTCTGCTAAATACATAAACATAAACATAAACCTCCCGTGTATCCTTGCTCAACTAGCTAGACGGCTAACAAACGGAGAACACACATGAACACTGGAACACACCTTGGCGGTTCCTGATGACGTATCTCTTAGGCAACTGGGGTGGGACCAAGACATCAAGGCGAGGTTCCTTGGCATTGAGAACCACCCTTGGACATGTATTTTAGACCTGATTTTTATGGTTATATGTTAAGAAGCCGCCAATATTTTTAAACAACTGGGCATCATTTCATTCATTTTCAACAAAATTTTGACAGATATTTCCAGAGATTAACGATAAAAACTACACATTGTCCCTTTAAGGGGATTGGTGTTTATTCAAAAGGACCAAAACAACAGAGCTGCAACACATGTTTTTGCATGTGTTTATTTATGAGGGAAGTGATTGTTTGATTGATCACTAGGGTTAAAACATGATATGATAGTTAGATTGTAGTTAGAATTAGATTGCATCCAAACCAACACCAAATACTTGATTTAAAAAGAGAGTTTTCCTCTCCACTGTCGTTACATGCTTGCTTGGTATGAGGATTGCTGTAAACACTCTGACACTAGTCAGTGACTTGATGCAATCAGATGGGTTCCTTGTTTAGGAAACGTTTTACTGATTGGCTTAATGAACTGAACTGTACTGGAATGGTTACTTTGTGAAGTGCTTCAGGACAACTCCTGCTGTATTTTGGTCCTATATAAATAAACTGAATTGATTTTGAAAACCAAGAAATTAAAGCATTTTTATAATTATCTGTTTCTTGCATAATTTTGTTGTACACAACTGTAAAACTCAATGAATTGCACAGTGTTTTTCTAGGAATACTAACAGCTTCCCTCATGCATTGTAATAGCATCAAGTTTTTTAAATGTTGTATATTTTTGTTTAACAAGCTAAGCTACACACTGACATTGTGGCTGAAAGACAGCTAATCACACTGCATTTTTGCTTTTTAATATCGATTCAGTGTCATAACATAACACATTGCAATATTTCAGAGAATTCATATTTTCTGACACCCCTAACAAATATCATATGGTTATTATAATACATTAGACAAATTTGGATGAGAAAAAAAATCACTTTGCAATTAATTTTGTGACTCTTTTTAGTGTGAAAAAGGCTGTGAAGCAGCTTCATAACATTTTCAGAAACCGTCAGAGCAGCGAAAAACTAAACCGCACATTTGTTGCAGGTGATCAACATCAACATCAACACAAAAGTCCTTTAATATAATTGTATCAGTTTGTTTCTTTCTAAGGACTGCACGATCTGTTAAGCACGGGTCACCGTGTGAACTGCTCCTGCTGCACTGCTGGAATAAATTCATCAGCATTGTTTTTGGGCAGACGCGAGGCCCCGCCTACTCAGACAGGCTCAGCCAATGGGCTCACAGAGGGAAAGTCGGCGCTGAGCGTTCACGGAGTCAGCGCCCATGAGCAAAGAGAGAGGAGAGCTGCGAGGTCTACAGCAGATTCCCTCCCTGCGGGACCGCACTCATTTACCATCACTGGTAGCATCTACTCTTGATGTTGGAAAGTCCTGAGTGGTCCGACGTGGATCTGTCCTGCTCCCCTTCCGCTGATGACTGATCATCCCGGACCTTTGATGCAGAGATTAGCAACGATGCGGCGGCCCTGCTGTTAACTGGTTGGAGATATTTAACGATCGTCATTTAAAAATAACAGTTTTCCGGCTCTGCCATTAAGGAGGGTGAGCGAATTACACCCATGATGAAGCTAAAACCGAACCAAACCAGAACATACGACGGAGAGGGTTTTAAGAAAAGAGCAGCGTGTCTGTGCTTCAAGAACGAACGTGAAGAAGAGGTAAGGAGATGCATCCTCCACAGGCAAACCCGGTGTTTGACCTGATGTGCAGCGGTTGTGTTGTGACTTTGTGGCCTGGACTTTTTCTGGTTATGACTAAAACACATTTTCTCGTGATCAGCTTTGATTTGAACGCGTCTTCTTAATCTTAGCCACATTTTGTTTATTTTTCTCCCGACGTCGCTGTTTCAGTCCGTGGGTACATGGTGATGCGACGTGTGCTATCCAGTTTAGGCTAGTTTGAGGTAGAGAAACGAGAAAAAGCGCTGTCAAGAATGCGTCACATAACTACATATAACGTATTGACTCGACCTTCAGAATAAAACACACTGTCGACGTTCTATCCCAAAAATATGTTTAATAGCGCGATGATGCTTTTATTTTGAAAGCTCATTGAGCTTACATCCCGTTAGCTGATTCGTAGCTTCCAAGTAGCGGACGGAGAGGGCGAGGCGTTGTGTTGTACGCTTACCAAGTTCAACGTGGTCTTGTGTTGAGTAAAAGAAAACACATAAATGTCATAAAGTATTTCTGAATGTGTTTATTGAACGTGACGTCGTTATTTTGTAAGGTCGATTGTTATCATCCATGACGTTAAAACTGCTGCATCCCAGTGGGTGTTGTGGCAATAAAATAACACCTCCATCGTGGTAACTTAAAGTCGCTAATTTTTTTATTGCACTGATAATGAGTAGAGTAACAATAATATCGCTTGCTAAACTGTCTTCAGGAAGTCTGATCATTATACCCACCTTACAAAATAAGTGTATTTTGTAACAGAAAACAAGTGGTTTATTCCAAAACTAGCATATTTTTATATTTTTCTATAAAAGTTCAGTATATAAGTGCACATATATATATATATATATATATATATATATATATATATATATATATATATATATATATACACACACACACACAGTGGGAAAATCCCCAAAATAATGATTATTTCAGTCATTTTGGATGGAAGGATACTGAAACATAGTTCCTATCCAGCTGGCTGCAGGGATTGTCATTTTTCACCTTTCAAAATAAAGGAAGCAGGGACATAACTACTGTTTACCATCAGTGAGTGTCTCCTGCGAGTTAATACTGCAGCACCGACGATTGCATTTGACGACACCGGCAAAAAGCTCCAGAGTTGTTTAAAGTAATTGCAATAACTATTTTTTTTTACCATAGGATGTAATTTTACCGAACTTCGTTTCTACATAACGTGCTTTTAAACACAATAATATGCC
This sequence comes from Nothobranchius furzeri, assembly GCF_043380555.1. Taxonomy (NCBI): domain Eukaryota; kingdom Metazoa; phylum Chordata; class Actinopteri; order Cyprinodontiformes; family Nothobranchiidae; genus Nothobranchius; species Nothobranchius furzeri. The sequence goes on along the minus strand of NC_091741.1, from coordinate 48,773,643 downwards.
AAACATAAATATTGTATTATGATACTTAGAGTTGGTTAAAATTAGGAAGTCTTGAAATGTTTATTTTAACAAATAAAATTACTATACTAACCTAAACAGTATACATATAAATAAATCAAAGTTATGGGAAATTAACTGCAAGTTAAAATAATTTAGTACAACAATTATTCTAAGGGATAATTGAAACTTTAACAGAAAAATATTTGTTCTCTTATACATTTACAAATAATCTGAAGCTTTAGTAGCGTGCTTATTGTCATCTTGATGCACGTTTTGTTTCTTTTGATACTCTGGTTTAAACTCATCACGTGAACCATATTTGTGTCCATAGGTCAGGGCCATCTCCTGCATGTTGCCTGTCTAAACTTAGCATTCTCTCTGCATAGCATAAACAAAGTATTACAGGGATTACAGTTAAAGGTCTCTCTAGAAAACCACGCCTGGACCTTTTTAGTGTTGGGCTATTTAACACACCTCTCTGGAAATGTACGTGTTTACACTCCATGTGTCTGATCAAATACATGTGATAATCTGTTATTAGGTTAGAGTTTTAGGCTTAAACTAGTGACAGCATTGCAACACCACCCATTGTTGTTTGTTCATGTGCATTGCCTCATAATTCTTAGAACTACAACCCTTTATTTATTCCCCTTACCTGACAAGTATTTACCTGAAAGAGCCTTCAGAGAATTGTCACAATATTCTCTAAATGTGTGTGACCACCCCCCACCCCCAGGAATTTCAGACTCAGACAGGCATGTCTACTCATGCAACTACATGGATGATACTGCCTGATGCAAGCGAACCAATGCTGTACATTGATTGTAACTGAGCTTGATATGTGATACCTGCTTTCCTTAAACACACAGCCACACACACACACCACCAGTTCTTCTCTGACACAAGACACCCAGCTGTTGTATTGAAGGGGTGTATGTGTGCCAGGCTGTTTTGTTTTGGAGAAGAAAGGTAGAAAGTGGAGCCCTCGGGGCACGATACTCTTGACAGCAACTGAACAAACCAACAGGGGAAAGCTGACATTACAGAACAGCACTGATAGCTGAGCAGGACACCTGAGTTAGGAGACAAGGTAATTGCAAGGATCCTACATGTCAGAGCCTCTTTAATTATTATACATGGTAAAAAGAAAACAAAGAAACTAAATCTTATAGGCACATAGTTGATGGCCCATAATAATGGAAAGTAATGCATGATGCATTCATGGCTTTAAAGCGGCTGTATGCTTTGTGGGACATAAAATGGATTGCAGGAAGTGACAAAATCCAGAGGTTATTGTCCCCTGAGTGCAGCTAAACTCCTTGTTTGGGTTCATTTTCTCCAGAGTGTGTCTTTTATAGAGGGAGGTTGTAAAAGGGGGATTGTAGAAAGTGAGAACTGGATCTTGAGCTAATTGTTTTTTTTTATTTTTTAAACAAAGTTGTGTTTCTAGGTTTCAAGTGGGGGTGCCACGCCATACAGACTCTTGATGATGATGGTATAGTTTATGATGGTAGATTGGTCTGTTTCGGTTCATCTCAGATTATTAGCAGTTGTTCGGTTTGGCCATTTTTGCTGATTGTAAAAGTTTATCAAAAACTTTGGTTTGATTTGGACTTGTTTCCTGGCTCTAGGGGGCAGTTCATACATTTCAGGGTAGTTTTACACTATATCCGTGACTGTTGCTAGTTTAAGAAACATTACATTAAATGCTGTAACCTGTGGAGCAGAAAGCATGCAACCTCGGCGTGACTCCTCAGACTTTGATGGTCCTTCAGTTAATTCCATCGAGAGATTGTGATGTCGATTGTAATATTCTGGTGCTGCACCTTCTGGATCTTGGGTTCCTGCGCCTGCTAATGACGTCATCATACTACAGCAATACCGTTCGGCCAAAATATATTGAATCTCTTTTTCGATTCTGCTCTTTCACATAGATTCTGGAAAGGAGAAGCAGTTTTGTTATTAAATTCATTTTTCATACCGCCTAAATGTTTTTGAATGTGGTAACGTAACTTCCGTTAGTTGTACGTCCAGCAAATCATCTAGTGTGATGTCATCGACAGGCGCATGGCGTCTAATGTGGCAACTCCAAAGACGCTAGACCCGTCCCCTATATACTTTAGATCCTTCGATGGATATTAACTGTACAAACGACACATTGCCTCTTTAAGGTGGTGCTGTGTGTTTTACTTTCGGGTTTTCATCAACAAAAACAATTGCAAAAAGTCATTTTTTTAAATAGATTTAATTATGAGCATACAGGCAGGGTATTTAACACTCTGGTAAACCCAGAGCATCGTGTGTCCATCATTTCTGAAAGGAAAGTTTAGGGATTTCCCCATCTCACTTAAAACTACGTTGATCAGAAGTACAGAGAAATAACTCCCTGTGATTTCTTTGTCCTCCTACATTTCATGGTGTGTGTGTGTGTGTGTGTGTGTGTGTGTGTTCGTGTGTTCACTCTTACAGCTCTCATCTGCTGTGTTGTTCAGGGACTGTATTTCTCTCTTAGCGCTATTGATTTTTGCCTCTGCTTGTGTGGACTTCCCATCATTCTCTCCTCCCGGTGCCCAGCCAGCCCAGCTATTTGCAGCTTTTTCTTTTTTCTTGACAGCTGTAGGTGTTCCTCCTTAAGGAGAAAGTAGCAGAAGGTGTACATCCTCCAGAATATTCACTGTCTTGGTCTGAAGCCGTGACGGAGGACTGTCATCACCTATAGTCAATAGTTGTGTGGGGTTTTAGAGCTCACGTCTGGTACCACCGGATAGATTTTTAACATTTGTTTTACATTTTCTGGGATGCAGTGTTGTATTTGCCAGTGAAATGTCACCGTTAAACCCTACAGTTCTTCCTATGGGGTTTCCCCCTCCTCTTCACTCTCTTGACTGAATCCAAGTGGGCTTTTTGTGTTTTGATCCTAGCCATCAGCTGACTGCTGACATAACTCGCACCATGACGTGAGTTATTTTGTTTTTGTGACAGCTTTAGATGGCTTCCTGTGAAGTATTTACTGCATTAACAGCTCTACAAAATCAGACACGCCATTTTTATTTAAATAAAAGTGCACCAAGTCAACAATGCATGCAGCTTCTTTGTCAAAAATGTAAGTGTATCCAAACATGACTGAGAGTGCGCCGTCCTGCTGGGTCTCTTTTGAACCAGCAGCTTGATGCAAATGGAGCAGAAATGTATTTTGTCCTCGCTGCTCCCGGATGTTGAACAGCTTTTGTTTTGTATACATCCCACACCGGCTGCTTCTTAGAACGCATCCACACCAGTGATCTCAGTCTAAGCCCGGCTGGCCGCAGGTCAGCACACAGGGTGTCAGGCAGTAAGGGCTGGAGTATTCAGAAATCCCTTTGAAGAGAAGCAAACACAATAAATAATTTGGTTTTGAAGCAACACAAAGAAGCTGATTCAGTCATAAATGTCCACAAAAACAAATTTTTTTAGATTCCTGGTAGCAGGAGACATTTGAAAGGCGGACAGATAAAATCACAGCTGCAGATGAGGCATCAGATCCAAGCAAAAGTCATCTTTATTTCCTTGAAAGAACAGAAGCTTCCCTTTTAAGCCTTGCTGCTCATTAGAGAGCTCACCTGAAGAGGTTACAAGGTTCAGCTTTGCACATTTCTTCCAGTTCTCACTCTCCTGGAAAGACATCATGTTCTGCATTAGCGCTGCTCGTGCTGTCTGTGGAATTCCGGTGTTCTTTTTCACGTGTGTGCATTAGAAAAGGTTTGGATTCATCATGCAGTTGCAGTTAACCTTTTCACTCGCCTGATCCATGTCATCTTCACCCCCTTTGCCCTCATCGGGGACCTACATCTGCTTCTGGAGCAGGTGCCTGAGGTGGGTTAGTGTGGCATGTGATGACTGCAACAGACGCTGCTCACAATCTCTTTGGCCTTTAACCCTGATCCAACCTTTCAGAGGAGCCTCGTTGTCGTCGGAGGGCCTTCTGTAACTGCGGCTACAATCCCATTAGAGAGTGTAAGGAAAGCTATGCTAAAGCTCCGTTTGGATTAGGTGACAGCCTGACTTCTGTAGCAGATTACAGCTGATCAGCTGCGCGGTGGAGGTGGACGTCACAATCTGTTGCTCAAGCTGCCCAACAGACATTTCCTTCAGAAACACGTATGAACATTATAGGATAAATCCTTGGCTCATTCAGATAAAAACACACTCGCTTCCTGAGGCTCTGCCTTGACCTGTCCTTGTCATTTCCTTGTTTTATAGCTTTTATCTATATTATCCGTTCGTAGTTTACAACCACCGCTCTGTTCCATATCTTGCACATTACGGTGACTGAGTAGCAACATCCAAATGTGCCGATGTCCACACAGCAGGTGCTCTCATGTCTGTTTTTGATCGCTAATATGGATACCGTCAAGAAACTACATGCACAGGCGTATTCGATCTGTGCGCGTCAGTGTACATTGCAACTGTAGTGTAATTCAAATCTGTGCAGGGAACACACTGGTCACGTTTTAGCTGAGCTCACGCTGGGTTTGCATGTTGTTTACGCTTCGTTTTAAAAAGGGCGACACGGTAAAAGTTTCTCTGAAACTAATAATGAAAAGAAGCCCCCCCCCCCCCCTATTTTTTTTAACCCTCTGATGCATGAATTATGAGATCTTCAACCATGATTATTTAAACAATTTTTTCATCCATCTTTAGGTGTGAATGAAACAAATTTCAACAAATATTGTTTGTAACATTTTGGTAATTTACAAATAATTTATTACATGTCCATCTCAGTGGACAGCGTGCATTCTGAACATGAAATATGGTGGCTTGACTTACTGAAATCCAAATGGAGGGGCTCACGTGCAATAAAGACTTCAACAGCTGTGCTTAATAGCAAAAATAAAGAAATAACAATTTCGAGTACCTGTCCACTGTAGTGACCATTATGCATCAAAGGGTTAATAAAGCTGTCAAAACGAGTGATCTGGGATGTCTGAATGTCGTGTTTGTGTTTGGCAGGTTCTGCTGGTCAGCAGCAGTCGGCACCCGGATCAGTGGATCGTTCCCGGAGGAGGAATGGAGCCGGAGGAGGAGCCATGTGGTGCCGCAGTGCGAGAGGTCTTCGAGGAGGTCAGTAACCTTGTAACCTTTCTTTTTAAAAAACGTATGCGGAGTGCTTTACATAAAAGGAGCGAAACCAAGCTGAAAACAAACCGGTGTAATGCACATCAAGGTTGGGATTGTGTTGCATTTTTTAAGGGTGCTACAGTGGCGTTAGCTGGAGGGTCTCGTGGCATTTCAGGGCTCCTGCTGTTTGAGAACCGCCCGCGTAAGCGATCTAATCTAAGCTTTTCTCTGGATTCCTGCGTACTTGCAGACCCACTGCAGCCTCTGTCGCCGGGCGGGCACATCTCCGGACGGTCTCGCACTCACGGGCCAAGAGCAGACAGATGTCATTTGAGCCCAGTGAAGTGAATCTGAATTAGTAAAATAACTGTTACGAAAGAGACATAATTACCCTTGAGGAGTCAGCGAGGTTCTTTCGAGGCTGTTCAAAGGATTAATCTGGCTTTTATTATGTAATCTGCAATATGTAAAGTCCCTTTTTTAAATGTTACGGCTTCTGAATGCCAACAGAGTTGGAGTTCAGGTCAGAGTCCAAATTTGTTTTCAAGTACGTTCATTTTAACCAATTCCTATTGTTCTGAAGCAGTAAAATCAAATCTGAGCGTCGTTGCTCAGCCGCTGTAATCAATCAGATTTAGTTGAGAGGCTACTCGAAGCACAAAGAGCTCCGATCTGTTTGTTCTGTCGATGTAGTGAAAAACAGAATTTTCCTTTCTTTCTCTGCAGGCCGGTGTAAAGGGCAAGCTGGGACGCCTACTAGGTGTTTTTGAGGTGAGCTTTTACACACACTTATGAACCATATTTAGTTAAAAACATAACATTTGCACCTTCTGTGAATGAAAAAAAAAGACGGAATGCATCAATGAATCAGCAGATTTAGCTACATTTTTCATGCAAATGTTTTTCTGTTCCCTAAAGCAAAACCAGGATCGGAAGCACCGGACGTACGTGTACGTGTTGACTGTGACAGAAACACTCGAGGCCTGGGAGGACTCGGTCAACATAGGTACAGCGCTCATGATTATTTACAGCCGCTGTGTGTGTGTGTGTGTGTGTGCGCGCATCTGTACTTACCCTGCTGAGTAAGATATACTGTATCATCTTTATTTATGCGGAGGCTGCTCAGAGAGCATATGGGCATGCAGTGACAACAGTTAACTGTAAATCTGGGCCACTGATCCCTGCTGTGGTTTATTACAACTGTCAGTAGAGCATGCCAAGAACCAAGCTCTTATTTTGTTAAGATTCGCTGACTGGAGGGAAACTTCTACCTGTGCTTTAACTTCTTAAAAATGGTGTCTGACAGCATTTGTAGCATGCTGTGTCTTATTGGGGGGATCGTATTTTTATTATAAAGGCTGGAGCAAGTAAAATGTAGGAGGCAGTCTGTGTTGCTGTTGCTCATCCGTGATCTGTGGCTCCACCTGCAGGTCGTAAGCGGGAGTGGTTCACTGTGGAAGAAGCCATCAAAGTTCTGCAGAGCCACAAACCTGTTCACGCTGAATACCTGCGGAGGCTCCAGCTCAGCTGCTCCCCCACCAACGGGAACTCCATCCTCCCAAGCCCGCCTCCAAATGACAACTACCCCCATTACAGCATGACCGCCACCACGCCGACGACGGGCAGCGTGCTGGGCTCCTCCTGCAGATAGGACTGCACCGCCTCTTCCTGTCCGCTTTGGACAGCTTACCAAAAGTCTGTACAGTCTCTTGCATGAATCCAATGACTTCTGCGAGCCACGGCTCACTTGTATTTATAATTTCTAATCATAGCTGCAGGACTAAAGACCAAAGCTTTTACAGAATTGTGGTAAAGACTTGAAAGGGGAATCCACACCTCTGGACACGGCTAATTCATGGAATTTGTATTATATATTTTTTTTTCTTCTGGGAAATACCAGGATGCAGTTTTGGAGGAGGAAGCTGCAGACTCTGCTGACGTGAATAACCCACAGTGAAGGAATGCCTTACAGAAACTTTGTATGAATGTTCTATTTGGGCTGTTTTATCTCACCAATGGTCATCTTTACCTTTTGGCAGCGTTGCCAGTAAAGCGATACCTGGTCCCCAGAGAGCACAAGTGTGCAGAATGTCTCCTCATGATGGTAACCATAAATATATTGAATATTTATTAAACAGAAGACATCTAAATGTGTGAAAAATTTCTTTTGTCAGGTTTTTTTTTTTTTTACAAAATAAAACAAAATTTTAGCTACATGAACAAGTAAGTTCAATCACTGCGTTTTTAATAGTCGTTTTAAATGAAATTAACAACAAGCTCCAAAATAAAAGTTTAAAGTACTTTCTACCTCAGTAAACTGGATATGATTGTCCTGTTTTGTGACTTCTGATGCAGCACTACTGTTTAAATTTCACCACGTGACCGATCTGAGAAATGTTCAACCTTTTTATTTATCAGCTCTTTCTCTTAAGTATTAAATCATGTCTGCTGTTATTCTGCAGACTTCCAAAGAATTAAACTATGAGGACAAACAAAACAGTTTATTTTGAATAAAAACATTAGTGATTTTCTGATTTTACTTCTGAATACTGCAATTTGTATCAGACCTCACTGTTCTAACTGATGATCAGCTACCGTTTCCTTGTTAAATGTGGTTTATACTGAAAAATTACAAATGAATCCACCAATTACTGTATTTTATGATTATATTGTAGCCTTGATAGCTGAACTGAGAGTCGTGGAGTTTCAGAAAAGGAAATCCAGTTTTAACGTGGGCCATCTCTTCTAAATAAAGGTAAACTAATTGGAAAACTAAATAGATTTGAAAAGAAAATTCTCAAAAAGAAGCTGTTTTCCTCTTGCTCGCGCAACTACCCCTTCAAAATAAAAGCCTTTCCCCTTGCTTTGACAGCTTGAATGACAATTTGTTGTAAACCACAGAGAGATTTGTAAATAAAGTTAGGAAGTGTTGTAAAATGTGTTTTTAAACCGAACGTACTTGTAAATTTCTCTTAATATTTTCTATATTTTTAAAAGATGTACAAGCAGCAGAAAATGAGGAAGCGTGTACAGCATTGGGTGTTTTCACCACATTTGATGATGCCACAGGCTTTTAATGTGAAGGGTTCTGAAAATCCCTCTAAAACTCGAGATGCGCTTCAAAATAAGATGTCGCGTTAACTGGACTCTGATTAAAACATCTGCAAAGAACGAAGACAGAGTTGATGGTTAATGTTAAAGTTGACATGTTTTAGGAAAATTGTGTTAAATTGTTGCTCATTTTGCTAACAGGTTTTTATTTTTGTGCCAGCCAGGCTGAATTGTGCAGATGCATTAATTAATTTTTTGTTGTGATTGAAATATAATCATAAAGATCAAAGTAATTTTATAATGTTTGATTCCTTTTCTTTAAAAGCGGGAAAACGATTCTGTCATTGATCACACAGGAGGTTAGTTTTGTCACCTTCAAGCCTGGTTTCCTTTATCCTCCCTTTTGGTGCTCTGCTCTGCTCCTCCAGTATTTCATTCATCAGTTATCTATCATCTTAGCCTCGGTTGGCTGGCTTCTGTGTCTGTATGTGCATAAATGTTTATTACAGGTTGATGAGTTTCAAATGTTATGTGCCAAATATCTAAATTTGTGTTCAGGTGATGGAAAAAAATCTTTATGTAAATGTCAGAAATGTCATAAAATGCAAAAAAGAAGGTGAACTTCAAATCAGATGAATCTTCTACAAACTAAACAAAAAGTGGAATTTGTTCATCGGGTAAAAAAAACTACAATTTGAACTTGAATCCACTACTCCAGATGTTACACAGCTGCTGCCTGAAAAACTTGTGCTCCACTTGCTAAGATCCTATTTGAATGTTTGGAGTTGATTTCCAGCTGGTTTTCTGATCCTATCAAGAACATTTTTCATTACAGTTTGACATGATGTGCAAAGTGAGGTTCTGTGTCAGAGTGACTTTGGACTGGAACGATTGTTTTTATGAAAAAACGATTGCATTAAAGGAGAAACATCAAACAGTAACAGCTGTTGAACGGGCATTTCTTTAGAGTAAATCTTGAGCTTCATGAAGCAAAATGTCAAAATTGCCTGATTTAGTCAAAATATTTAATATTTAAGGTCTCCTGAACTAGTCAGCGCTGATGAAACTGAAAAAGTTTTAAGAGCAGGTTCACTGAGAAACCGTTTCTTTTTAAAATAATCAGTCGCTCTGAGTTTAACGTGCAGGCTGGACGTCCTTTACCCCTATTTCCTTCATTAGCTTGTGATAAAATAATTAATGGTGAAACTCTAGGATTTGAAAAGCCTGACAGATCTACGTCACCCTGTCACTTAACATTCATGGACTCACCCATCTTGGCGATGGTGAAGGATGTTGTTGATTTGACGTCCAGGAAACAGCAAAGAACAACTTAGCTAGTAGAAGCTAACTGTTAGCAACTCTACAACGCAGCAGAACTCCTCCAGGCTTGTGTTATTTGTGCAGATAAAACATCAACGTTACAAAGCAGTCAGTGGTAGAGTTGAGTTGCTGTTAGCCAATCAGGGGAAAGATGTCCAAATATCAGGAAGTAACACTCCAAATCCTATCTTCTGAAGTTACTTTCTCCTGCGACTGACTTCTACGTCCTCAGACAGGCGCACCAGAGCTTTTTCATTCATTCAACACATTCATTCATACTAGAGACCACTGCAAATGTATTATAAACATGAGTAAAATTGAACTTTAATGTAACAACTCTGTTGAGAGTTTTTAACGACATCCTCCTTGCAACAGATTCGGGAGATTCTGTGATTTTAGTTCTCTTAGATTTGACTGCACCATAATATTTTAATGTCACACTTGGAGCAATGCGTCGGGATTTGTGGCACTGCCCTGGAGTGGTTCAGATCATATCTTGCACAGAGAAGTTTCTGTGTCAGCTTAAACAGTTTCCACTCATCCTCTGTTCCATTGTCATGTGGGGTTCCTCAGGGCTCAATACTTGGTCCTCTACTTTTTAGTTTGTATCTGCTACCTCTAGGATCCATTTTTAGAAAGTACAAAATTGCCTTCCATTGCTATGCAGACGATACACAAATGTATCTCCCGCTAAAGCAAAAAGATGGCTTGCAGTATAAAATCTCTTGTGGTTTGTTTGGATGAGGTAAAATCTTGGATGGCTTTTAACTTTTTAAATTTTAATGAGAAAAAGACAGAGATAATTGTCTTTGGTACTGGTACCTCTAGCAGGCCCACTCCTATGGACTTAGGCCCCCTGGCTCTGCACAGAAAGCCAACAGTGACCAACTTGGGTTTTAAAATGGACAGTGATTTTAGGTTGGACAGTCAGATCAGTGCAGTTGTCAAATGCAGCTTCTTCCATTTGAGACAGTTGGCAAAGGTAAGGCATATTTTGACTAAAGAGGATTTTAAAACTGTAACCCATGCTTTTATTACAACTCGTCTGGATTACTGTAACTCTTTGTATTTTGGTATGAGTCAGTCCTCACTGTCTCGACTTCAGCGTGTGCAAATTGCTGCTGCTCAACTTTTAACTGGTACAGGAAGGAGTGAACACATCACTCCTGTTTTATCATTACTGCACTGGCTTCCTGTCCATTTTAGGGTTCATTTTAAACTTTTTTTTATTTGTTTTTAAGTCTTTAAACAGTCTTACCCCGACCTACCTCTCTGAGCTATCGATTCCAACCAGGGCGCCTCCAGCGATCTTTATCCGGTCCCGGGAAAACGTCGGAGGAAAAGAGGTAAACGAGCAGGAATCCAGGTGAGAATAAGACTTCTCTTAAAGTGTGGTTTATCTAGTAAACATCGGCGTGATCTTCTAGCTTCTTTTCCTTTGTTTGGTGACTTGAGCGCCACTTCCGCATTCCCGCCAGGCCGCGTTGCGGCGCGGTTTCTCCGTCCAAGTTTTTTAAGGTCAGTTTATCCTCATTCCTCAGTGGTTTCTCCTCCTGTTCTTCTTCTTCTTCTTCTTCTTCTTCTTCTTCTTCTTCTTCTTCTTCCACCTTCCTCAGGATCCACTGATTTCTCTCTTTCCTATTCATTCTCTCTTTCTTAAAAAATTTTAATCACAATTGTCTATTTTTTGCTCATTTTAAATATATTTTTAACCATTTTATGAATTTTTTAAAATATTTTTACATTTTTTGTTTTTGTGAAGCGCCTCATGATTTTTATCTTGAGGCACTATAGAAATTATATTTTCTTCTTCTTAGTATGTAAATCTATTTCAACAAACATTACAGATCCACGTGTGGCCACAAGAACTTTTTACAAGCTAAATGTCTGCTTTGGTCATAAATGTTTGATTCCTATAGGCTATTATTTATTTTAGTCCACAATTTTGATTAGCTAGAAACATAAAATGGTTGTTGTTTCTGAAAATGTAAAAAACATTTTATGGTGACTCTTTTATTTGTATAGCCTCATCAGAATGGGTCCAAAATAGACATAGAAATGAAAATATGTTGATCTATATCAACAGCTATTCTAGAAATGCTAGTGAGGCTGCTCTAATGTCGCTCCAAGCCGGGCTACAAATGGCCCCCGGCCCGGAGATTTCTGTCAACAGGTAACGTTTTAGCCCCGCCCACATCACCGTCGGTGGCCCCTCCTCCTTAGTGCTGGACAACAAAGCAGAGTTGGCATTTATTTCAGGGACGGAGTTTATTGAGGCTAACGACGTCATTTCTTTACCAGTTTGCTCTGGTCCAACATGGAGAGGACGCGTCTACTTTACACCAGTTTGGCTCTACCGACCGAACCGCGGTCTTGGTCCAGAAGCAGGCTAACCGACCCGGGCTTCAGAGTTTCGCAGCAGGTTCGGCTCACAATGAGACAGCGGCAAAAGAGCAGCTCGGCAGACGGTAACGTTGACTTTCAGAACCTTCTCGGTGAAACTGCAGGAAACAGAGTTAAAGTCAGTTGTTTACTCGTTTTTATCAGTGAGCTTTTTTATTTGTGAATAATACAGTAATGGCGGGGGAACCCAACCCAAACAGCTTTCCTGTCTTTTGAACTTAATTACGAAGGTGCCAAGTTGGCAGCCACCCTATAATCAGCCCCTAATGTCAGAATCAGTTTACCACAGATCCTCAGTTAGGTTATTTAGAGTAATGGCGATGACTGCGAATGGAATGCATAGTTAGTAGTTCCCTGATCCAACAGGTTCCCACAGTTTCACCATTGTCTGAGGGCAGCAAAAAGCCACCTCCACAGCTCTGTTATAGGCTGGAAATGCAGGTAATCAAAGGACAGCGTGCTTTTAACTTTATAAGACACTTGCTTTCATTTTAATGTGCACAATGAACATTTATAACAATGTAAGAGGGTCCAATTACAGCAGAGACCGATTTCTATTGTTTGGTCCCAGATGGCACAGTCTGGATGACCTGTGGTTAAAGCAGAAATATAGAAAGCATTCAGATAAAATCCATAGAATTCAAAACATCACAGGCTAGTCAGGTTCCAGTATAAAACTAGAGGTGTGACCAAGTCACTGCTTTGCAAGTCACAAGTCTTTCCAGTCAAGTCTTGAGTCAAGTCAAAGACAACCAAGTCCAAGTGGAGTCCATTGTCAATTATGTGGAAGTCCAAGTCAAGTCCAAGTCCTTAACTTAGAATTTTCAAGTAATAATCAAGTCGATAATAAATAAATTCCAGTATTAAAGCTTCTTAAATAATTTATTTGCTCAAACAAGCAGAAAATGCAAATGAAACTGATTGTCAACAAAGTGCTGCTGCATTTAGCAATAAATCAAACCCAGAACAAAGAACGATTTATGATTTTTGTCCATGTCGTGCCACTTTTGTGCTAAAATATCAAATATGCTTAAGTTATCATCAAGTCAACAGATGCAAGTCGATTCAAGTTGCAAGTCGTTGGCGTTCAAGTTCGAGTCAAGTTGTAAGTCTTTATAGATTTTATCAAGTCAAGTCAGAAGTCATTAAAATAATGACTTGAGTCCAAGTCATGTGACTCTATTCCACACCTCTGTAAAACTCACAGACATCATTTGTTAATATTAGCTCAATATGGATATAATTGCCTACATTGTGTGTCCCTGATATAGACTGCTCATGTCTTTAGCACTTTTCTAAGTGATGGACCCCAAAGTGTACAGTCTTGGGTTGGGCGATTGGATGAATTATTCGATGATAGACTGAGGCTTTCAAAGGTCATTATTACAAGAGCAGTTTGTTTATTGATTTATTTGCCCAAGAGTATGTTTGTTGATAATGACTCATGCAGATGAGCAGATGGTTTAAACTTTAAGCACAGACTACATCGTGGAGGTAACATAATTAGTCAAGAAAACATTCCCATCTGAGCATTTTCTCACGTTCTCATATATTCTCCGCATCTCACTGTTGACAGTGTGCTGAAGAGGAGCTCGGAGCGCGTCAGTCACAGACCTGTGCACATGAGTTCTATGTCAGGTGCTTCCAGATCTGGAAAGTGGAAACCCTTCTTTCAGAGTCTTGTTGATCTCTGATAACTTCATTTGGAGGAATGTTCAAACGTTTGGCTGAATTAGCGCTTGTGGTTCCAGTCTCCAGTGTGTCAGCATAGCACTGATTCAGCCTCCACAACATCTCATCAATCTGTCTGAGGCAAAAGTCGAGAACATCACCAGTATAGCGTCCTCAGAAAGCATCGAGACATTTGATTATGGACGGACAATCAGGTGAACTGTTGAGGTTTACACAGTAGCTCAGGAGGTAGAGCGGGTTGTCCAGTAATCGGAAGGTTGCAGGTGTGACCCCGGTTCCTACCAAACACTGCTGCTGTTGTGTTCTTGGGCAAGACAGTTAACCTGCCTTGCCTGCTGGTGGTGGTCAGAGGGGCCAGTGACACAAGTGCTCTGCAGCCTCGCCTCTGCCACTGTGCCTCAGGGCAGCTATGGCGACATCGTAGCTCATCCCCACCAGCGTGTGAATGTGTGTGTGCATGGGTGAATGACTGATTGAGTTGTGAAGTACCTTGAGGGGTTGTAGAACAGGTGTCTTTGGGCTGCTGCATCATGTCATTGCACCTTACAGCTGTGCTTTTTCTCAAAGTAATCCCAAGTCAAAAATGGTGCCTGTGATTCCTTTGTGTTACTTTTTATTTTCACTTGCTGTCAGTAGGGATGCACCGATGGATCGGCATTTGATCCCAATCGGCCGATAGCTCCCCTATCGGTTTTGATCGGAGTTTTCAAAATAGATCAAAGCAGACCGATCAGGTAGGGTTGTCACGGTAACCGGTGTAGCGGTAAACCCCGGTAAAAAAAAGTTGACAATAATAACCGTCTTGTTTTTTAAAAAACTATATTATCTCGGTGGGTTTACCGTGGCTGCGGTGTAGGCGCGGTGACCCTTACCAGCCACCGTATCATCTGCTGAAGTTGCCGGCGGCACATGCACACTTTGTTGTTTACAGCCAAAACTTTCTTGAAGCTAAAGCTGAAATAATGGCCAAAGGAGGAGACGGCAGTGCTCAGGAGGACATTTTTTATCCCTCAAAGAAGACAAAGTCGAAAGTACGGGCATCTTTTGGATATTTGAAGAATGTCGAGGGACAGTTTATAGAAGACGGCTATCCTGTTTGCAGCACGTGCAGAAAAAGTGTCTGTGAAAGGCAGCAACGCTTCAAATCTCATGACACATCTGCGTGACCATCACCCACAACTCTACAGTCAACGCAAGGCAAGCTAGCGTTAACGTTTTAGCTAAAATGCGTGATCCGATGATTTGGGTTGAGCGAGAATGCAACGAGTGGCTATATAAAGCAGCCGCAGCGTCGCTACCTGCATATAAACCGTGTCGCGGACACCCCCATGTTGAAATGACGCTATGCATTACGGGGCTCCCAGGGGCAGATAAGAGTTGGTCTCTCTCCGAGAATAATTATGAATTTAACAATGATTACTGCCTGATGACATTTTCCCACATCTGCAAAGCTCGCTGGAAGGACACAAACCGAGGACGATATTTTCCTGATATAGGGTTTATTACTCAAGTAACGGTAAAAAAGTATCTGATTAGAAGGCTACTTGTGTACTGAGTATCATCTGATCTAATATTGTTAAAATGATGACATCAAACAGACATAAAATAAGAAGTTATGGGCAAATATTGGCATTTTAAAGACTAAAGGGAAAAAATGTAAACAAATAAACAACATAATTACAAAATAACACATTTTAGGCAAAATTTAGGCACAAACTGAGGACAATATATCCTGACATACAGGGTTTATTTAATTGTGTGAAAAAGTAGCACGTTTAAAAAAAATATCGAGATAATACCGAAAACCGTGGTAATTTTGGTCACAATAACCGTGAGTTTAAATTTTCACACTGTGACAACCCTAATACAGACCATTTTAGATTAGGTTACATTTCCTTTATTCCCAGATTATGTAGTTTGTAGCACTCATTATAATGTTGTAGAAAATTTCTGGCCAATCCATGTGATTGGTATCGGTATCGGTGATCAGCATTATTCGATATCGGTATCGGTGATCGGCAGCAAAAAACCTGATCGGTGCATCTCTAGCTGTCAGTGTGATTATTTAGGTTTCCAAGCAGAATTAGGATCACTATTCAGTCATTTTAAGGACATTTCCACACACAAGACTAGTTGTTACCATTCACTTACACTGTTTAATGCTAAGCTAAAGCTAAATGAGTACTGCCAGATCACGAGAATGACTAACCTGGTTATAAATTGTTTTCTTCCTACTTTTATAATTATGGTGGATATGGCAATAGACAACGTTTTAGTTACAATAACATATCAGACCTAGAATGACTAAGATTGCCATTAATTTCATGAATATTATCAAAACATCTGTGTAAACGTTTTAGTGTCACCATGTTTCCCTTTTTCTCTTGTTATTGGCTTGTTTTCATGCAAGTTATGGTGCTGTGAGCTCCAACTGTTCTGTCTCAGTTGAGCATGACAGAAAAAAATTGCTCATGTACGTTTTTCTAAAAAATAATTATTGGATTTTTTTTCAGGTGGAGTCAATTCAATCACATTTACAACAAACTCTGTTGATGCCGCTGATGGGTCTTTGTCTCGCTCAAAGGTAGCTTATAAAAATGTTTCAAGCACCAACACACACATTCAGAATTTCAGTTTTATATTTGTCACATAAAGGATCTTGCTCTGCCATTCTCTACGGCTAAAACTTCATTTAGGCTACAGTTGAACCTGTTTGGATCTGACAAGGTGCACTTTACATATTGCTTTCTGTCATTTGAATTTAAACAAATTGATGCCTCTTGCTTTATGGTTACAAGCTCTAATCTCATTTTGAACCTCCTAAGACCCAAATTTGTATTTGGTGTTGTAGCGATAAATATAGATTTATATCTATATTTCAAATGTGGCGTAGATTTAGCTTGTTTATGATCTTATATTAATAAATTGGGGCACCACCCAGCCTTTGTTAGTGTGACTGGGAACACTCGAGGGGAGATTTGGATTTTGTTCAAGGTCATCAGTCTAAATTTTAACACCACAAATTAGTCTGAAAGCTGAGTTCTTGTCAGAATGCGTCGGCTATTCTCGAGATCGCTAGAAATAATCAGGCGTGATTTATGTTTTGTGAGTTTATTACAACATCAGTTACATTGACAAAAGGACCAAACACAGCTTCTAGTTTCATGCATGGGATTGAGAAAATTGTTAACTCAAAGCTTTATGGCAGTGATAGGAAAACTGATCCGTAGTAAAAGTGGAAATTCTGTGACACCAGGATTATAGAAAAATGGGGAATAATTTCTAAAGGGGGACAAAGTGAAGTGTGTGTGTGTGTGTGTGTGTGTGTGTGTGTGTGTGTTCGGGGGCTCGTTATGGCAGAAGAAGAAAGGGGATCTTGAAGGCTAATGTGAATCTGGGATCGAAATAAAAACACGCCATAAAGAAATGGACTAATCTGAATTCAATAATCGGGCTTAGCACAAAAGTCAGCCAGCTGAGATGCTTCACAGACCTTTTTCTGTTGCCAAGAGGTGTCCTGTGGGCTGGTTCAGCCGGTCCAGAAGCTTAAATGCGGCCTTCAGGGGCCGTAGGACTTTTTGGCACCTCAGCTTAGGTCAACAGTGTCTGTAGTTCAGGAGAATCTCGTTCCCCGAGAGTGGCTGTACTTTAGGTTCCTTCACTTCAGCGGCCTCGAAACGTGGAATTCAGATCACGGGTCCAAATTATTCCAAACAGAGCTGAATCATCAAACTGTTCCAAATTGCTCTTACTCTTAATATGAAAACTCGACGAACACGCAGACTTCCGGTTTCACGTAGGAAGTCAAAACAAAACAACGGAGTTGGTTCTAAGTTTTTACCGTAACTTTTGAGAGCTAATTACTGTAAAGCGCCGGGTTCTGCTGGGCCAGATGGAGAACAGCCTGCAGGGATGTGCTTAAGGCGTCCTTTTTTCTTTTCTCTTCTGCCGACACGAGGTTTGCACTGTGGCTTTGCAACCTTCTGGGTCACTCCCACATGCATTTCACTCCTTAACCACCTGATGGTACTGTGGCTCTTTCACATAACCCAGTCTTACAACCATGGGAAATTCATGCTCACAATTTAACAGTTATTCGTATAAAGTATTACTTTAGCATCAAAGTATTACTTTAAACGGGAAAGAATTAACTTCAGGTCTTAAGCTTGACTGTATCACTTTTAGCATGGGTTTTTAACTGGTGAAACACAATGGCAGAAGTTTAACATGAAATAAAACACAAGACAAACAGTTTAGGTCTGTGGCTGATAAGATTTTAAATTAGAGCACCTTGATTTCTATTTTAAGGGTAAACAACCTAAACACCTTCTTTGGTTAGAGATAAACAGAAAAATACCAGGGTTTTGATAAAAACGAGATCCTGGAATCTTCCAGAATGACCCTTGAGAAGTTTTTACGAGCATTCAAACCTTGGGGAGAGCCAGCTCTTGTCAGGTTGACATGGACCAGACCAAGTCCTGATAATGTCTGTCTTTTCGATTGCTTAAGGAGGGAAACAAACAAGTCACTTGGTAAAATTTACATTCCTGGGAAAAGATGTCGGAGTTAGCCAGATGTTCGAAAATGGTCCGTTGGAATTTATATGATTGTAGGTCAGTTTCCAATTCCCCCTTTTTTCTCCTAAGTGTGAAAGAAACCTTTGAGTGAAAATGTTGTTGTTCTTTTCTGTGTAAATCCTCACAAAGTTAACCTGAGGATATAAAATGTGGATTTCTGCTACAGTGTGATTTAAAAGAAAAAAACAATCCTAGTTATATACAGATTAGTCCACCCTCATAACTAAATATTCCATCTATTTTCGGCTGCTTATCTGGTGTCGAGCCGTGGGGGCTGCAGCCTAAGCAGGGAGGCCCAGACTTGCCCCTCCCCAGCCACTTGGGCCAGCTCCTTCGGGGGAATCCTAAGACGTGCCCTGACCAGCCGAGAGACTTAGTACGTCCAGCGTGTCCTGGGTCTTCCCAAGTGGCTGAGAAGAGGGAAGTCTGGGCCTTTGTGCTTAGGCCTGCAACCCGACCCCAGATAAGTGGGAAAAGATCAATGGATGGACTCGTATTTTAGCCAAAAATACCAAAATAATTTTTTGAAAGTTAAGGAACTGAACAAAAATCTTTGTGTTTATCTTTTAATAAGTAAAATTGGAAATACATTTTTATCAATGACATACCTGTTGATTTACATTTGTCTTTGACTGCAAGTTTCCTGAAAAGATGGAAGTTTTTAAAAGTAATATTGAAAATAAATGCCATTCCATCATGGTGTTTTATAGATAAGCTGATGAAACTTCTCATTACCTTTTTCTTCACAGACTAATAAATCAGCCCTCCATAGCTCGTCTTTAACCAATTATGAATTGAAATCATCCAGGAGCATGGCAGCACCTCAAAAATCCTTGATGGATGTGTTCAGCACTAATTCTACTGTGCGTCGCACAACAAACACCATTGCACATGGCAGTGAAACTCGGGGCAAAGGGGACAGCCAGAAGACCCTGAACCAAAAATCCTCACAGCTGTCTGTAAACAGCACAAGGGTAAAAAGGTCAATGAAGGCAGCACTCCACACATACAGAAACAGACTCACTAAACAATAATATCTGTGTTTACCCTATATTGTTTTCTGATAATGCCATATTTGCACTGTTTTTGGTTCACGTCATGAAAAATATGATGAAATTATAACCTCCTGTGTAGGAATTTGGGAAATAATCCTCCAAAGATGACGCTGGAGAAGGCTGTACACTTTCTCCTGAATCAGAACGAGGAAAAGCTGATTGCTGGAGCTTCCCACATACAACATGAATGCTTCCGTGACCAATGTGCCAAGAGTACGGTAAGTTTGATCAGTTTATTGCTTTTGAAACCTAGTAGAGGTTAAAACTGTGGAATGAAAACTGACAAATCGCCCTGCTGGTGCATTTCTTTAGCCTAGAAATCTAAACCAACTGTAGCAGTAGCAAAGGATTTAGCTCTGCAGTTTGGTCTAGCCACTCTCCATTGTAGCCTCAGCAGGCCTACAAATGATCAGTTTTATGTCTTGCCAATCACATCACTCTTGTTAGCCTGGATGGATGGATAGGTAGATAGGTAGATAGATAGAAACTTTGATACAGATGCAAAGTCCAGCAAAACAAACACACAATTAAAGACAATACAACATACAAATAATAAAAAAATAGTCATCATAAAATACACATTAAAAAAAGATACACTACCACAAAATACAAGAGTACCAGTGCTGCCATTGAGAGCAGCGACAGAGAAAAACTACAAAGATGGTGTCAACTCAGGAATGACTTTGGGACAGGAATCAACTTTGGACTATTTAGACTTGAGCTTTTCTATAAGACATGAGCAGATGGAGATACTTCAGTCATTTATTTCGATTAAGAATATATTTGCTTCTTCTTTGATGGTGAATGGTGGTCAGCGTTGGGAAAATTCATTTTAAATTTGTACTAGTTCATAGTTCTTTTTTGCCCAATTTGTAGTGGTGAGCTATTACTCTAACAATACTGGCATTTTCCAATTGTTGCCACCTGTTTTGTCCACACGCTACAGTATATTCTCAAAAAATGAGAAATAACTTGTTTGAATGGCTTTTTAATTTTTTTTTAAAGCAATTATTAAACAATCTGAGGAAAAGAACCAGACTGAGGTAGGACCTCAAAGTGCAAAACATTTAAACCTGAATTATCTTGTAAGTCACTTTTCAAATGTTGTGAATGCATTTTCCGAGTTGTTTACCCAAAGAAATAGAAAAGTTGGCTTATAGAGTGCAACAATCGGCCCCAAATAAATTAACAAAAAACAGCAAAAAAAAAAAAATAAATAAATTCATTGGTGCAACTCTGTGACTATTATTTCCAGACTTTATGTCTTCCCCGTATTAATGGTGTGTTCCATTTCTTTTCGATACTCAGAAATTCCATCTCCTGAGAAGGAAAAATCGATTAGAACACCCCTGAAGTCAGTGAAGGTTTTTTACTCCCAATTTCAAAGTTCAATATGGCAGTTGTACACAAAAGCTGTAGCCGGGGTGGAAACGTCTTTATTTTACAAGATAAACTTGTAAGGGTGCATCTAGGGCTGGGTGATGCAACCTAAAATCAGTATCACGATATATTGAGGATTTCACCTTGATAACAATAAAGATAAATGGACGATAACTACTGGTATGCGCAGAAACAAACGTTGTCCACTAGATGGGGTTGTCATGTGTATTACCCTGAGAAATTTATCAGAAATTTAGATAATGATTTGATTTACTGCCCAGCTCTAGGTGCATCTAAAATCAATGTTACATGTAGTTAAATTTTCTTCTGAGGTAAATGTAAAGCACCTTTAGATCTGTTAACAGCATAGACCTTTAAGAGTGGACACTGCATTGACTGCTACTGCTTATGTTGACTGCATTTGCTGGTTCTACTCTAGCTTTAGCTCCATGGAGTTCTGTAGCTCTCAAACTGTGAGACCGTGCCTTTCATTGGCCTATTTGCAAACCACAGAATGAGCATGCTCACTTTAATATTCGTCAGACATAATACGAGCAAGTTCAGCTCACATTCACAAAAATATGAACAAGTTCACAAATGTCCAATGAACTTGTTCAGGCACAACACTGATGGCAAACCGCTCCGTTGACTGACGTTTGTAGCGGTGAGTTCGTCACGTTGTTTGTTTCTCCATCTGGTCCTGGCACTGTCCAATTGATGCCGAGACAGAATGAAAGACAACCGTGGGGTCTGCCCCATAACTGGGTGGTTTCAGTGGCTTATGACAGATTATACATATATAGGATGGCTTGCCAGGCTAACATTTCTGTGTAATGAACTTGTAATTTTAGTGGGGGGAGTATTTGCCACTTTGTGAATCTGTCTGGGAATTACCCTCTCTTGCTTTCAGATTCAGAGGCTGGGCGGCATTGAAAAGCTTTTGCCACTTCTTGGTAATGAAAGTGAGAACGTGCAGTGTGCCGCCGCCGGAGCCCTGCGCAACGCCGTCCACCGGCATAATGACAATAAGTGGAAAGTGAATGAGTGCAATGGCATTGAAGCCATTTTGAGTGCACTGAAAAGCAGCTGTTCTAAGGAGACAATACGCCATCTCACAGGTCAGTTTTTTTCCCTTTTACTTTTGTGTTAAATATTTTATTTTTGTTCTGTAGTTACATTTTGGGTGACAATCACTATTGCTTTCACCCTACCTGACCTTGTATGCTTTGTTTACTTTCTTCAGTGTCAACAAAAAAAAAACTGTAAGGGTGCTATTTTGTTTTGATGTGACCTAAATTATGTTTGATGGCCTCAAATCATGTTGAGACATTTTCCTTTTTCTTGCATGAAGAAAATAAGTCAGGTAAAAGAATTTTAGTTTGTTCAATTTGCAGCTTATGCCACTAGATGTCACTGCCCCTTTAAAGTATTTGTTAATTCCATAAACTGGCTTCAAAAGAGCTGCCATCATGATGATTTATTTATTTAAGATTAGGGCTGGGCAATATGGCCTAAAGTCAATATCACGATATATTGAGGATTTCACCTCGATAACAATAAATGGACGATAACTACAGGTAAGCGCAGAAACAAAAGTTGTCCACTAGATGGGGCTGTCACACGTATTACGTTGAGTCACGTTTTTATGTGACAAGGTGGTACAGCTTCTTAAAGGGACATGAACATTGCCAACCTACACACCTTTTCATTTGTTTACTGTCAAATTTGTTGACATGGGAAAAATTATCTCGATAAGAGTCAGAAATTTCGATAATGATAAATTTTCGATTTATTGCTCAGCCCTATTCAAGATGAAACTAAAAAAGTAATCCTACTGTCTTGATGAAGTAAAAATTAATATTTTTTTTTCTCATCCGTTTTACTTTTAGGTCTTTTGTGGAATCTATCTGCTTATGAGGACTTAAAAGAGATGTTCCCTGAAGAAACTGCATCAATCCTCACCAAAACAGTCCTGGTGCCGACCTCTGGCATTTTCAAAGATGATAATCCAAAACATGAGCTTAATGCTGACACCGAAGCTTTCTGCAATGCATTAAACTGCATACAGTAGGTGTTGCAACTAGAGGAAATAGACAAAGTTTTTATAATTTGTTTGACAGGGATATGAGAATCCAGGAGTGAACACTTCTTTACACAAACACTGTTGGAAATGGAAGTGACAAATTTAGAAGTTATTTTGAACCTTGTCAGATTTATTATGAAAATATTTTACCTGTACTGGGCTGATTGTGGATCATGTAATTGTTTTTTTTTTAATGTTTGCTTTATTTACATGGATCTGATTATTAGCTATTGATTTTCTCGTGTGTGTGTGTGTGTGTTTGTGTAGAAATCTGAGCTCTGCAGGAGACAACACCAGGAAAGTTCTAAGAGACTGTGAGAATCTCATTGATTCTCTTGTTTACTATATCAGAAGAACTGTGGACGACAAAAATGCTGATGACAAGGTAAGGCAAAGCCAGCGGGAACAGAATGTCCGCCCTGGGACTGGGAGATCGGGGTTCAAATCCCGATTGAGTCATACCAGAGACTTTGACAATGGGATCCAACACTTACCTGCTTGACACTCAGCTTTAAGGGGTTGGATTGTTTACTCCAACAAATAGATCCTGAGGTTTTCCAGGCACGTCCAACTGGGAGGAGACCCAAGGGAAGACCCAGGACACGCTGGAGGGACTATGTCTCTCGGCTGAATGGGAACACCTTGGGATTCCCCTGGAGGAGCTGGCCCAAGTAGCTGAGGAGAGGGAAGTCTGGGCCTCTCGGCTTAAGCTTGGTTTATGTTTGACGCATTCACTTTCCGCTTGGTGATGCGGCTCGCGGATGGAACGCGCTTCACAACTCGCAGCGTTTATGGTTCATGCGGCCTGTCTCAGCAGTGAGCCACTATTCTCCCAAACTGTAGGGGGCAGCATGGAGCTCTACGGCATGCATCCAACACTACACCATAGTAGAAGTAAAAACTGTTGTTTACAACATGGCATTCCAGCATAACAGCGTCCTCGTGTTTTCCGACAGTGCAAGCTATTTCTATCCAAGAATTATTAACAACATGTTGATCACGGTGATCTCTGAGAGCTGAATCATACAAATGTTTGTATTTACGAACCTCTGCCATACTAGTTCTTGCCGGTCTGCCATGTTTTTCCGCGTCCGACCGTCCGCGTGGTTAGAAAATTTCCTAGGTACGCGTTGCAGAAATTTTGGGCCGTGCGGAGGCGCGGTGGAGGGGCGTGGTTGTTAAAATGACGCAAAATGACGCAACTTTTCCACGCGGACCTCGCAGACGCGTCAAGCATAAACCAACCTTCAGGCTTCTGCTCCCGCGACTAGACTCCGAATAAGCGGTGGATGGGTGGATATATTTAAAAATGTGGATCCTTTGTAGATTGTTTCATCAGTTTGATAGGATTGTTTTTAGATACCTCTTTTACTTTTT
Organism: Nothobranchius furzeri; assembly: GCF_043380555.1. Taxonomy (NCBI): domain Eukaryota; kingdom Metazoa; phylum Chordata; class Actinopteri; order Cyprinodontiformes; family Nothobranchiidae; genus Nothobranchius; species Nothobranchius furzeri. Next base: position 48,749,608 of record NC_091741.1, on the reverse strand, counting down.
ATAAAGTCAACAGGAATCTCTGTGCACATTCTGCACAACCTGACATATGAGTTTGAACCAGAGCTTCCAAAGAAGATTACACGATGTTCCAGTGAATCTCAGAAAAACGTGGCTTCCGAGCGGACGCGTGTTGGCTGTTTTCCACGTCGCACTGCAAAGGTCACAAAGGTAATTCATGTTACGGCATAATTACTTTATCAACACTCTTTTTTTGAATGCTCGAGAAAAATTCCATTGACTTATGTCTAAAACAGCTCCAGGTGAAAGTGAAGGCAAACTTCCTGTTTCATTACATTAGAAATCAAAGTAGAAGTGAAATGTTTCATTACTGATTTGTGAGTTCCTGCTGGACTGTTGCCAGTTCCGAGAATGCAAAGATTTTATTTTGCTTAGTTGATTTAAATCTGAACCCATCAACATGAACTTTGAGGCTCTTGACTGTCCCACCAGGATCCAGAGGAAGAGTCACCTGTGCTGAAGGAGCAAACATCCCCCCAAGGTTCGGAGTATCTGTGGAGTTCCATCACCATGCGGTTGTACCTGTCGCTGCTGGTCTGCAGCCAGAATGTCACAACGCAGCTAGCTGCCATTGGGGCGTTGCACAATGCCACCGCTGGAAGCGGAGAGGTGAGAAGGGACAGAGCTGTGCTCTTTGTAAAGTTTAAGTTGTTTATGTGTGTAAGAATGGACTTTATGGTGGGATCAGTGGTCTTTATATAATATAAATGACATGAAGCAGCTACAGCTAAAAGCTTTTTTTTTTGCATGTTTAATTACCATTCAGTGTTTATGTGAATCTGTGTGTAAATCACATTTTAAAGCAAGTTAGGGTTAGGGTTGTTTGCAATCAGAAAACCTGGCTGCTACCATGTTTTAATCCTGTAAATCCAAGTGAAATAAACACGTTGATCGTTTTCATGTGGCTTGACAGATGCCAAAAATTGTGGCTGCCACTTTAAAAAGGGAGAAAGATACACTCAAAGTCATCGAGACGTTTTTACAAAAGAAAGATGAGAACTTGATGAAGGCAGCCATTTCTCTGACCAGAAACCTCTCTCAACACAGAGTATTCCAGTCTACCATTGGTAATCCCACTTCTAACATTTTCAGTACTATTCGGGATATTTTAGTTTGTATAAATCAGATATTTGTTTTGTTTTACCTCCAGTGAACAAGATGTTGCCAGAAATAAACAATTTATTGGCAGAAAGAAAAGAGGTGGTGCCTTTGTGTCAGATTCTCATTAATCTGTGCTGGAATAGTACGGAGAACAGCAGAGCTGTCCTCGAAGAGGATATCCTGCCAAAAATAATATACACAAGCAAATTAGAAAACAGGTTGGTGGCTCTAACCCCATCACTGCTTTTAAAGTTCTCCGCTATGAGGCTTTTCTGTTGGAGGGTAAGTGTTTTAAAGCTAATTTCATTTTTCAATCTCTTAGCTATGAAGAGATCAAGAAAGCAAGTATCCTGCTACACATAATGTGGAATCACAATGAGCTCCGTAAGGACTTCAAGGCTGTGAGTTTTCCCACACATAAAACGGTATTTGTATAGGATTAATGTCCTGCCTTTAATCAAGAGCACATTTAGTCAATTTGAGGGCATTAATTGATATTTTCATGCTTCGATCTTGTTCTACTTTTCTTGAGGCAGATGGGATGTTGAGAAGCCAGATATGATTCTGACCAATGAGCTTGAGACCAGGGATGTCCCGATCCGATCACATGATCGGAAATTGGCCCCGATCACGTGGTTTCAGACTGATCGGGACTCGGGCTTTACTTCCCGATCCGGACTCGGATACTGGGTTCAAATTACAGGAGAGGAACTTGGTTCTCCTTAAAGGTTGTCAGGCTCCCCTGATGCCCTTAACTTACACACCCAGAAGGAGCCCAAAAAAGATCCAGTTTCTACCTTTATTATATTATTTATATGGACTCAGAGTAGCGGGGATTCTTTTGAGCAGAGCAGCAGGCAGACCGCTGGTTATTCATGAACTCCAGCTGCGTTCTGCACACGGCCACAGTAACATTTTCTATGTTTCTAAGTGGCGTCACCAAAAATACACAATCAACACACAGTCATTCGTGCCCGTTCATTTTCTCTCTGGTAAATTCTGTCTGTATTTGAGCATGACGTGCGGACGCGCTCGCGCTGCAGCACTCATCACTGGCTCAGCCGGGCAGCATGGCGCACACTCTGCTTTTTTTGCGGTCAATAGATCAATTTGATCTGCTAGTTAAAAAGTTACTTGTGAGGGGAAAAAGAAGGAGGCAGGCAGGAGGTTTTCTGGAGGACTGGGAGATGCAGGAAGATCAGAGACAGACGGGACAGGAAGATGGGAAAATAAAAACCAAGAAGACAAAACAAAGTTCTTAAAAAAATAAAATGTAGGTAGATTTATCCCACTACACGTTTGTACCTGTATAAAGCAGTAATTTATCATCATGTAGTATTTATATAGTTGATAAAATTCAGATCATCTTCAAAACGCTGTCCCACGCCCAGGGACATATCTAAGCATTTTGGGGGCCGAGGCAAAATAGACCCCAGCCAGGTATTTTAAGTTGAAGTGCTATCTGTTTTTATATTAGACTTTTTATATTTGCAATAAAGTCCAAAAGTGAAGAATTTATGTTATTTTTACTTGATTGTTCAAGCTACCTCACAGAAGTGATCTGTTGTAAAAAATTCAAATTAAAAGGTAATTAAATAAAAAATAAGGAACATTTGTGTGCGTGTGTGTGTGCGTGTGTGTGCGTGCGTGCGTGCGTGCGTGCGTGCGTGCGTGCGTGCTTGTGTGTGTGTGTGTGTGCGCTCTGTCTTCTCGATCCCCAGTGAGTCGTGGTGAGTGGCTGCTTATACTGAGCCAGGATTCTCTGGAGGTTTCTTCCTGTTAAAAGGGAGTTTTCCTCTCCACTGTCGCTTTATGCTTGCTTAGTATGAGGATTGCTGTAAAGTCACTGACACTAGTCAGTGACTTGATGCAATGTGCTGGGTTCCTTATATAGGAAACATTTTTTCTGATTGACTTAATGAACTGACCTGAATTGGAATGTTTATTATGTGAAGTGCCTTGAGATGCGTGATTTGGCGCTGTATATAAATGAAATTGAATTGAATTGAATTGAATTCTGGAACAGTTTCTTCCTTTTCTTACTTTTGATACATTAAAAAATATATATATCGGATTGGGACTCGGTATTGGCAAATTCTCAAAATCAAATGACTCAGACTCGGGGGGGCAAAAAAACCTGATAGGGACATCCCTACTTGAGACGGTCTTCTTTTAACTGCCCTTTTTTGATTAGTATACTGAGTTGGCGTGCCCACCATTGGTAGTGGAAGGAAATCCTAAACTCATGCTGGTGACTCTTAACAAAACGAGTGCACCCAAAGGAAGACTGTGGGGATGCACGTGTATAAAAACTGAGCACTTGATCCTGAGATGTTTTGATGAGCTGAGATGCTTCTGGATATGGGAGAATTTCACTGGCATTTGATAAAAAGTAACAATTCGTCCTTCTCCAGCCTTCAGAGAGTACAGACGCTTTTTTCTCAGCTCCCTTATCTCCTTCCCCAAGGCTCTTGTCCTGTCAGCCTACAGAGCACTTCTCTGCATTTCTCCTGAAACCACTACTCTTTTTGGAAATATGGACATAATTAACTGGTCATTCAACGCGATTGATAAAATTTTTTCTATGATGAGAACGGAGAAGGGGGCTCCCACCTGTCCCGAGGGGACATTCGCAGCGGGATATGCACTCGATTCTTGGGAGGTCTGGCGAATCGTGTGTCTTTCTCAGTTGTCCATCAAGGACGTGGAAGATTTGTGTATATTTGGCCTGATGATCACTGGATTTCTTCTGATTAGAGTGGTAGGATATCTGGTTTTCTGGAAATTTGGGAAGACTGGAGCGATTGGAGTGCAACCCTTGCCCATGGAATGTGCCGCTCGTGCGGTGACCTCACAGACTGGGATGTTACTCGAGGTGAACCGTAAGCTGGACAATGTCCTCGCGGCGTTGCCTGTATTAGTACGCAAGATGGATGTCATCTCGGAGAGGGTCGCCGGACGATGTGGGGATGTTTAGAACGTAAAATTGACTTCACTGGTGGGCATGAATGACCACTTAATAGACTCCAAGGCAGAGAGGAAAATTATCTCTGCCTGCCCCAAACAAAGTCATGTTTATCCTTATCTGACGCCAAGGCAGCCTCTCAAGGCTGCTCAACACACCCCCACGAAAGGAGGAATGCTGACAGATGCTGTGTCCCGACCTTCCCCCCCTGCCTTCAGATTGTGACTTCTGCTGAGGTCAGCGACCTGCGGGAAACTCAATGTGCTCTCTGTTCCTTATCTCTCCCTCCCACCTGTTGGTCTGCAGCTGGTTGATGCGCCGTACCGGCAGCTCCCATTGGAGGCTTCAGGATCCCGCCCAACCCCGCCTCCCCATCGGACTCTGATGTTTTGTATCTGTGCTGTTTGTGCTTCTATGTTGAGGAGGGTTTTTTTTGTATAATAGAGTTACTCCCCGCTGGGTCTAACTCTGCTATGCCTTTTTTTTACCTTACCCCCAATTATCCTCATGTAACACCCTTTTCATCTATCTATTAAGGTAGCGCGACTCATGTTGCGAATGACTGCAGTCACCAATTCTTGTCATGTGTCTTACCCATGTATGTCTGATCTCTGAATTGTGTGCACTGAAACTCAATTTCGTTTCTCTGTATGTCCTGCACATGTGGTAGAAATGACAATAAAAACGACTTTGACTTAGACAAGGATTTGGCATAAGTCAAACGGGCAAATAAGTATTTAATACACAATTTCATGTGCTTTCTGTGTTAGTTTTCATTTTGGTCTACTTTTTTAATGTGCATGGGATAGTTAGTGGTGGACCTTGGTTATTTTAAAAGATGGCCTTGATATGTGGCTTCCTATTGGCTGAGGGACGTTTAGCTGGATTGTCTTGCTTCAGTCCAAGAGCATGTGAAAAATCAGCAAGGACAGGTGCAGAGAAAATGTCTGAGCACTGAGGGAAGGAGCTGCAACTCCAGGGAAGGAGATTTGTATGAGTTTCAAGAGCAGAAGAGGCAAATTGAGAGCAAATAAAACACATTTGATTGCTAAAGGAACTTTTTGAGTGTAAACAGTGAGAGAGCAAAACAAAATCTGGCCATGAAAACAACAACGAATGCATTCAAATAGGGAAAAAATGCACTGTTGGTTGAAGGCAGCATATTCATCCCATAATTCTAAGGTAATGTTTCATAGCACCGTATTTCTCCATGTTTCCTCCACCATCCACAAAATGATGTTTCTGAGATGCCGAGCAATGTTTATGAGGCTGGAGTGGTTTACGGTTAAAACTGCATGAAGATGAGCCAACTTGTTTTTATTATAATAGTGATGAATGATGATCAGCATTTGTATAACGCCTTTCTGAGTCAGAGGATTCCAAAGCTCTTTACACTGCAGTCACTCACTCACTCACTCACTCACTCACTCACTCACTCACTCACTCACTCACTCACTCACTCACACACACACACACACACACACACACACACACACACATTCACATACTGACAAACTGACACTAGAGGTGAGGCTGCCATACATGGTGGCAGGTCAGTTGCTCCAACCCTTACTCCCCCACCCCACTCACCCATCAGACCCAGTTTAGTGTTTTCACCAAAAAAAAAGAATTGCATTTATGCAAGTAAACTTAATTATGAATGCAATGCAAACAACGAAGATAAAAAAAATGCAAACAAAATTTACAAAAAATGTGTAAAAAGACAATAAGGTTTATAGAACATATAAACGGCACCATTCTAGAGGGTTCTCCAAACAGGCGAGGGTGTCAAGAATGAACCAGAATCTATTTAAACCAAACTTCATGCCAAATTTCAAGATACAAATTAAACAAAGATTAACAGAGTTCAAAGTGAGCAGTGTTATTAAAAAGATAATGAAATATCAGGGAACATCTACATAGTCCAGTCTGAGTGTAAAAGTCTTTCTAACATTGTGGCACCACAGACTCCAAGACACTCGTCAGATCACTGGTCAGTGGGGATGTGAATCCCCACTGCTAAGGCTGATTCGACTGGCAGATCCACTCCGTGTCGGCCGGTGTTCGACCGGCATGTGTGTGTGTGCGCGTGCGTGCGTGCACGCTGCTTAAAGCTTCCGATGCGCACATCAGTAAAACAGAAGAAGAACTCCTGCAAGCATTTGTTTTAGTCTCGTTTTTTTCCTTGTCACATTTTTCAACACGATGGTTAACAGAAATGTTCTTTTTTCTCAACAGAAACGCTTAAAAAAATCTGATTTCATCAACAAAAACACAAAACGGGCTTTGGAGGCTGTGAAGGAAAAGTAACACTATCTTCCGTTTCCTGTTATTAATCATCTTCATCAGTGACACTTTCTTAATGTTTAAGGACACAAAAACATGATGAAGCATTTTTCTAAACGAGTACACTTTTTTGTTTGTTTACCCTTTTGATTGTTGCTGTGGTGTGACTTTGAGCACATACGTGTCATTTTAACTGCATGAAACTAGCGGCATCGTTTTATTTCATAACAAAAAAATCACACATGTTTGCACTAAATACTTGCCTTTTTGGACCTTTTAAGCCATCTAAATACATTCAGCACACTGTTGCAGTTCCTTAGGGCCTTACTGACAAATGACTGTAGATGTTTTGAAATATTGGAGTATTTTTTTAATGATTTAAACTAAGTATTTGTAGTATGTGGTTTTTCTTTCTTGTACTAAATATTCTCATGAATGATAGAAAAATAATTGTTTTTAATATTTGAAACGAACATGAAGGGGCTCATAAATTAATGTAAAATGCCTATTTAATTGTGTTTTCTGAAATAAACTGTTTTAAAGGAAAAAGCTGAACTTAAGTCCATGTTTTCTTGGTATCTTTGTGAGTACTGCAGCATTGTATGCATGTTGACTAAAATACTTACATGTGAACACAGATTGATATTATATTGTTGTAGCTTATATATTTTATTTTTGTGACTAAAAATTTGCCCCATTTCTTTGGCTCCTGGTTAATTTTTCCTGCCGGGTGACGTTGAGACTCTGAAGCGGCGTTAACCTTGTGGGTCCTGGCAGGTCAAACTGTACTACGGTAAAGTGGACGAGGGGAGGAGTCAGGAGGCGAGACGCCAATCGACACACCCCTTATACAATGTGGTTTGAAAGGCCAAGTCAAAGGAAACTGACTTTAAATAACAAGTTCAGAGAGAGAGAGGGAGAGACAGAGAGATTAGAGGAAAAGTCACATAAAATATGAGTACTATGAGTGATCTTTGAAACTCAACCTCCCTGTCCTCATTCAGACTTTTAACAGCTCCCCCAGAGATGCACATCAGCTAATGAAGTTGATCTCAACTGGGAAGTTGGGAAAAACCAGAATGTAAACATAAATTATCTGAATAAAAAAAAAAACTGCAAGGTAAATAAAATGCAAGTTGGCTCAGATAAATCCTGCAGAGGGCAGTGGTGCTGCATCAACATGATCCCAGATGTTCATAAACAAGAAAGAATAGCTTATTCTCTTCTTTATTCTTATTTCAATCTCATTTATGATGGTACAAGTTTTAGTTGTAGGTTAATTTAAAACCCTGAACTTTCATTCTTGGTAATAATTGCTGTATCAGCCTTTATGTGGCCTATTTATGAAGGCCGTGATTTGAAAGCTCTGGTTTTGGCAGAAAAATGAAAGGATTTAAGTTTGAGCCAAATCCTTTTGTCAATAGCTCATTTGTTTCTCTCTCGTGTCATTCTGAGACAAGGTTCACCTTATTTCATAATAAAAAGTTCATCTTAACCCAACAATCCTTAGAAGTCAAGTCCGTACTTTTCCTTCAGCCTACAAGAGAAAGCCTTAAACGCTTATTTATAGACAGAAATAATATCATATGTCTAAATACTGAAATAGCTTGCGGTGGCAGGTGTGGAGGAACATGAGTGCGGGTTTGCTTGCTCCAGGAGGGGGACGCGTTGAAGCCGTCACATAATGGCTGAACATGCTTACGATGCAGAGAAAGGACTCATTCACAGATCTCCAGCAGTGCAGAGAAGGCAAGAGGGAGGACAGATTTGACTTTACAGTGAGGCCATTGTTGCACATGTCACCACTCAGGTCAAATTACTCTCTGCTGACATGATCCCTCAAGCTTATGTGAAATTTAAACTCCAGAATGTCGTCATTTTCTGAGAGCACGGCAACCTTCTTCACCCGTGAGAAGGTCTGGAATGAAGATTCACCCCATGGGTGTCACAGAAATGAGTAGATGGTGTTACTGGGAACACTGGTTACTTACAGAGATAACTGAGGGGAGCCTGTGGGGTCCTAAAAAGGCAGAATGATACCAAATAAAATACTTTTCGGATGAAAATTAGGAGGCGTAAGGTGGGGTGGCCATGCTTCCACCCACCCACCCTGGCCACCCTATAGGGGCACCAATATCCATTTCAGCATCTAAGTGAATGTGGAAGATTCTTCCTGGGAGACATGTTTTGTTAGAGGGCTTTTCCATGTTAAACATTGATTTATGTTCATGATTTCCAATTCATGAAGATTATTTTCTTGGCTCCACGGGAAGTTGTTTATGAATCATTACATGCATGTCTTTATTGATTAGATGGTGTGAGTGGGATGAGGTAGCCGAGCAGGGACCACAGTAATGTTATTTGTTACCAGAAGTTATGAACGTGAGTGCAGAGCCAGAGAGCGTGGAGATGGGTGTCTGGGGTGTTTTGTGTACAATGTCTGCAGGTTTCTGAGTGAGAAAAACCCCTTAAATCTCATGTTGTGCCCTGTGTAATGAACTCTGTGTAATATTTTGTATTGGATCATTTAAATATTGACGTTTTTGCTCATTCTAATGGTATTTTTACAGATTCCCTCCCCTGAAGTGAGTATTAGAATTTATAGCCAAGTCTAATCTCCATTTTATTGCTGTAGATGAAACTAATGAGTTCTGTTTTTTTTTAATCTTTGAAGATTTTCAAATGATATTGAACATTTCTGCAGCTGGATATGTGGATTCTAAATTAACATGTTTTAAATCAAATTTACTCTCTTGTTTAAGATGAAATCTTGATTGTTTCAAACTTGAGTGGTACATTGTTTGAATTTTTTAAATTAATATAATTCCACCAGACCAAATGATCAGATAAGAAGCTAATGCAACAACCAAAGTGTCAAAAATATCTAGAACTTGAGCAATCCCTCCCAAAAGGCACAGAAACTGGTGAAAAACATAAATGTACTTTTATAGAAAATGCAACGCCTAGCTGGTGGATGCTTTAACTCTCTTATTAATTAAGCTTTGAGAATTGTCACAATCAGCAGCAGCCTGGCTGCATCTTGCTTAACATTTGGAGTTTTAGGTTCCTGCAAGCATCTGCCAAATCCTGTCATGAGCCTGCAGGAAAACATCAATCACTCAGGGCTTGATCAAGTCAACAACCCTATGTTAATTGCTGTATGTGAAACTTAATTTATTCACAGCTCCAGAGCGCTGCAGGAAATAACTAGGACTGATCATCAAAGCTGTTTAACACAGTGTGGACTGTAGAGGTGGCAACTACCAGCAGAGGACTAATAAAGTTGTTAAAAGCTAACATGCAACGTTTGAGTTTGATCACTTAACAGCAGTGGAATTAATAGCGAGCTGAAAAGCTGAAGGTCATTGATTTTGCCAGATCAGCACAAGAAGCTGCTGTCATGATTAATGCTGAGAGACATGAAGACCTGAGTCCTGACTGGAATACTAAATACAGGATCTTCAGTAGGAAATCGTCCAGAAAGAAGAGTTTATGTTCTGGTGGAGAAAAATACTATTGTTACTATTTACTCCTTAATCTTGTACAACTCTAAAGTGCTTCTTCATGTTTTTAAAATTTGTTTGAACTTGTTGCATTTTCGGTAAAATTGAAAATGATATACAGACGTGGACAAAATTGTTGATACCCTTCGGTCAATGAAAGATAAACCCACAGGGGTTACAGAAATAACTTGAATCTGACAAAAGTAACAATAATTAAAAATTCTATGAAATGTAACCAGTGAAAGTCAGACATTGCTTTTCAACCCTGCTTCAACAGAATTATTTTAAAAATAAACTCATGGAACAGGCCTGGATAAAAATGATGGAAGACCTAACTTAATATTTTGTTTCACAACCTTTTGAAGCGTTCACAGCAATCAAACGATTTCTGTAAATGTCAGTGAGACTTCTGCACCTTTCAGCGGGTATTTTGGCCCACTCCTAATGAGCAAACTGCTCCAGTTGTCTCAGGTTTGAAGGGCGCCTTTTCCAGAGAGCATGTTTCAGCTCCTTCTAAAGATTCTCAATAGGACTGAGGTCAGGGCTCATAGAAGGCCACTTTGGAATAGTCCAATGCTTTCCTCTAGCCATTCTTGGGTGTTTTTAGCTGTGTCTTTTGGGTCATTGTCCTGTTGCAAGACCCATGACCTGCAACTGAGATCAAGCTTTCTGACCCTGCACAGATTCAAGACGCCCTGTGCCAAATGCAGCAAAGCATCCCCAGAACATAACAAAGCCTCTTCCGTGTTTCACAGTAGGGACAGTTTTCATATCTTCAAATGCTTCATTTTTCCATTTTCGAACATAGAGCTGATGTCCCTTGGCAAAAAATTCCATCTCATCTGTCCGTGGGACATTCTCCCAGAAGATTTGTGGCTTGTCAACATGTAGTTTGGCATTTTCCAGTCTAGCTTTTTAGCATTTGTTTTCAACAATTGTGTCCTCCTTGGTTGTCTCCGTCTAGTCCACTTTGCCTCAAACTACGACAGATGGTGCAATCTGACACTGATGTTCCTTGAGCTTGAAGTTCACCTCGGATCTCATTAGAGGTTTTTCTGGGATCTTTTGTTACCATTCAGAATATCTGTCTCTTTGGTTTGTCATCAATTTTCCTCCTGCAGCCATGTCCAGGGAGGTTGGCTACAGTACCATGGATCCTTAAATTCCTGAATAATATGTGCAACTGTAGTCAGAGGAACTTCTAGCTGCATGGAGATGGTCTTACAGCCTTTACCTTTAACTTGCTTGTCTATAATTTTCCTTCTAATCTCCTGAGACAACTCTTTCCTTTGCTTCCTCCAGTCAATGCTGAGTGTGGTACACACAAGTCAACAAACAACACAGTGACTACCTGGAGTCCTATATATAGGCCCACTGACTGATTACAAAACTGTAGACACCCGTGGTGCTAATTAGTGGTCACATGTTTCTTTGGTCACATTATTTTCAGTCTTCTTTAGGGTACAAAGTCATAGAATTTTAATGTGTTATTTCTTTTGTCAGATTCAAGTTATTCCATTGACCATTGTGGGTTTTTCTTTCATTGAACGAACGGCACCAGCAATTTCGTCCATGTCTGTATAGGTTCAGTTGCTACCAGTCCTGTGATGGACTGGTGACATGTCCAGGGTTTCCTCCTCCTCTCACCTGATGATTGCTGGAGTTTTGCACCAGCTCCCTGCAGCTCTATTCAGGAAAAGCAGCTCAGAAAATGAGTGAGCAAGTAAATCCTAAATCTGAGGCTTTAAAACAGTCCGTGATGATGTCTATTTATTTAATAGACATTGTGTATTCTTGGGCAGCAGTAGCTCAGGAGGTAGAGGTGGTTGGATTGATCCCAGCTCCCAGCAGAGAATGCTGGACAAGATAACCCTCCTTTGCTGCTGGTGGTGGTGGAGGGATAGGTGTGACCTGTGGACTCCAGCCCTATTTACAAGACACACTGTGCCTGTGTAATGTACTAAGTGGTCACATTTCACTTGGTACGTTGTCACCTGCAAATCAGTGTAGTATTACCACAACGGTGTGTCTTATAAATGCGCCATGCCAGCATGGCCATGCGCGACTTTTGCCATTCGTGGTAGTTGTCTGTTATATAAATTGTGATTGCGCCTTGGCGCAAGAGGGTGGTGTCGTGGTCACATTGGGAGTTACTGCCGAGCTTCGGCCAGCAACTGTATTGAAAATGAAAATGAACACGGGCAATACGTTTAACTTTTGTAAACAGAATAATCTGAGATGATAAACTGGAGAGAATGCAGAGCTCCAAGAGCTTCTCTCCATTAAGAGCTGGAGGTCAGATCACCAGAGACTGCATGGGGAATGTAGGGGACAGTCACCTTTAGGAGCAGCTTGTTAAAAAACATGAGCGTGGCTTCGATCGCAATAAAAAGAAAGTTATATCCAAGCTAAATGAAGTCTGCGGCAGTGGACTCATACTCCCTTTATGCCGCCATCGTGTAATATTTAGTAAATAAGACTCTGGTGGTCTGACCACGTATAAATTACTTAAGGCTCCCTGATACCGCCATGGCGTTGCTGCAAATTGACAACATTGTTTTGTGAAAATGACTTCTGTCAGTGCCCCCCAGGTCAGCTGTGGCTGCACTATAGCTCATCACCATCAGTGTGTGAATGGATGAATGATGCACTTTGGAGTCCTGGGCCTCTGAAAGGCTCTTTACAGCTGTGGGCCATTTATCTTTATAATTTATCATTTTGCTACTCAATAAGAGCATGAGCATGACTGTTACAGGTTAGTTCTGGTCTCTAAATTCTGACTGCATTTGGGCTCAAATGTAATAATGGATGTTTCCATTTTCTGTCCAGGAACTAATTAGATCTTGTTAATTGCAGATTAATTCTTGTTTTCAGAATATGAACTCCAGAATGGTCAACCTGCTTCCCGACCCTGCTTGGCTATGAGTTTACCATTTAAACTTCAACAGTGTAAAAGCTTCTACACTGTTGTCTAAAATGTTAGACAAGATCTAAACACGTTTAAAATCTACATCAGTATTATTTTTCAACTTTTCGGATATTGGAGCAAATTTGCATTTCCTACTGAATAAAACTCAGATGAAGAAGTCGGTGTTGTGTGATTTCCATCAAAACAGCCAGAATGTTTCCGGATCCGTGTGTATTGCAGCTTTAACTGGTCCATCATGCCTTGCGGTGTCCCAGTTCTGTTCCTGTGTAATTTACAAGTGAGGGTTCCTGACTGTTGTGGAGAGAGAGCGGTAATGTGTCTCAGCCCCCTGTCGGATGTCCGATGAGCGGACGGACTCGTGTTTACATCCACAGCACTTCACACAGCCACGGACACAGCTAACTTCTCAGGCTCGGCTCGGCTGTGCTCGGATCGGATCTAATCCACCGGGGTTCGGCTCGATACCCGGATTTTTATCCAAGGAAGACACCAGAAAAGTCTTCATATCTCTGCTGAAGTGGAGTGAAGTGAGCTGCGGTTTTAAGGAGGTAGGTGTGCATGAATGCGTCAATCAGGGCTGCGTCTAAACTGGAGACCAGTTAAAGCTGAACATCATCTGTTGTATCCAGGTTTAAATCAGTGTTTTAGGCTTTATGAGTAGCTACTATAATATAATTATAAATCTGCTGCACAACGTGTACATATTTGTATTATTTCCTCTATATCTTAATTTCTAAACAACAATAAGCACAATTGTTATTCATATAGTTATTTCTTCTCATAGAAATTTGTTTGGATTGAGATCCATGAGCCAGCAGAAAATGTGTGTGTGTGTGTGTGTGTGTGTGTGTGTGTGTGTGTGTGTGTGTGTGTGTGTGTCCTGCACTGATGGATCTTTTTATAGAGAATAAGCAATCACCCAGCAGTGGTTTTAATCAAAACTTCCTCCAGTTGAGTCATGCAGCTACATCAGAGTAAAACATCCCTGGAGCAACATGTCTGATGAAAGCCAGGGCAACTCAGTCATAGTTATTGTCAGTTAGGAGCCGAAATATATATGTACCTGCACAAAAATAACTAAAAGAATGTTTTTCTTTGTTTATTTTTATCTTATATTAAGTGCTACTTGATTATTTCTGTTCACATGGCTCATTAAAAGTTTCTTAATTGGCAGGAAATCTTTAATGCAAAAGCAACAATTTAAAAAATCTTCATCTGTCCGATTAAGTTGCAGTAAAATACACTGTATAAAGAGAGGACCTAAAGTTTTTCATTTTGCAGCCATAAAACAAATTGGACCACATCTGGATCGGTCTGTGTCTACATTGCCCTCCTAGATCAGCTTGTGTTGCTCTAGTGGAAAACTAACAGTCTTAGTCCAGTTTCTTATCTTTCCACACACCCCTCCTCCTCCCAGCACCACCACATGGTCAGCTAAGCCTCCAGACTTACAAGCTTATTGTCTCCAATCTGATTAGTCTTAACTTTTGAGATGGCCGGATTTTGCTTTCATTGCTGCCATATTGCACTGAGTGCATCAGTGGGGAAAACTAATGAGACTTTAATTCTAATTAATATTTTAAAGGAAATTGCACCCAAAAACTTCTCTGGTGATAGAAGATTTTCCCCCTAAGTGCTCATCGAATGCTGCACACCTCTTGCATGTACAGTGAAATTATACATTGTGTTTAGCAGAGTAGATGACTGACACCACCTGATGGCAGAGATTTCCAGACTGATTACTTCCTTAAGTCTTTTGCTTTGCTTATTCAAGCCGTTTCTAAACCTGCAGCCACATCATTGTCTTCGACTGATGACAGTGTTTAGGAAAATTGGAGCCAAAAGGAGAAAGAGCCTTCACTGAAAGAGGCAATTTAAAGATTGCAGTAGACATGGTGAAGAGGGGAGTAAGGGGGAAATTACTGTAAAAGAAGGCAGCGTGCCAACTCTGAGGCACAAAGTCAGGAGTGTTGCTGTAGAAGTGGAGGTCACGGAGTCTGCAGGACACTCCATTAAGGAAAGTGACATCTTGTCGCAGGACAAGGGTCCAAATCTAATTTCATTTTGCTCGTATTTGAAACACCTGCTGACATCAGCGTTTCCTGTTGCTATTTTAGCTCTGTGATAACAGCGCGGCCCCCAACGTCACGTGACAGGGTCAGTCACCACGCATCATCTCAGGAACACAAAAGCCACATTTCCCAAAAGAATCACCCCATTAAACTTCTGTTTGCTAACTTTACTCCTAACGTCACCATGGTTTGGACTGAGCGTCTTGCACCTTCGGTTCCATACAATTTGAATGTACTACATAAGATATAAATCACAATTTGTACTCAGAAGCTGAAATGTACATATTCCAAGTCAGAAAGATTAAAGGTGCAGTGTGTAGGAATAAAGTAAGATTTCTACAGTGAAATAGTCCCAAAACAGCCTAATGTCTCAAATCATGTTTAAAGGAAGGTTATACTGAAACATATTTTATTCTCAGCCAGCCGCATAGGTTGTCAGCGTTTCTCCTTTCAAAATAAAAGATGGAGGGACGTAGCTACTGTTTACCACGTGTGAGGTTGTTGTGTCACCTGCGAGCTAACGCTGCAGTGCTGGCATTTGTAATTTGACTACAACATGCAGCAAAAAGCTGCATCGGTGTTTAAAGAACTGAAGTCAGTAACGAGCAACCCAACGTTATTTCTTGTACCCCTAAGAAGCCACGGCATATTTTTGCTTTACTCAAATATCGGGTAAAGAGAGGCTAACACTGAGCTAACAATGCTAACTGTGAATTAGAAACAAACAGTCAGCTATAAAAACATCTCAATCTACTTTATCAGTTACTTGTGTGTCTGTTTTGGCAGTTGGGAAGCAAAGCGGCCAAGGGGTCAGGAGTTCAAAGCCAATCAATGCGTTTGTTAAACTTTAATTAAAGCTCGAGGACTGAAGGCAGTGAGCCGGACATGGCAGGAAACGTAAAGGTAGCACGACACAGGGTTGCGAATGACCACAGTCACCAATTCTTTGAATTGTGTGTACTGAAACTCTAATTTCCCTCTGGGATTAATAAAGTATCTTTGATTGATTGATATTACAGTGAAATGCATGTGTGAAGTGAAAAACGAGTCAAACGTGGCGTTTTACTTTCTTTAATGAGTCGTTCAGAGCATGGACGTCATTTTCGCTTTAGAAGTGGGGGGGACACAGGGAGTGTGTGTGTGAGTGTGTGTGTGGGGGGGGGGGTATCTTTACAATATGCTCTAATGGGAAACAGGCTTCAACACAAATGGTTGTTTTCCACTTGGTCCTAGAGCTCAACCAGTGTCAATTTAATATAGTGTAATATTGTTTTTGGATGGTAAAAAGTGCAGAAGTCAAAACTTGACTTTGGAAAAAGTGTGTGTGTGTGTGTGTGGGGGGGGGGGGGGCATGTCCCCCCTGTCCCCCTCCAAAATTACGTCCATGGTTCAGAGCAATAATAGCAAGCTATCAGCCAGACGGTAAAAACAACTCATTCTCTATGCTGGAGGCATGTTACCGTAACAAGTGTAATAAGTGCTCCCTACCACAAAAACACAAAAGAGTAGTAGTACCATCCATGACAATGTATTTATCTACTTAGCAACTTACTGTGTATGACTCGTCTTTGCTTGTTATCTAGAATCTTCTGGTGCTGATCCGTAACAGCCATTAAACTCACGCAACAAGAGTGAGAGTTATTGCAGTAACCAGATTTGACCACGTCGTCTTACTTTATTCTTACACACTGCACCTTTAATTAGAATGTTTCTTAAATTCAAACTTGGCCCTAAATTTTAAAACAAGGCAACAAACTTGTGGGGAAAAAGGGAAAACTGTATTTTTAAAATCTAATAATTAGCAAAAATTCAATATAATACCTGGAAATTAAAAGGATCCCATAAAATCACCCAGGATTATGATTTTTTTTAGATTTACATCTGCTCAGGTTATGAAACTGCTGTATTTATACAGACTCCGAACAGCTTATCTTATCCGACATGAAGGTCTTAAAGGTGAGTGAGTACCTGCAAGCAGGATTAGTGATTTCCCAGCCAGTTTCGCAGCCTGTCTTGGACTACTTGGCCGTTTCCACCAGTGTGAAATTCTGAGAACAGACACTGATTTAGGTAGGGGGATATACATTTTAAAAAGAGAAAAATGTGCATAATAAACTCTTAAGAAGCCCAGTTGCAGTACACACCTCTATATTTAAAAAGAAACAAAAGAAGAAGTTGCTTCTTAATTGTTGTAGACTGTTTGGGTCTTTTCTTCAAATCTGCGCCCTCCAGGCAGCCTAGTCAGCTGTGTATAAAGCCCAGACAAAGCCAGAGCTGGGTTGCCATGGTGAGGGATTGTTTGCATCCAGTCATGCTACTATCCATGTGGGCTCACACACACATTACTGCACGCTCTTTTGTGTGAGAAACCTTTCTTTTCAGCGGATCTCCTCCTTTTTACTGCCACAGCCTCCTTTTAAAAATGGCCTTCTGATTGAATCATTGTGTTGAAATGTTCCTGCTGTGGCTGAAAGGTACACAGATGTACATTTTGTGGTTTCAGGCGCCGGTGTTTTTCTGTCTGTTTTGGCAGTTGGGAAGCGAAGCGGCCAAGGGGTCAGGAGTTCAAAGCCAATCAATGCGTTTGTTAAACTTTAATTAAAGCTGAGGACTGAAGGCAGTGAGCCGGACAACGCTCAGGAAACGAACCGCTCAGTTGGTTAACCCAGACCTAAAATCAGTGTGAAAAAAAAACAACATTTAAATTCCTAAGTTGTTTACTTTTCCCATCTCTTTTTGGGTTATTAAATGAGTTTTAATTTGGACTTTCCTTCTGATTCGTCTGATGTTTTGCAGACTGAGGAAAAGGAAACCCTGACTTGCTCCTCGCATCCCCTCCCCAACTCTGCCTTTCTGTGGCATCCTGAGAATGAAACTCCAGGGGAGGCAGACTGAAGTCACAACTAAGATTAGCTCAGTGGTTTACAGCCCAGACGGCTCTATATTGCCTTGTGTCTGAAACCAAAAGGCTGTGGTGAAAATGGTCCGACAGCAAGAATATAGACTGTTAGCTGCAGCCTTTTCTCCTCTGCAGCACTTGGATAAAATATGTTATGGAATATTACATATCTGTTGATTATTTCCCCCCGGTTTGAATGGCAATTTATGGTTATAGTAGTTTTCACATTGCTCTTTGTGAAAACAGTACATTTAGTGCAAGGCTTTAATGCATCTTTGCAGAAAGACCTTTCCAGGGAGGCTGAGGAGTGTGATCCCCCTATAGTTGAAACACACCCTCAGGTCACGGGTTTGTTGATCATATTTTTGAGCAACTTTCAGTTTGAGCTCCTGTCTCTTTAAGGATTCCCTTAAGCCTTTTCTGGTTGGATTAATATAATCACACCAAATTTTTAATAAAATGATGAGGAAAACACTTAAAACAGTTTATTCAAATCACAGTGAGGGAAAAATAAGTAAAACCAACTGTAGAGTTGTCTCAGAGTCTAAATAAAGTAACAACATGATTGGATCTTCTTGATTTCCATGCAGAATTCAGGTCTGAGTTCATGTTTCCCTCTGTTCTGCAGAGGCTCATTCTCCAAGTGATGATGGAATGTGGCGTGCTAAAGCCTGGCACTTTCCCACAGCTTCTCACTAACCGCATGGACACGACTCACTGAGCTGGTCCAAATAGGAAAGCATGCATTCACAATGAAGCAGCCCCCCAAAAATAGAAACAGTGTCGCAGCATGCTAATTTATGTACACCAGCCTCTACGATTTTATTTATTCACACGAGGGCTCTGGGAGCATCAAAGTAGCTGTTTCTGAGAGGAAATGGGAATGCTCTGATGAGAAACCAGAACAGCCGTGGCTGCAGAGAGCAATCGGTGGAGTTATAGCTACCGTCTCCATAGTGATAAGGGTGCTGCAACTTACCAGCAGGGTAAAGAAAATCGAAGCTCATTTCCACTAGGAAGCAGTACTTCAGCTGAGATACTGGAGTAGTTCAGCGAAGGATTCAGTCGGTGGCACCTCTGACCTTCAGGTTTCCAGGTCAGGGCATCTGTAACTGGTGTATTTCGGTTCAGAGATGCAGGACCGATTCTCTTCAGGAACAAAGCAGTGGACTCTAAAGTCCTGCTAATTTACGCTACCAAACATTTGCACATCTGCTGCTGCACAGCTGCTCTCCTATGACACTGATGAACGCAAACATTCATTTACATATGTCACCTTATGAGTCAAGGGGCTATGGTGGAAGAATCATGTCCTATCAAAGTAAAACTACTGATTCAGGAGTAACTGAGTATATCTATCCTACGTAACTGTTCTTAAATGATAAAACTAAACATTTATTTTGCAAACTTTTGTTCCTCTAGTTATCAGATCTGACGTCTGCTCAAACTTCAAGACTTCTAGACCAAAAAAGGAAATAATAGTGACACAGTATTTATATTCATTGAGAAACATACTGCTGCATGGTAGTTCTTACCTGTTCTCGTCTTCAACTAAATTTGTGACCATTTGCTAAGTGAGTTCTTTCACCACTAACAGTTTTATGGTTTCTCTTTAGCTCTGATTTGACAGCTGATGAGTAAAAGACCTCCGTTCGACTTCTCTTTGATGCAACTCAGTGTTAATAACCTGATTATAGGTTTATAAATGTGTGTGTGAAATAACAGAGATCTCATTCACAAGTCTGCTGCCGCTGACTGACAGTTTCCCATGTCAGATATTTGTGAATCGTTCTCCTTGGTTAGCTCCTGATGGCTGCTGCCGCACCAGTGAGAGTGTACTCAACGTGTCGTTTCCTGGCCTGATTTTTACACACCAACCACCTGCTTGTTTAGTTTATTTCCGTCTGCTGCTTTGAGCGTTCACCTCGGACAGCTGAGGCTCAGATGGCGGAGCAGGTTGTGCTCTAATTGCAGGGTTGGCGGTTGCATCACCCAGCTCCTTCATATGCTGAAGCGTCCTTGGAAAAGCCATGGACACCCCAGAAGTGGTTCTCAAAGTCAGACCCAGCAACAGCTTAGTGATTTTTCTTCGCCATTGCTTATGTTCTTTATTTATTTTTATTTCAGATCCAAAAAAATGCTTCATTCATTCATTCATTCATTCAGTCATTCATTTATTCATTCATTCATTCATTCATTCATGCACTCAATCTTTTTTTGGCACTATAACAAAAATCTTAAACTCCTGCTTATTTAAAGCTCACCCTGACAGATGCCACTAGCAGATGAGAGTACCATAATGCAGTCTCAGTGGGAGTAATCCTTAAGGAGTTTTACGTGAAGCTCTATACATGTGTCCCATTCCACCTTCTCCAATGGATAGATGGTGCCATAATTCCATATCAAGGTCTGGAAGTGTGGGATCAGAGAAAGGAGTGCTGCAGACTAAAACTGTGCATCATGTTCCCGCTCCCTCACTGCTCCGTTGCTCTGATGGTTGTTGAGGCGTTGCCAGCTCCATAATGACTGCCCCACCATGGCTGCTTGTGTCAGCAGTTTTGAAAATGGCTCTCATTCTGCGTCTGTGCACCAAATGCCAGCAAATGAAAAATATATTGGAAGACTTCTATTACACGGTCGCAATTGCTGAACCACGAGGGTGCTCTCGCAGCAGTTTATCAGCAGCGTTAAATGAAAGCGCTCTGAGAACAAGTGTTGAAGTCAAGTTTTAGCTGTTTGCATCCCAGCTGAAGTGAAGCGGCCTCTCTGGTGACTGTGCAGTCATTTAGGAGATCAGTAGAAAGAGATGAGGCAGGTTGGAACTGCATTGGGATGATGCTGTGATTTTGTTTTACGACAAAGTTGTAGTAGTTGAGTGTTGAACTAAAACACAAAAATACACATTAAAGCAACAGCATTTGATTCTCAGAAGGACAAATGTAGTTTTTTTTTACAGTTTTTGGAAAATGTAATAAGGTATGCATCAATGCTAAATGCTTCTTCTGTGGATTAAAACCAATCCATGAACCTTTAATCTTCTGTGTGTTGTTCTGAAGCTCAGTTACAGAGCATCTGTAGCTCCCTGGATTTTTAAAGTGAAAGTTAGAGTTAAAGTAACACAGAACAGTTTCCTGCTTCTCCGCCCTACTGGCTAAAGGTGGAACAACAACTGTTGTGAACAGCCCTGCTGTAGCTAGCACTAACAGCAAACTAACACTAACATAAGCCAATGAATTCTAAAAAGATCCACTCTATTGGACAAAAATATTGTTACTTACAAGTCCAGTAGCAGAAATATAGAAATGATTTCTTCTTCTTCTTCTTCTTCTTCTTCTTCTTCTTCTTCTTCTTCTTCTTCTTCTTCTTCTTCTTCTTCTTCTTCTTCTTCTTCAACAAAGCCAGGTCACCATCAGTCTGTGATTTTGTAGCCTCCTTTAACTCCCTCAAACTAGTGTGGGTGCCAATGTTCGCTCCAGTTTTAGCTATTTGCTTCCCCTCCAAAGACATTACTTTCTTACTTTTACTTCCAGGCTCCGCCATGATGCCTAAAGAAAAAAGCAAACTTCTTGTTGTTCTTCATCGTGTGCTTTTTATTGACGATCAGCGAACTGTAAATGCTATAACCACCAGCATTACAGCTAACAGCTGTAATAGCATCCCCTAGGACACCTACTCACTCCACAAAACTATCTAGTGTGGTTTTTAGTCAGCAGAGGGGTGTCAAATATGAAACTGGTCAAGTTTCTAACTCAACAATCACTGAGATCAATGTTAGTTCTAGCTGAAAGTTTCAAACACTATCTGTTGTTTCTTTAAGTGCCCGTCTCATAACTGGAGGGTTATGGGATTAAGTCCATCTCAATCTGTTGCAGTCGCTTTGTCTTCGATCAAGACCATTGACATATAAATATTGGACAATGGGTTTCCATAGGCTCCAATAATAAGTTTTTGAGCTAAAATGGGAGGTGGCCACCACCGCCATTTTGACCGTGTCACAGGTTCCGTCAAGCCCAGACAATTCCACAAAAGGGAAGAGAGGTGGAGCTGAGGGTGGGGCTGTAAGGCTGGGATCAACTGACGACACCCGGTCGAACTAGCTACAAGCTAACCCAAAGCTAACGGGGAGGTGGGAGCTAAGCTAACGGAGGTAGCAACCTAGCTACAACCGGAGTTAACGTAGCAACCTAGTTACAACCGGAGTTAACTGTGCACAACACCAGAGCTTCTGATGCAGAGATAACGCCGGGCTGACCGCTGGGTAAAACCGGGTGGAACACAGAGGTCTCCCGAAAGCTGCTGAAAGCCGGCAGCCCGCGCAGCAGACAGAAGCCGTGATCAGACAGAGATGCGCCGAGCTGCAGGGAGGGGAGAAACGGGCGGAAAACATCGGTCTTCCGAGAGCTCCACAAGCCGATAGTCGGAACCCAGCTCCACCAACATGTTATATTTCAACCCATTTTCTAAAGTGCAGCATTATGTTAAATGCAATGGGTTAAACCCTATTACATTTAAATTCCATGGTTAAACAGTACATGTTAAAATCTAAGCTCAGCTCGGCAGTGACCTAAAATACATAAATATAATTTTACTTACCGAAAAAAATGAAGTGGAGACTCCTTGGACGCTCTATTTGTGCAATTAATGCCACAGCAAGTCATTTTGTCCAACAATTGCACAAAAAATATTCAAAAAAGAATACACAAACACAGAGACTCAAAATCCCGGAGCAATTTTCCAAGCCAGACCGAGGCTCAGACTGAGGCCTTTCCCCGGAGCTAGCTCTGTGGTCACGTGGGTCTGATGCTCATTAATTATACAGAATTTTAGGCTTTTAATACACTTAAACAGAAGAGTGAGAAAAATATTCACCCCCCTCAGAGTTGTCATGAGTGTAAACTAGATAATTTTATCCAAAAACATGTTTTGGTACCAGGCTGTAAACATGTTTATTTCTGCTGTGAAATTGGTATTTTTAACATGGGAGTCAATGAGGATTTGCTCGCTTCTGACACCAGCCCCCAGCAGATGAGGGTGGAACTGCAATTTTTGGTACTTCCGGGTTGGACTCAATTTTTCACCCACATTGTGGGGGCTTGGTCAAGACACTTAACCCACCTAGCTGGCTGGTGGTGATCAGAGGGACTGGTGGAGCCATTGTTTGTCTCGCTTCCATCAGTAAGCACCAGGGCAACTGTGGCTAGGTTGTAGCTCATCTATACCAGCGTGTGAATGTGTGTGTGCATGAGTGAATGATTGATTGTGTTGTAAAGTACCTTGGGGGGTTGTAGAATCCTAGAAGGCGCTATACAAAATACAAGCTAAGCCATTTACCATAGTTGCTAGTAAAATTTGGCTAAATAAAACTTGCTACCACTTCTGGATCATTGATCAGCTGTGAATCCTCACGGTACCGAGGTTTGGTTCAGATAACATCTATTTGGTCATGTGTACTTTACCCAAAACCAAACGTTGGTACTGTGATCATTTGGACGGCATGAATATTCGTACGGCTAAGCATCTTAATCCTAACCTTTACTTACAGTTTGCTGCAGAGTCTCCTGCTGTTTTCTCCTGCTGTGTGTCACATAAAGATATCGTTTCCCAGGTACTGGAGAACTTTCAATAGTATGAGGGCACAATCGTAATACTGAATCAGAACCTGAAGCTATCAGTATTGAGGCATCGATAGATACAACCAGACAGCAGAAGTTCTGTAGAGTCAGCGCCTGACTTTAACTCACCCTGAACTGTTTGTAAAACATTATTTGCTGTTCTTCTCTCCTCGTTCCTCTTCACATAAGTTTGTAATATTTTTATGACCAGTAAAGTACTCTTTCATGGTCTACTTCTGACCAATCAGGGTTTGTTGAGGGGTCTTAAAGAAACGGAAACTGAGACCAACCATTTCAGTCACGATAATAATGCACTCACAATGTTTTTGTTTTTCATGAACACTAAAGTAAGAGTTACTCAAACTAGTATAAAGAGTGAAGGGGTGTTTACTCAGCAACACTGGAGCCCACAAACTTCATTAGAAAAATAGAGCTACTTAACAACCTTAACTAGCGTATGTCTTACAGAGATTTACTGCAAGAAGGTGGAAAAATGTTTTGATTTTCAAATTTTTTCTTTAAAAATAGTTATAGGGCTACTGTTATAACATCGAATCAGCAAATCTTATAGACTAGGGGCTGCATGATGCAGTGAGGCGCGAAGGTTTGGGCAACCTTGTTATTCTACATGGTTTTCCTGTATAAATGTCTTGTTGTTATGATAAAACTTTTCAGTTAAATATATCATATAGGAGACACAGTCATGTTTAAGAAGTGAAAAGAAGTTTACAAGACTTACAGAAAGTGTGCAATAATTGTTTAAACAAAATTTAACAAGTTTAATATATTTGAGTACCACAAAAATAACTAAACTCAATGTTTTGCACAAATAACAGCTTCTGAACGTTTCCTATAGCCTCCAATGTGAGTCTGGATTCTGGCTGAAGGTATTTTGGACCATTCTTCTCTAGTTCATTCAGGTGTGATGCTTCTGAGCATGGACAGCCCTCTTTAACTCACACTACAGATTTTCAATAATATTCAGGTCTGGGGACTGAGATTGCCATTCCAGAACGTTCATGTTCCTCTGCATGAACGCCTTAGTAGATTCTGACCGGTGTTTAGGGTCATTGTCTTGTTGAAAGACAGCCTCGGTGCAGCTTCAGCTTTGTCACTGATTCCTGGGCATTGGTCTCCAGAATCTGCTGATATTGAGTGGAATTCATGCGTCCCTCAACTTTAACCTGATTACCAGTCCCTGCACTGGCCACACAGCCCCACAGCATGACGGAAACACCACCATGTTTTACTGTGGGTAGCAGGTGTTTTTCATCTCTTTCCTCCTTAACGTCCCTTGTTATGCCCAGTTTTGGATTCATCAGTCCACAGCACCTTATTCCAAAGCTGGCTTGCCCAAATGTGCTTCAGCATACCTCAAGCAGCTCAGTTTGTGCTGTGGGTGAAGAAATGGCTTCCTCTGTGTCACTCTCACATGCAACATCTCCTTGTGTAAAGTGCGCTGAATAGTTGAACGATGCACAGCGACTCCATCAGCAGCAGGGTGATGTTGTAGGTCTTTGGTGCTGGTCTGTGGGTTGACTTTGACTGTTCTCAACTTTCTTCACTTCTGTTTATCCCAGATTTTTCTAGGTTTGCCACTTGGATGCTTAACTTGAACTGTGCCTGTGGTCTTCCATTCCCTCAATATGTACCTAACTGGTGAAACAGACAGCTGAAATCTCTGAGACAGCTTTCTGGATCCTTCCCCTAAACCATGACGGTGAACATTCTTTGTTCTCAGGTCATTTGAGAGTTGTTTTGCTACTTTTAGAGAATATTCAAAGAGGAGCGAAACGCACAATTGGCTCCCTTGAATACTCTCTCCTTACTGGATTCACCTGTGTATGGAGGTCAAGGGTCATTGTAGCCTGGCCCTCTGACTCCTCCTATGTTTAACTCTGCAGAGAGAAAGAGTCTGGTAGCTCACAGGCAGAGAGGCACATGAGGGGTGGGACTAGGCAGCTCAAAAATAACCAATCAGAAAAAATAACCGGAATGCCGACTGTACCGCGCGACGCTGTAGTAAAAAAAGGCATCTGGCAATTATGCAAAAACATCTTTTAATTTTTAGAAGAAAGGCTTTTAGCGCTTCTACTTGTTGTGGTTTTAAAGATATTCAAGTAATTTAGAACAGAGGAAAGAACCACAGCGAACTCCGCCGCTGTCTTCGTTGTTTATGAGAAACTGAGCGTCGCTGTGTGTGACGTCCGCGACACTGTTTTTTAGCTGTTGTAAAAAATGGCGTCTGGCAACAGCGCAAACATCTTTGTTTAGAAGAAAGGCTTTTAGCGCTTCTACTTGTTGTTTTAAACACATGTCCAAGTCTTTTAGACCGGAGGAAAGAGCCGCAGCGAACTCCGCTTCAGTCGCCATGTTTATGACAAAATCCTCGTTGTGGTGTGTGATGTACGCCACTCAGCGCTGATTGGGTCGGTTAGAATTCTCACGAGGTGGGGTTATTTGAACAGGAGCGTTCCCAGACCCTTTCTGTGTGCAGAATTAAACAGAGGAGGAGTCTGGCAGGCCAGGCCACGGCCACTGAGCTTACCAAACCAATTATGAGTTCCAATAATTAGTTCTAAAGGTTTTGAAATAAATAAAATGACTACAGTTATGTACCTGCTAATTTTATTTAAACAAACACATCTATTGACATCACAGTAAAAAAAATAAATAAAAGGTGGCTAGGACTTGAATCACTCAAGCTGTTTACCAAGCTCAGGAATTGTTTGTTTTAGGATTATTGTTTTAAACGTTTGGGTACGTGTGTATGGAGTTATTCCTAACATTTTGATACTAAACTTGTTCTCTCACTTTAAGGATGGAAAAATAAAACGGCAAACCCCTGGTGGTGTGGAGGAATGAGGTCCTCTGGATGAAGGCCATGGAGCTGAAGGTGTGGGTGGACGGAGTGCAGCGAATTGTGTGCGGTGTCACGGAGTTCACCACCTGCCAGGAAGTGGTCATTGCTTTGGCACAAGCCATTGGTAAGCTCAGACCTACCTGTGTAATAAATACAAAGTATTCAGTGTCATTGCACAAGTGGAAAATGTCAGATGGTGTTTACGTTTTGAAAAACCGAGCAACAAAGGTGCACCAAAGTCTTGTCAGAGCGGTGCATTTTAGATTTAGTTTGGGGTAAATCCCCCACAGGAATATTTTACAATGTCAGACTCATTCAAGGTGATGAATTGAGTGAAAATGAAAAGTGACTGGAGGGTATGAAGATTTTCACCGTAAACAGCCTCTTACAGGACGTGATGAGTCATGCTGCAGCCTTTGGTTTATTGACAAGGGCTGCAGTGGCAGCAAAAAAATAAGTTCGCACCTCCTCTGTTGCTGTTATAGATGTTTTATATTTGTGTTAATTTGAGACTTTTCAGATTAAAACCTGTCCTGCCAGGAGGAGCAGGGTTATGTGTTTCACCAACACCTGACATAAACTAGAGTTAAAGTGTTTTAGTGTCACAGTAAAGCAAGAATTGTGGCAATCACTGCTCTTTGTGTTGGCTGTGCCTTTTGTTCAGGCTGGGGCACTTTGATGCAAACGGGGGGGGGGGGGGGGGGGGATGATGAATGCACCTCTTTACACAAGGACCCTTCTGGTGCAGGAGGGTGAAACAGGCAGTGTTCTGCTCTTATCTGTGTGTGTACAGACAAGAATGCAGGACACACACACACACACGCGCGCACACACACACACACGCACGCACGCACGCACGCATGCACGCACGCACGCACACACACACACACACACACACACACACTGCGAACCATTGAACCTTCAGCCAGCACAATCGAATTTTTTCAAAATAAAACTCCTTTTAACCCAACATGCTGGTGAAGCTCTGTGAATCAGTGGTGCATAAGTGTGGGAGAGTTGTGAAGGTGTTCAAATAAGATAAGATAAAAAAAATTCTTTCTATGTGAGAGTTAGACCCTCAGTTGAACTGGATTATCAGAACTGAGTGGAGGATGTTTACTATCTTTATCTGACCGTTTAAAAGTGAGTCTGAAGTGGGTTTTCTTTCATCCCAGGACGGACTGGCAGGTACACTTTGATCGAGAAATGGCGGGACACGGAGCGCCACCTGGCTCCACATGAAAACCCTGTGGTATCCCTCAACAAGTGGGGTCAGTATGCCAGTGACGTGCAGCTCATCCTTCAAAGAACCGGCCCGTCGGTTAGCGAGCGGCCCACCTCTGAAGGCTTGGCCCGCATCCCGGAGCGGGGACTGTACCGTCAGAGCCTCCCACCTCTGGCTAAACTCCGTCCATCATGGACGGATCGCTCACTCAAGCGAAGGGAGCCCAAACGCAAGTCTCTGACGTTCACCGGAGGCGCCAGGGGTCTGCGGGAAATCTTTGGAAAAAGCAGAGATTCTGACGGTACTGCACATGCATATTAACGACTTTTATTATCGGCATCACTTTTATTTACCTTCATGTCTTATTTCTGTTTTCAGCCAAACAGCTACAGCTGCAGCAGCAGCGTGGTGTGAATCTGAACCTGAGCAGAGTTGGCGGTGGAGGAACCGCATCAGTACCTGGGAGTCCAGCCAGAGAGCTGAGCCGGCTGGTGCAGCTGCAGAGGGACAAACTCCAGGCGCTGGAGAGCCGTCTGCTGGGCTGTGAGGCTGAGCTGCAGGACTGGGAGGAGTTCACCAGCCAGAGCAGCGATGTGTGTCATCAGTCACAGAACATGTCAAATCATCTCCATGCCCTCATTAAAGAAACTGTTACTTTTGCTCTTGTCAGGAAGGAAATCTGGAGGATGAGCTGCTGCTCCTGGAGCAGCAGGTGAGGAGGAACGATGCCGAGATGGAGGAGGAGGAATTCTGGCATAACGAGCTGCAGGTCGAGCAGGACAGCGAGCGGCAGCTGCGGCAGCAGCTAGCGGAGCTGCAGAGCCGTGTGCGTGACTGCAACGCCAAGGTTTCAGAGTACTTAGCACGCATTCAGGTGAGCGCCACAGAAACACTCTGTAGGTCTTCTGTTCATGAAACTTTTCAAAACTTGACTGTGAAGCGGCAGTGAAATTAAACAGAAGCAGGATATTATTATTGTATCAATATTTGCTGTTTTATTTAGAGCATGGAGACGGGTCTGGAGAAGGAGCGACTTCAAAAGGAGGCTGAGCTCAACCTGAAGGTCAAAGAGGAAGAGGTAGGACTCACATTATCCGGGTTTGATAAACACATACCTGAGAAACAGCTGAGAAACAAAGTCTGTCTCAAGCAGTGATGTAGCATTCAAGTCTTCGAGTCACATCTAAAGGACTTGTGACCTGACTCTTGCAGCATGCTGCTGACTTGCAATTGGACTCTGACTCAGGCATGAGCAGATATTCAACATGTCCGGGTATTTGGCGGTTTGCTTTAACAGATTTATCCTCAAAGTCAGGAAAGAGCACTGCCAGATATACAATATGCAAGAGTATGATAGAAGACTAGACTGGGGCAACTCAATTCCCCGTGCCACCACCAAGCTAACTCAGTACCATGCAGCAAAATAATAAAAAGGCTTAAAATAAATGTAAAAAATCTGCATGTCACCTGTACACTGTGAAGTAATGGTTATAAAGTTTGTCTAGTAACCCAACCTAAGTTGGCAGTTGAAATTGGATGTTGGACTGGAAGATTTTTTTTGGGACTTGGACTATTGGACCTGGTGACTTGACTCAGACTGGACTTGCACTTGAACGCTAATGACTCCAGTGTGACTTGGACTCGAGAAATGGTGACTTGAGTACAACTCAGATATCAGCACTGTTCTAAATCCTTGGTGATACGCGGTAAGAAGAAAGAGAGAAAACAATCTTTTATCCAGCGCCTCTGAAGATTAGAATCATGAGGTGCTTCACAAGTACAAAAATTTAAAAAATAACTAGATTAAAAAAAAAGATTAAAAAAAGATCATAAAAATGAAAAAAAAAATTGAATAATTTGGGATTAAAAAAAGAGGTGGAGATGGGAAAGAGAAACTTAATAGGAAAGAGGGAATTCAGTGGATCCCGGAAAAGGCGAAATTGGTAAAAAAAAAAAATAAAAAAATAAAAAGCTGAATAAGGAGAGGGTGATGGAGGTCACACCAAAGCAGCCTGAACAAGTGAGTTTTCAGCTGCTTTTTAAAGGAGACCATTGAGTCCACTGATCTCAGGCTCAGGGGGAGAGATCCAGGGTCTGGGGGCCACAGCAGCAAATGATCTGTCACCTTTGGTCTTTAGCCTGGTGCGCTGCACAACCAGTAGGCTTTGGTCACTGGACCTCAGGGACCTGCTGGGGGTGTAGGGACTAAGAAGATCACCAATGTAAGATGGTGCTTGTCCATGTAAGGCCCTATAGACCAGAACCAGGATCTTGAAATGAACCCTGAAGTTGACTGGCAGCCAGTGAAGCTGGAGGAGTAGCGGGGTGATGTGGGTGTGTTTGGAGGACTTGGTCAGAAGCCGAGCACAGGCATTCTGAACCACCTGTAGACGGTCCAGGGAGGTTCTGCTCAGACACGTGAAAAGAGAGTTACAGTAGTCTAAGCGTGAGGAGATGAAGGTGTGGAGATCAGTCTCAAGTTCAGAGCGGAACAGAATGGGACTCAGCTTAGCAATGTTCCGGCAGGTTTTTAGCTTTCCAACAGTTTGTCAATGCTTCACTTTGGTAGAAGAAAAACCCTCGAGATAAGATTTATTAATAAAAAGAACTGCTTCTCTTCCCCGTGTTTTGATGTGAAAATAAATCTGGATAAAAGTTTTTACTCTTCTACTCTGGATTTCAGGTGCAAACCCAGCTGGAGAAAGTGAGGGCTGAGCTGCAAGTACAAAGCCAACAAACTTCACGGCTGGAGAGCAGCTGCAAAGCGGTGGAGCGCTCACTTTTCCAGTCAGGCAAGAGACTACAGGTGAGCTCACTTTCTTCTGGTTTTCATGTTTGTTGTTGGGTTGCTGGTGTTTGCTTAATAATACGTAGAAAAGAAAGATTTAGAAGAATGGACAAGTGTAACGAGGACTGCAACTGGTTTGTAGGTGGACTGAATATGAATATGAATGACGTTGTGGGTCCACCGTGTGATGGCACGAGGTAATTAGAAAGAGGAAGGAAGGGTATTAACAGCCTTCTTCTCCTAATTGGAGAGAGGCCTAATGAGGATGCAATCTCTCCTCCTTGAAGCCACTTAACCATGCTGAAGTAGCTGTTGCAACTGGTTTATGACTGGAGGGAGAAAAAACGAAACGACAGATGCAACAATTTACATCCAAACTGCAAAAGAAAAAAAAAAACACCACCTCAGTGCAGTGAAGCAACTCCGAGTCTTTAAAGCTCCATTCATGCTGGTTATATCAGCACAGACTCAGGCCTTGTTTTCCTGTCACGGTGTGTTTTTCCTACACAGGAGAAGGAGCAGGAGCTGGAGCAGCTGACAAAGGAGCTCCGACAGGTCAACCTGCAGCAGTTCATTCAGCAAACCGGTACCAAAGTGACTGTGCTGCCTGCTCAACCCTCAGGAGAGAACAGCAGCGACGGTATTCACAAAACCAGGCAGAAAATTACACACAGACGCCCAAATAATCTTTAATTTATCGGAATTTCATGGATTATTTACTGGCTTCTGGTTTGTATTTGTGAGGGAACATTGCCACCTTGTGGCTATTATTAAAACAACGTCTGATGTAGCAAGAAAATATGATTCCGGGTAGTTAGTAAAGGTATTTTTCTATAAGGTCAGTGATGTTAAAACCTGTGTTTTTATGTACAGAAGTGGAGTGTGACTCTCTGAAACGACTTGGATCCTCCCGACTCTTACCCAGCGGCCTTCGCGCCCTACAGAGCCGCGTCTCCTCCAGCCTAAACCCAGAAGGCATCTACGTTTGACCCTGTAAAGTCCAGACAGGCAATGGAGTGCCCTACTGATACAGCAGCTCATCTCACACCTAAAGATCCACAAAAATATTTTTTAAGCAGTGCAATGGTGTGGGATCTCCAGTTTGCAGAACAAAGCTTAAGAAAAGGCCTGTTTTGCATCTTTTCTGTTTTTACTATTATTAATATTCTTGACCTCATGGAAGCTGCAGACAGATTATGTGTGTGTGCTGTAAATCAAAAGAGGATGTGAAGAGTTTTGACTCATGCGTGTATATAAACAGGTAATATTAGCAGATGCATGAGCATGCACACACAGACGGCCCTTATGTGCTATAGCCATATTTGATTGCCTTACTCTGGTGTTTTAACACCGGACATCAATAAAAATTAAAACACAACTCAAGGTAGGTTCAGACCTAAATGCGCAATGTTGATTTTATAATTACTCAACAATAAATCAGGAGTCAGCAGGTCATAAATGATGTCATTGTAGCTTATTATTTGGGTTGAATTTTTATGAGTTTAGATTTTTGTATTGCAACTAAATTAATCTAGTATTTTTTTTTGTTTTAAATGTGAACTAAATCCCCTTTCTGTTTTGATTTGTGTTAACAAAATAAAAGACATGTAGAGCAGCTCGTCTGTAGAACGTTGCAGTATCCGTAAGTGACCGCCTGGGGGCGACATAAACGCGTTATTCAGGCGAGTGTGTGAAAGTCTCTCCTGGGATTTAATCTGTATTAATGTGTGGAATTAAAAACACTGGTTAGGTATGAATGTGGGTATTAATCTGTAACTAAGCCTCAGCACTTTACCTTTCAGACAATAAAAGTGCCACTTTTTTTCTTTTCATCTGCTTTTTATTAAATTAACAAACTAAGATGTCTGGTATGAACCAAAGCTAGTGTAAAAATAGATAAATGTATTTTTATATATGTGTGTGGTCTCTAGCTTGGGTCGAACAGTAATTGTATTATTTTTATTTTATCTGTTACCATGTGGGTTTGCTCTCAGACTGGGTGGGAGTTAGGATTATAGAGGATGGGGGGTGAAAATAAATACAGAAATGGGTAGATTTCCCATATTTGCGCAAACTTTCTCTGTTAAATTAATTTGATAAAGCCAAATTACAAATGCGTCCATGAATAAAAGTAGAAAATAAAAGTTTACTTGCAACTTCAGATGACAAATTGGATATTTTTGTTGCATCACATGAACAATTTATCATCTAGCTCATATCTGTTCAAAAATAAATAAAAAAACCTGAATGCAGATAACGCTCCTGCGCTCAAACGGATTTTGCATCCATTAAAAGCTCTTGAAGTGTTGGATTTCAGCAGATCTGAGCAGGATTTTGGAAGTAAGCTTGTCTCTTTACTGGAGCTTTTAACTTCCTCAGCTCTGGATCAGTATTCGCAGCAGGCTCCTCTTTTTGTTTCACAGCTGTTTTAATTTGTGCAGCCATATATCTTCTCTGCTCGTCCATGGGCTTGAAGATTCCCTGCAGTTACCCTCAGTGTGATAAACAACCGCAAGCTTTTCTGCAATTACTTCACCTGACAAGCTGGAAAATCTTATTTGAGCGCGTGTGAAGACGCTCGTGTTTGTGCTGCGGATTTATAACAACAAAGCAAACTCCACCCTCAGCTTGATTTTGGAGGCTGCAGCTGAAGAAACTCTCATTACAACTTTTCTGAGTCCACCCTGTAATTGCTGGGTGACAGAACAGTGATCTGGTATTGTCATGGTAACATTTTCAGCCCTCGCTTAATGGAAAGTCTTCAATAATGGCATGCCTTACTGAGAAGAAAAAGAAATGTAAATGTCTACATATCACATCAGTCTGAGAACTATTTTTACAGTAGATTGGCGGCTGATTAAAGCTGAGTGCATGCTAATGTGGTTTATTTGGACTTGAGTTAATTGGCTACCAGGATTCTTGTTTTGTCTCGATTTGCCCTGTTGGCTTTTAATGATGGGTTGGCTATGTAGAAAAATGGGATTACCTCCTTGTTATTTTCATGCCTTTTTGTTCTGAATGCAAGAGTCTTGCTTTGCATCGACACACACACAAAAAACAAGTTAATGTTGTTTTGGTTATTGTATCTTTTTCCTCTCTTAGTCAAACTGTAAGACGTCGCCAATAATTGGCCTTTGTTGAGTCATCAGCGGCGCTTTTCAACGCGCAAATGAGATGATGGAGCCATTATGGAAACAGCCATCAAGAGGTTTTAAAGGCTATTTGAGAGACGCTGTGGCTCGGGGATATTTCAAGACACAGAATCAGACGAGAATGGACACAAAGTAATTATGGATAAACGCTTTTCACAATGTCTCCAGTCATTTGACAGGTTAAATCAAATGCTCTCGTCTCACGGGGGGGCCGTGCACGCTGACGCGTTGTTGCTCTGGTGCACAGACACGATGCTACAAATATAAATAACTGCTCTTGGAACAGACACTACCCTGGAAACATTATTAAATTGGTCATGCTTTGCAGAAACTCAAAGAAAATCTGCAAAACCTTTTTATTATCTACAAAGTCACCAAGTGTATTTTTTTAATCTACCAGAAGTTATCCAACCATCCTCTCTGGGTTCAAAATGGTTGTGAATCAAATTTAAGAATGTTAAAAGTGTAAAAATAAGCGATTTAAAGCATTTTGAACATGTTGGAAGTCAATAAACTACTTCTCTGAGCTGAATTCTGGGCCGGTTTTATGGGTTATTGATTAATTCCAGAGTTTGGTGTCATCTTCATGAAGCTTCTCACTCTGATGAAGCGTCATGTGTTGGCTGTAGAGGGTTTACTTTTAGGGAAACCTGAACAAAGGATGCAAATACATCTGTTTCGGTCGAATATTAACATAAAGTGACAATGTGTATGTGTTCCCTGGCGAGGGGACTGTACATACCTAAATAATTGCATGCAAGCATTATTTTTGTGTTCGGGTCAAAATCCCTGGGAGCACAACCTCCAGCAAAATGACAAGAACATCAAACTCCCTTTCATCACTGGCAATGAGCAAAGAGGTAAATGTGTAAATTGTTTATGACTGGTGAAAGTTTTCTAACCTTTTGTTACACATCAGTAAATGCATTTTTGTCCTCATGGGCTCCCGTAGAAGGAAACATGGCGTCGCCCAGAGCCTCAGACCCATAGACATGAATATGTAGACACCCTAACGCAGAGTGAGGAACTATGTCCGTTTCTGTGCAGCCTACAGTTATAACAGCTGGCGTACAACTGAAAACAGATCACGTGACATTTCTTACCTACCTGATGGGATTTTATGTTTAAATTCATTTTTATTTATTTTGTTTAATTATATTTTAATTATCATACAATGCTATGTGTCCGATCTTGTGGAAAAGTTTGATAAAATGTGTTTTTTAGTTGGGTAAGCCCCTTTCTCGGTAGAAATGAATGCACTGGGGTCAAATAGAGACCCATCTAAAATGGCGGCCGGCCACTACAGCAGTGCCAGTCAACGTCTGAGCTCAGATGTGCTCCTTTTTATTTTAGACCTGATTCATGGTTATATGTCACAAAGCTGCTAATATTGTTCAACAACTGGGCATTTTTTAATTCATTTCCAACAACATTTTGATGGACATTTCCAGAGATTACACATTGTCTCTTTAACATCATCTCTTTGCACTTAGTTTACTTACTGACTGACTCTCTGCTACCACAGCAGAATTTACCTCCTATCCATAAAACTGACCCCGTTTTAATCAGGAGACATACACCCAGCGATTATTTTGTGAGCATTTTATTAAAATCAGCCCCGTGGTTCACGAGATTTATTTTATCCAACACACAAACAGACACGGGTAAAACCATCACCGCCTTCCAGCAGCGTGCCATAACTAGACAAGATCTTGTGACCGTTTCCTGAATTGTTCCCGTTTGCAGGAGTTGCAGACATATTGCTACGATAGCCTTTAGTGGTGCCCTTGGATTAAATCTAATAAAACGTCACAGACTGACAGCTGCACCGCTAATAATTGTGTTCTCCTTTTTCATCTAAAAAAATCTCCTTTCATGTTATCACCTGTCACATTTTGACTGAGATGACATCTGTTGCTGGCAGATTTCATCAGCGGTATGTAAATAAGCTCCCACTGACTTGGATTGTGGTGGGATGTTTTTCATCCATCGTGAACATGATGAAGGTTACTGTACCACCACGGCCTCACCACCAAAACAAGAAGTTAAGGAAATCCTTTACAAGCCTCCAGCCATGCAGACAAACTAATAAAAAGCTTCAGTAAACAAATAAATAACAACCAGATTCTAAGAAGCTCATGTGTTTTGGGGCTTTTGTGCCAATAACTGGACAAATGCTGCTCAGGTCAGAGGAAGGGCTTTAGCTAACGGTCAATTAGCTAAACCCAGCTGGCTCATGGTAAACCGAGAGCTCATCAGGCCCCCACCGGGTCTGGGGCCCTGAGGTAGTTGGCTGCATTGCCTGACTAATAATGGAAGGACTGAAGAAATGAGGCAGATCACAATCTGTGTGAGCTTTCATCCAACTGCTTGGTCCAAATTAAAAACACTACATCTACTTCTAGAGGAAATACAAAAGGGATTTATTTCCTCCTAATGGAGATTTACTTTGTAGTCTTGCTGTGGAGAAAAGCCACCTGAATGAGAGGAGCTCTGCAGGAAACAAGATCAGATGGAAGCACCAATGACCCTCTCTGAATCAGAGAAGGTTGAAAACAACTTAATTTTTAATATGGTTTCTGAATTGCAGGAAGCAGCGCCACAGCAGCCTCTTTACCGACACTTCACAAGCCAAGCAGCTGTCAGAATCCCACTTTCTGACCATGCAGGCGGCTTTGTTTTTGAAGATAAACAGAGGAGAGTGGTAAAAGTTTCTCAGAGAAGAGCCGATTTTTGATTTATTTCAAGTTTTAAGTAACACTCTGCAGAACTGGAGAACTTTGGCTATCACTCCAGGTGTTTTTGGAGAAAAAGTCATTTGTCTCCAGGTCTCCCCTGTGCATTCCAGCATTAATGCTCCAAATGGAGCTCAAGCGCTGGGTCAGAGGGACTCTGATTACATCTGTGACCCTCTAACATCAGATCATATTAAAAGATTTGAAGCCACAAGCACTGACTTCAATTTTTTATTTTATTTATTTTTTGTTGATTTTTTTTACTCCAATTGTAAAATTCAAACTAAAGAAGAAATATTAGGTTTTTATTTTATTTTATAGCTCATTAATTTATTGTATCTTTTGAAAATGGTGGTGCTGCTGGTGGCACTGTTGCATCGCAGCAATACGGTTGCTGGTTCAAATCCCAGTTGCAGCCTTTCTGAGCAGTGTTAGCAGATTCTCCTCGTGCCTATGTGGGTTTTTGCTGGGTGCTCCTGTTGTCTCCCACAGACCAAAAACAGGCGTGTTGGGAGTGTCTTTGTCAAATTATTGTATTTAATGAGTTTAAAGTGTGCAAAAGATTGAATAATTTTCAGTTTTGCCCTGGAAACTTAAGATGGGCATCCTTATTGGCTACAATATAAAAGTGTTTATTCTAAAGACTTGATTTGCATTCATTTAGTCAAATAATGAGCTAGTGGCACATCAAAATAGTTAAATGTATTTTATTTAAAATTTCAGTGAATCAGCTCGATGTGCTGAGGCTTTTAGTGAGAATATAGAAATCTCATCATGTGGTTAATTTATGAAGCAAATCATGGATGAATTAAACAATTGTGTTTAAAATGAATTATAGATCACCTGAGGAGATTTATCAGTGTGCTGCATGCATGCGTGCGTGTGTGTGTGTGTGTGTGTGTGTGTGTGTGAGGTGTCCATGTCCTCTGCGGTGCGTGTGTGTGTGTGTAAGCTCTGGCTGATGCTGTCATTAAATAGCCCCCTGGCCCTTCTCCTGAATTTGTTTATTCCTCACTGGGCCTGGGAGTAGGTGGCAAACAGATGGGCATCCATGAATTATGGAAATTTTGGGCTTTGATTAACCACCACACACTCTGCTGGATAAAAGTAACTCCAGGGTTGCCAAGGAATGTGGTGCAGTGGGCTGGACCGTCAGTCAGTCATGAGCGTGATGGACCTGACTCTCCATCGATGTTTACTGTTCGGTCTTTTGAAATGTGGAACGAAACTGCAGCATTTGTCATTCTGTGTTTTATATTTTCTTTGGTTTGATGGGAAAAGCGGACATACAAGTACTGAGAGGTCCACTCGGTCTGGTTTGATTAATAATGTCTTTCTCACACAGATGGAAGGACGGTGAATCTTTCATTTTATAAAAGTTTCACTCAATTTTCTGGAGCGGTTGGGAAAAGTGACAGCTTTCTCAAATCTGTCACAGCTGTGGGTGTGAGATGTTCCCTTTCAGCTCCTTAATCAGTCAGCTAATCACCTCCACCTGCACTGCACCATGCGCTCAGATGTTTTAACCACCCAGCAGGTAAATACTCCCCATTTACTTCTTGTCAGATCCAATTGTGACCAAACATGCAACCTTTTTTGATTGTTGCACTTTCAGTGTTTTCTTTTACCATTAAAGTTTCAGTTGTTCATGTTTGAATCCACATCTTTGCTCCTCACCTTCACATCAGCAAAGAAGCTCAAACCCTCTGCAGTAGCTTTTGCATGCTTCACAGTAAGCAGGCTAGCTTGTAAATGAGTACTGTTAGCTTGTCTATCATTCCATTACAATGATGCATTGTCAGTGTCATGGTTAGTTATGTTATGCAGCATAAAATTTAGCCTTTTGCTATTCGCATCTAGCGCTTTCTAATCAGCTTTTGTTATGTTAGCATGAAAAAAGTTAGACATACTGATGAAAACCCATAAAAACACACAGAACTGAAACTTTTTCATTGTGCATCTACTTCTTTTCCTTTCAGGGTTTCCCTTCCTTCTTTCACCACATCATTAATCCTCTTTGGTGTTCCTCACGTTCTACCTGGGAGTTCCAACGTAAGCATCCTTCAAACCACATATTCATTATCACTTCTCTCTCCGTGTCCAAACCATCTCAGCCTGACTCCTCTGATCTTATCTCCAAAACATCTAACATCAGCTGTCCCTCTGACATACTCGTTCCTGATTGTATCCATCTGTGTCACTCTTAAAGAGAATCTCCACGTTTCCATCAGTGCAACCTCCTGCCTTCTCCTCAGAGCCGCTGGACCATACCGCACCACTGCCCTGTACAACTTTCCTGTTGTTCTCGTGCACACTCTTATCACTACAGCTTCTCTGTCTATTTCATCTTGCTTGCACACACTTCATTTCTTTTCCAAACTCAGGGATGGCTGATCATGCATCAACAGTAATTGTTAAAGTCTATTTCGCATCTTAAATTCACTTTAGTTGTGTTAACGGTGCCCTGCTAAGTATTTTTACACATTTATGAACTCCAGCATGGTATGTAAGGAAACTGAGAAATGTCAGCTGATGGAGCTCACAGTAGATCTCCTTCTTGTCTGCACTGAAATGTGTCAGCTGAGGAGGTTCAGGCATGCCTCCTCTCTCTGGATGTCTTTCTTGGCACATCCAATTAGGAGGAGACCCCTGGGCAGACCCAGATCATACGTAAATCCTCCACCACCTGGGACCAACTTGGGATCCTCAAGGAGGAACTGGAGAGGGCCACAGGGGAGAGATAATCTCTGGGTTTCCCTACTGAACCTGTTGCCATTGCAACCTGACCTTGGCTAAGGATAGGAAATAGGATGGAGTGCTGGTATTTATTTCCTGACACGCATAATTTATTACGACTTCAGGGTTTAAAACATGACGATGTTAGAGGAAGTCCAAAATACCTCCAGCATGTTTATTAAAAGAATTAAGGTTTGACATGACATTTAATAAAACCAGACAGTTTAAATTGGCTGCTAGAGCCTAATATGTTGATGTATGCATATTCTAATAAGGTGCATGAATTTTAATATTAACAGTCTCAATGGCAGCTCTGAAAATTTATTACAAGGAGTCCCGGGCATCCGGGCTCCTTTTAGCGCCGTGATTCGCCCTCCAAGGATGAGTGTTGGACCCTCATTCATTTGGCGGCACGCTGATATAAGATCCTACAGAGTATGTTCTAATCACTTCATTCTTTGGGTATTTCATAAGCTGAAGATAGATTTGTAGTTTTAATCAAAGCTGTTTTAAAAAAAGCGTTTGATTTGTCTGAAACTGCAAACGATTATCTCAACCTTCCCTGCAACATCCTCAGCTTTGGCATCTGACACACGCACACACACACACGCACACACACACACACACCATCAGCTGTCCACACACAAACACCCTTGCA
This sequence comes from Nothobranchius furzeri, assembly GCF_043380555.1. Taxonomy (NCBI): domain Eukaryota; kingdom Metazoa; phylum Chordata; class Actinopteri; order Cyprinodontiformes; family Nothobranchiidae; genus Nothobranchius; species Nothobranchius furzeri. The sequence continues at coordinate 48,710,066 of NC_091741.1, read as the reverse complement.
CTATCCCATCTCTCCATTTTCACAAATGAAGAGAGACGGCCTTATCCCGGAACCAACGTGGAAAAGCAATTAAAAAGGAATTAAGAGTGTGCAGGGAGAAATTGGATATGAAACCCGATGTCTATTGTAAATGTCAATGTTATTACTGTGTTGTTGTTCCCCATTCCTTTGGCTGCCTTGCTCGTTTTCAGGAGTGACAGTCCATAGTCTGGTGGGCTTAATGAAGCTGTCTAAGCAGCCAAGGTGCTGGTATGTAAGGTGAAGAGGGCTGCTTATCCTCTCCTGCATGCAGCTCTCATTAAGATCCATTTTACCACCGAATACTCCTTCACTTCTTCTCTGCCGCTGTCTTTGAGCATATTTAACACTCCTCCCCTGCAGCCGTGAGAATAGCTACACTAACGCACTTTTCTGATTTTACTTTAGCTCAGGTTGATCCCATGGAGGAGGTATGATCGCAGGCTCTTGAGAGCTGAAAGCTGTGTTTTTGCACTCATCTTTAAAATGCTTTTGGTCAGAAATGCCAGAGGATGTCGAGCTGCAGATCTGAGAAGTGGATTACAAATTTATTTATAAGCTTTTGCTTTGGAATACTGAAGTATCATGAACCTTTTCCAAGTGTTCAGATGGGTTGTGTTTATGCTTCAAGACAAATGTTGGTATATTTTAGAAAGTCTTGGTCGTTTAAGGATGACAAGGATTTTTTTAGCTGCATAACAAACTACAAGTCGTTACAGTAAAAAAAACATTTCTTGTCGTTTAATAAGGCGGTTCACTTTAATTTTTAACTTGATTTGATTTAACTAAATTTCTTATAGATCACGAACAGACATGATATTGTGCTTTTAATTTGAAATTCCCGTTTAGTTTTAATTGTATGTAGTTTAGGGATGTTTAAAGCAGTCTTATCATGATATGTAATTAATCAATACACTTGAGTTTTTATTTGATGTATTTTTAACCCTAAAGGATCAAAAAACCTCTAAAATAATTTACCCACGGATAATAAAATGTTCTGGTTTCTGAGAGTGAACGGATGATCCCTGCAGACAGGTCCTAGTCATGACTGAAAACACAAGCATGGCTCTGATAGAGCAAAGTGAAAGGCATTACACCCGGATGTGAGACTCCCAACACAAACATGGCCGTCTGTTTGACTGTGATATGGGAATGTCCTGTTTTATCAAAATTGAATTTCCCTAAGGGAATTTTATTTTCCATCCTGCAGCTTCAACTCCGGTGAATTGCCATTCCTCTGGGCTACGCCTGCGTTGAGATTTCTTCTAAATTATCCCGGATGTTTTTTTTCCTCCTTTTTGCTGCTTTTCCAGCCTCCTGCTTTAAATTCTTGCAGACATTCGCTCAGTGTAGCCACAGTCTGCTGCTGTTGGCCACTGAGCAGCTCCACTGGAGCGATTTGGGGTTTAAGTGGCTTCCTCGAGGGCACCACAGTGTTGTTTGTTAAGAGAGCTGAGAGTGCAGCTCATTTGTTTTCCACACTCGGGCACCTCCAGGATGATCTGTCCTGTAATCTCACAAAGAAAGCCCAAGTAGTAAGAGTCATTCTTCACCATTTCTATAATTATGACACGTCCGAGAAGGTATATGTGTGTGCATATGACACACACACACACACACACACACACACACACACACACACACACACACACACACACACACACACACACACACACACACACACACACACACACACACACACACACTTTTCATGGCTTCCTTTGTTCTCCCTCTCATGTCTTACAGTCTGTCTTGTGTGTCCTTCTTCATCCCACTTTATAACGGAAGTGGATGACAGCCACATCTGAAGTCGAGAGATGAAAGACATCATTTACAAGTTGGTGTCTGCTCTCCCTCTGTGCGCAGTCCACACACACACACACACACACACACACACACACACACACACACACACACACACACACACACACACACACACACACACACACACACACACACACACACACACACACACACACACACACACACACACTATTTTAACAAATAATGCTTCAACGTATATCAAAGGAACAAGAGGTTTGTTTTATTCTGCTTCAGTTTCAATGAGTTTACATCGATGCGCGTACGTCTAAGTGCATAATGTAGAGCAAATGCAAAAGGGTGTGTTTTACTGTTCGATAGTTGTAGATGGCTGATGCTGAGTTACCCTTAATGCATGGGAGCCCATAGATCTGCAGACTTTAGCCCTGAGAATTCTAAAAATAAATGCAACTTTAGAATTGAACTTGGCTTGAAGGGATTAAATAGATGCTGCATTTCAGGGTTTGTAGCTGAGACAGATTAGGAAAGACTTCTGTAAAGGTGCTCTGTTTCTAAAGGACTGAGGTGTGGTCTGTCCTTGTAGAGAATCTGAAGATTTTCATCCACCTCGTAAAACTAGACCTAATTTTGCTCCAACAAGAAACCAGAAACAAGCAACAGTGGTTGAGTTTGAGGACAAAGTTGAGTTATCTTTCCAAACTCCAAAAAGACTACAACTCAAGATCCATTATTACTCTTTGTAGGGCATTAAATACTTTGACTTTTTAAATTTCAACCCCAGGGTGTTCATGTGGTATAAAACTTGAGTTTTCTTCTGTTACATTTTTCAAAAACCTTTCCCTCACCTGTGGTCACAAGCTTTGGGTAGTGACTAAGAGAACGAGATTGTGGACACAAGCGGCTGAAATGAGTTTTCTCCGCAGGGTGGCTGGGCTTTCCCTTTAGAGCAGGGGTGTCAAATATACGGCCCGCAAACGGGTTAATTCCGGCCCGGGAGATGGTTGTGTAGACTTTATTTTCATACTTTACAATGTAGAGTGAAAATAAACTTATCTTTGTGAGCAAGTTTTCTCTGTAATGAGTATAAATAAAACAAAGCAGCGCTCAAGGCTCACACAAGAACTTGAATCACATCCTGAAGTTGGCTGCCACTCAGGATGTGACTTCTGATGTTGATGTGCTGGTGAAAGCTAAAAGATGTAAAGTAAAATGAGTCGAATATACTTTAAGTGCTGCATGGAACTGATCTAGCCATGTGATCTGTAAGCTCTTTGAATCACTAAGGAATGTTTATTTATTTATTTGTTTTTTTATTTAATTTTTATTCAAATTTTCAAGTACACTTCAGGTGTTGTACTTGTACTATTTTGGATACACTGTCCTCAGGCTCCAGCCTTGTTTGATATTGATTGTATTAAAACAAAGGAAACAATCTGAAGTTGTTTTTAATTTACCGGTCCGGCCCACTTGGGACTAGATTTCCATCAATGTGGCCCCTGAGCTAAAATGAGTTTGACACCCCTGCTTTAGAGAAAGGGCGAGGCGCTCGATCGTCTGTAAGGGGCTCAGAGAAGATCCGCTGCTCCTCCACATGGAGAGGAGCCAGTCGAGGTGGCTCGGACATCTAGTTAAGATGCCTCCCAGCGGTCAGACTGGGACCAAGGCGACCGGAGAGACCGGTGTGTGTGTGTGTGTGGCACAAGATTATGAGGACACACAGCAAATTAATAAAAAAAATGTGGTTCAGAGTCTCCAAAAGCAACACAGCTCATGTCCGCCTTTATTTACCGTATGGAGCGGACTTTCACGTGCGTATTAGACGCCACCCACAGGCTCAGGGATTTCTGCATTCCTGAGAAGTCCCTCAGATTTATATGTGAACACTAAATGATAAATGACGCCTTCTCCGAGAGAGGACTCCAAAGCGCTTTACACAACAGTGTATCATTCCTCCATTCACACACACACATTCACACACTGATGGTGATGAACTACAATGTAGCCACAGCTGCCCTGGGGCACACTGACAAAGGCGAGGCTGCCGAGCACAGGCGCCACCGTTCCCTCCGACCACCACCAGCAGGCAAGGTGGGTTAAGTGTCTTGCTGGAGCTGGCCCAAGTGGCTGAGGAGCGAGAAGTCTGGGCCTCCCTGCTTAGGCTGCTGCCCCTGCGACCCCACCCCGGATGAGAAGCTCAAAAATAGATGGGTTGATGGTATATTTTCATAACTGTAGATTTTTTTAAAAGATTATTGAACAATAGAACCCATTTCAGCTCAGATTATTTAGAATACTAGAATATGTTGGAATGTTATAGAAGATCTGCCTCAAAAACATCTTCCTCCTCTTCATCATCATCATCACTGATGGTGAGATTTGCCGCCATAATTGTCTCGGTTTCCTACAAAAATCTTAGAAGAAAACTGCAAAATGTGTTCAATATTATGATTATTATTAATGCTACCATCATTATGAAAATTAAGTCTAATAAACAATCTTTTTAAATGAAAAATATACATAATTTTCCTTACTTGTTCAGGGCGCATCATGTTATGATTTCACCACCTTCATTGGGTTTCACATTTACAACACATGTATCCTTATTTGGCACAAATAGTCAACTATATCATGTGAGAGGTCCTTTAAACCTAGCATTATTAGGTTTAGAGATCCGACTGTAAACACCAGAGGAGACCGAGCCACAAGAAGGCAGTTGTCCGGTTCTGCAAACCTACCAATAGTTGGCGCATCACAGACCCGCTCCAATTGGTCGAACAGCGCCATGGCGTTGACCATGACTAGCTGATCTCTGATGATTGCTTGGGTGAAATCCTGTGATTCTAAGAGCTTGTGAAAGTGGAAGTGTCTAAATATAGACACTGTCCCTATTAAGGGTTGTAACCCGTCCCAGACAAAAATAATGGCGCTGATGAACTGTGGATAGTATGCACACAATTTAACAAAGCGTCTGAGCAAGCTGTAAGAATGTAAGCCTGTTCAGATATTTTCATATTTTCATCCCAAAAAAGGAAACATAGATTTGCACATGGACACGTTTTAACATATGCGTGCAAGAAAATCATAATTACACACTTCATTTAAGTTGAGGTACAGAAGTTCAGTGGAATGAAATGAGTAAATCCACATAAAAACCTAACTGCCAGCAAATGATCTTTGGCAATAATTATCATTTCCAACTGGCTGAAACTACATAAACTTCTCCATGACTGTCAGCGTGTTCTTCTCCAACAGACCAAAGGCTGAAACATCCTACAGAGGGGAAAAGTGAAACTTTGCAGAAATAGAAATGCTCAGGTGTTGTCGTCGACCCCAACTTACCTTCAACAAACAAGTAAAAAACAGAAGGAAGTTTAGCCTCTCCAACAAATCGGAGCGAATTCAACAGTAGAATCCGCTGTTCTGCACTTTAACCCACAATCGTGTCACATGACTTACTGCATAACCAACTGGACTACAGTCTGTAAAATTACCATAGCAACAATGAGTACAATCAAAGGGTTCAAATGAAGGCGACTGGACTTCTTTGGTTTTTTGAAGACGTTTCGCTTCTCATCCGAGGAGCTTTTTCAGTTCTAACTGTAATATGGGAGATTCAAGCTTATAAGATGTAGCTGTCTATTTTTATTTAAGGAGACGAAACTACTCTGGGTACCCTTCATTTGAACCCTTTTGGATTACAATGACCTGGATGACTGAGAACCTTCACCAGCAAATCAGTACAACCTACAAACGTGCCTTAAAGGTCCTCAACAGAAAACCAAAAACTCCTCATCATTGCGATATTCTCATTAAATACCGGCTACTGTCTGATCCCTGTTCTCTTTTAGAAGCACCTGTGGACTAATTGTTCTCAACAACCTGGATTACAATTTCTACTGAAATTCGCAAAATAAACAACCTCAACTCTTTCAGAGGCTTTAAAAACCCAAATCTGTTCCCACAGCCAATCCTAATCTAAATCTGTTTTCTCTGTCTATAAAATCAGGGGCTTGCATGTGATACTTGTGTGCTTGGTGCTATGAAAGTTCTCACTCGTGTTGACGTGACAAAAGTAAATGTGAACCCTAACCCTTACCTCAAGCTGCCATTCTTCAAAGCTATGTTTCTGTCATTTTTATTTCTTTTGTGTATGTAACTCAGACAAATGCACTGTAAAACCTAACAGCATATCTTAATAAACAAAGTGGGTTCATATAACTTTATTCCCAGAAGAAGTTGAACTAACTGACTTGTATGAAGTTCACCTTACTCAAAGAGAAAACTTGGTTACTAACTCTGCAGATTTGAGTTAATGACTTTTCAGTGTTCCAGTTGTTACTCAAACATCAGAATTTTGTTAGATTTACATATTTTGTTTTGGTTGATGCCCATAAATTCATTTTAAGTCATCTAAAAGAGTAGACCCTGCTGAATTGGGCAGGTGACCCTGTGTACCTGAGGATGCCGAGGTGTCCAGCCTGAGGAAACAGTTTCTTTCTACACTGAATGGAGAAGAGCCAGAAATCATCATAGTTGATTAAAAAGACAACGCCGGACTACCATTTTTGGTAAGAATGTTCTTTCAATGGTTATGTTGCAATTTGTTGTTTCCTTGTTTCAGTTACCGAGTAAATTCACAAACTATAACTGTGGCGAGCTTCAAGATGTCTAATGTTTAATATGCTGTGTGACCTAATAAGGGTGTATGTGCAAAACAACAGTAGGTTACAAAAAGCCTCATGGTTGAAATGCTAGCGTATTTTAGAATTTTATATTAACATTTTTATTTATCAAAATGCTGTTAAACTGCTGTTCAATGAGTCATTTGGCCTAAAATTGGTAACACAGTACAATACAATCTCTTTGGAAAGTTCTGATGAAATAGTTTTACTATGTTGTAGAAACAACATTTAAAGCCTTGTTTTTGTTTGAAAATAAAGACATAATTCTATTAGGTAAACTGCTACCTGGAATGGGTTAATACATGTCAGTCATTTCCATCTAAATGGTATTTTTGGTTTGTACAGACACACATAATGCGAGCCACAAAAACTCTGAGTACTATAATACTAAACAATGCTTTATTGATAAATGTCTACTTTACTTCCTACATTCCAGAGAAGTTTGCATCAGGCCAAGAGCTGACCAAGGCCCAGACAATGAAGAACCACCGAGGTCCCTCTTACCCACAAGGATGTTGAACTTTGATTTTGCAGTGACTAGGAGTCAAGGTTGCATGTCATGTATATATATATTTATAATTTTTGCCATTACTATTTAAATTCCCTTCACATTTAAAATTTATTGGATATAATTTTGTCATCTCTGCATTACGTCTCTTTTAAAACTGAGGTTTGTCTCGCGCTTCACCTGGCATTCACTGTCAAACAATATGGATTCAACTGTCTTTTTAGAGCTGATGGTTAATAACCTGGTCAGAATAATAACTTTCAATCAAAGTTACGGACCAAAATTTGAAAAACTAAAGCTTTAGTTGGTTTCTTTTAATGTGGTGTCTGTTTTGTTTTTACCCATGCAGCTCTACACGGATCTCCATAGGATCACAAACCAAAGCCTGCAATACTACTTCTGTTCCTGACTGGACCCATAGTCACCTCAAAATCTGACGCTGTACAAAAAGATGAGGACTGGAATTTCAGACGAGGCGATGAAAAAACTCATGGAGACTTTTGAAGAACAAGTAAAAAAAAATGCTTCAATATCCTTAACTGAGGCTGATTGCAAAAAAATACTAAATAATCACAACTTCTTTTCATCCAACAGGACATGAATGAACAGCAACCCTAGCTGGTCTGCTACTGCACCTGAAGGAGGATTTGGACATCTGTAACACTTATAAGGTAATTTGTGATTTATTTATCTTTTTCTTTTAATTTGAGACATTTATCTGGAATTCGTTAAATTTATTTCTTAATTTAAAAAAATTCTTGTATGAAGGAATGAATGCAGCATAGCAGTTAATACAATAAATGCAGGTTCAGAACAACAAATGCTTAAAATTAGCCATCAAAAATTTCATCTGAAAAACTCGACTGCATGAATTTTTAGCTTGTTAGCCTTGTTAGCATGTCGTGAGTAAACTTCCTTGTTTCTAATCTCCACTTTCACACAATGCACAAACCAGTTTAAACTAGGAGTTTCCAGGTCCTACTGTCTGCTGACCATGACCTGAAAAATCAAAATCACTTAAAATGGCTCTGATTAGTGATATGTCACTATGATTCTTGCTTAGAAAATGCAATTAGATTTGAGTTAAAGAACAAATGTGTTGATGAATTCAGCTGATTTACCTTGTTTGTTGCCATAGCATGCTGAAATTCAACAAACTGTTTAAAAAGCCCATTTGCTCTATTAGCCTCCACTTGAAAGCCTCTTCACCGTATAGCAGGACTCTGAGAGAAATGAAATATTGAGCATGACTAGGAAGTTTCTGCGTAATGCTCCCCAATACGGGACAAACAGTCTCCCCCTCCCCTCAGGTTAAGAGTGTGGGTGTCATCCTCGACAGCTCACTTTCTTTTCATGCTCACATCATTAACATAACTCGGTCAGCCTATTTCCATCTTCGATCCATAAACTGTCTCCACCCCTCCCTTACCCCTCACACTGCCGCCATTCTTGTCCACAGTCTCGTCACCTCCCGTCTCGATTACTGCAATTCACTTCTTTATGGTCTCCCTTACAAACTCCTTCCTAGACTTCAACTGGTCCAGAACTCAGCAGCACCAGAATCCCTTCCTTTCACCACATCACTCCGGTTCTCCAGCAGCTTCACTGGCTTCCAGTTAAATTTAGGTCCATCTTCAGGATTCTCCTACATACCTTCAAAGCCATCCACAACCTCTTTCCTCCATGTAATTCAGACCTTATAAGTATTACCACCCCTCCCGTTCCCTCAGATCATCTTCCTCCCTCCATCTTGTTGTTCCTTTTGCCTGTCTCACTACCACGGGGAGCAGAGCTTTCAGCCGCTCTGCTCCCTGTCTCGGGAACTCACTTCCCACAGACATCAGAAATATTGACAGTTTCACCCTCTTCAAATCCAGACTCAAGACACACCTGTTCAAATCTGCCTATGACCTCTGATTTTATTTGAATAATTTTTTTTATGTTCTATTCTTCATTGTGTTTTATTGTTGTTTTAATGTATTTTACTGAATGTATTTTTCCTGTCAAGTGACCTTGGGTGTCCTGAAAGGCGCTTTTAAATAAAATGGATCATTATTATTATTATTTTTAAACACCAACGGCCAGGTCTTATGACTGCATGTGTATTTGCATTTAAATGAGGTTTTCATCAAGGGAAATATCAATATCGTCCTGGTCTTTCCAGGGATCTTTAAAGCAAATTAAGATTTAATGAAGTTTTGAAGCATTACAAATGAGAATAAATAGGAAAGAAATGAGATCCCTTGGTTATTTTTTTGTGTGCTTCTGCAGCCCGATAACGTGGGAGTGGAACACAACTTGCTGAGTCTCACCATGTCACTGACTTATCTGCCCTGTTCCTGTTGTAGCTTCTGACTTGCACCGACACCTCCGGGGGGTCGGAGCACAACCTGCAGTGGCGGCATCCCTCCGCTCCTTGTCTTGATGCCCTTGAGCAGTAATTGGTCAAATCCCAACAGAATCTGACTTGAGGGCACAGAGATCCACAGCTCCCCAATCAGCCAGCTGTCAGTCATTCTGTCAGCAAAACTAGAGCCGGGGATAACTAACAGGCTGAGATTGGAATTTAGAGTTAGTGAGACATAAATCTTCCCAACAAGTTTGTGCTCGACAAGGAAGCACTCTTTCAGGCATCACCAAATTGGATGGCAGGGAGACTGGCGATTAAGAGGAAGCCCAACATCTGATTTTTATCTCACCTGTAGGAAAGGATGAGAAATTTGCTTGTTCAAAATATGTCAAAGTGGCAAAACCACAGAATAAAAAAAGGTGCTGATTTATAAACAAACACAAAGATATAAGAATATGTCTTATTGGTGCATTTGACATTAAATACATCTCCTTAGAGTAAAATATGTGAGTTTTCTTGAGAAAAGTCACCACGAGTAGAGCCCTCAGGCAAGAAATGGTCCCCTGTAAGCCACAAAGGCTCACACTGGATCCTTGTGACCCTCGGTGTCCTCGCTGCAAGAGTTTCATTTTAATCACGACTCTAAATCTGCTCCAGGTCCACAGGCGGCTGACCCTCTCTCCTGACCTTCCTGCTGGGAGGAGGAGGAGGCTATAACACCGCAGGTCTGGGCGATCAATAAGGAATTAGATGATTCACAAGTCATATCGCTGCAGCTCGTTGATCACACAGGAAGGACGGCAGCTGGCAGTAATCCCATTCATCGGTGATTAATGCTGCAAAATGATGATCTACAACAACCCAATCCATGCCGTTCCTCTTGGGGACATTCGCTGCTTCTTCCGGATGAAACAATTGTATCTAAGCTGCAGACGCGTGTTTATAGACGAGAGCAAAACGCAGAGGGAAGGGGTTGGACACTGAAAGAAGCTCAAAAAGATCAAAAGTACAAGATGTGCTGGAATTTTGATGAAAATCTATTAATTCTTTATTAAGGCTCACTAACAGCTGTGTGAGGAACCCAAATGTTCTGAGCACCAAAAAGTTCAGTTCATACGATCCTAAATAACTAAGGTTTTCAACACAAATATGACTCTTATTTAAGCAGGAACTTTGGACAGTTAACCTTTACTGCAGGTCTTCTAGAAGTTCAAATTTTATATAATTTAAGCCAAAATCGGTGCGGTGGAGCTGCCAATGCTAACAGTTAGCTTCTGCTGATCAAGATGTTGTCGGCTGTTTCCTGGATGCTAAACCATCAACAGCCTTCCCCGCCACTGGTAAAGATGGGTGAGCCCATGAATGTTAGGTCCGTCAGGCTTTTCTAATCCTACAGTTTCACCGTCTATCTTCTATCAGAAGATATACAGGGGATATGTGTAGGAGACTATTTTCCTGTTCAGCCTGCTTGTTAAACTCAGAGAACCCAATAATAATCATAAAGTCTGAGGAGTCTTTTAGTCTTGATTTGCTGTGGAACGAGTCATGCTGTGTTGCTTTTTGAGATCTTTTAGCTACTTCGTGTCAGACAGGTTTTACTGAAGAGATTTCCTACAGGTCTGGCAGTAAGCAAGCCTGGATGTGGTTGGTTAACTCGAGCACAACTTTACAACTAATTTGGTCATTTTTTTGTTTAAAATGGGAGCTATTACTTCCTCACATTTGACCAGGTTGGTTTGGATTGATTTGTTAAACTGTCATGGGTACATGAACATGGGTACATGAAAAGGGCTACAGTTGAAATCCTGTCTCTAACTGTTTTCTACACACTTTGGTTTCCCTAACCAAACAAAATTCCCGATAGCGAAAAGTGAAAAAAACTCTAAAAGCGCTCGGCTCTCTTGAGATGCAAACCTCAAACTCCCGAGTGAGCATCCTCTAATTAAGTTCACCTATCTTGCAGCTGTAGAGCTTTGGCCATAGTAATAAGTGATAACACCAAGACTCTGAGAGAGCTACGTTGATTAGACTTCTCCATGGAAGCGATAAGATCTGATAGGAGACATTTAATAGACTGATAACATTTGAAGGTACAAGCCCTGCTCTGTGAAAGGTGACTTTGATAAACTGACTTGTGAATACATCATTTATTGTTTCTCTCTCTCCCCCCCCCCCCCCCACCCTCAAAAGTTAGCGGATCCCCAAAGTTTGTAAGATTAATGATCTCCGATCACATAAATATGGAAAATATTTCGAAAAAGTATCCATCAAAAAGACTGATGGGCTTGCTAACCACTCCGCAGAGCCGTGCTGATAAGATGGTTAAAACATTAAAACAGAATGCTTCATAATGTCCCTAAATGTGGTGCATAATGTTATTCCAGCATTCGAGGAGGTTTGCACCATCTCCCCTGGCATCCTGCAGTAAACCCATGCTGAGCACATTAAAATTTAGATTGATCAACTCTCTCTAATAATTCATTTTTCTGCTCTGGTGGGAGCGTTGTCGCAAAGCACAAGTGGCCATCTAGCTGTTTGATGAGCGTGATAATTATTTTAGCCATATGCCGAGGCTTTGAGCAGCACCTGATCAGGAGCCAAAAACGGACTTGGACCAAAGACGGTGTTTGCTGCTGACAAACCTCCTTTTATTGACATTGTCTTTATGCTGTTTGCTCTTTTATCTCCCTGTTTTGTTTAATCTTTCTCGACTTGGCTATTCCTTCGATCCCACCTCTCTCTCACGATTCCTCTCCCTCTCCCTCGCCCTCAACCCCCACCCCATCCCGTTTGCTTGATTATGTCGAGCCGGAGTCGGGGAAAGTGTCACTATGGAAACCGGGGCAGAGGCAGTGGAGGGTTGTCTGCTGAAGCGAGGGGGAAAGAGAGGAAGGGAGAGAAAAGGACGGAGATGGTCAGTGCTGAGGAATCCACCAGTGGTCATCTCATTCTTATCTTAGGTTAGAAATGAAATGAAGGAGGAGGATTGGTAAATTCATCCTTTCATAAATAAATAGAGACTGCAGCACTGGGAGGCGTATGAAGCAGGTCACAGGGCTATGAGTGGCTGTTTTGTTTCAATTTATCCTCTTTTTTTTTGTTTACAAGAACAAATAAACTTCTATTTTATAAACAGAAGGTTTTTCATTGGCATCCTTTTGTATTTGATCTTTTTAAAGTTTCATTTAAAAGTCATCTTGTTTAATTCTAAGTAAAACTGTAAAAATCACTGCCTTTTAAATGTGCTTTGTCTCCTATTTAGCGTTTGATTTGTAGCTTGTATTAAAAAATATCTGATCTCGTTTAGCTAAACCGAGGGAAAGTGATTTCTGCACTCTGTGGGCTGGAAAATATCAGACAATGAGCAGTGAGGAGATAAATGATGAACAAAACTCCCTATAATAACTGAATGGTGTGAGTTTCTGGAAGTGACAAACCAGAACGACATGAAACCTTTAGGGGACACATTTTAGCACAACAGCACACCGTTTTTCTTTAAAAATCTGAAAGTAATCCTTGATTTTCTTTGTCACCATTAAGTTTGAGAATCTGGGTGGTGCAGGAGAGCGGGAAGACTAGAGGAGCGGGTTAGAAAAAGGGGAGGAGTAGAAGAGGAGGGCGAAGGAGGAGGAGGAGGAGGAGGGAGATATGATAGTGAGGGGAGCAGAGGCAGCAGCAGAACCAGCCAGAGGCAGAGAGAGGAGGCTGCGAAGGAGCAGCTCTCCTCCTGAGTCCTCGTCCCGGAGAAGACAGAAGACATCCGTGCAGCCTCACCAGTCCTGAAGTTCACACGATCATGGATGAGGTACGTTGGGTCCTCATCTTCTGAAAGACTAATGAAAGTAGTGTGTTAAGCAGTGTGTGTTTGCAAAGAAGTTTTTTTAGCAGCTAGTTGCTGTGTGTGTGTGTGTGTGTGTGTGTGTGTGTGTGTGCGTGTGCGTGTCTGTGTGCGTGTGCGTGTGTGTGCATGTGTGTGTGTGTGCTCCTTTGACACTTGAGGACTGATAGCAATGTGACCTGATGTTACGAATGATGATGACAAATGTTCTGCTCTCAAACTTGACCCAGAAGAGATGATTTTTATCCTTCTTTCAAACAAATAACTGCAAAAGAACAGAGCTGAAGAGGCTTTTCTTAGCAGTCCATGGGTTTATTCTGGGCACACGCTTAAATTCCTGAAGCTAAACAGCTGCGCTGCATCATATCAGCGCTTTAAAACTAATGAACTCGTTTTGCCAGTAACAGGCTGCTTGTTTGACCCAGACATCCCTGACCATGTCAGCCACTCTCTTCATTAGTGCCATTAAGGGCAGTTTAATGTTATCACACACACACGGGCGGTATTGATCGGCTACCTTATTCCCAAAGGGCCAATAGCCCAGACTAGCTTTCTATCGTGAGTTTGGTTTTCCTTGCAGGAGGCGAGTCCTGGTGATTGTTAGAGGCCAGCGATTGTCTTTGTGTTGATGTTATGATGTCATACTAAAGGGACCTTCTCCTTCCTGGCTGCTCTGCAGAAAAATGTTAAACACCATCAAGCTACAGTGTTGAGTAACGTAGGAGAAGGAGAATGAGTTTGTTAAAATGCCTCTGGAGCAGACAGAGTGGCATGAGTGATTTGACTCTGTGATGTCGAAAACATGCTGCCAGCTCTTTCGTGGCATGATGTGTCCTTCTCATGAAAGCAGATTTCAGAAGCTAAACCAGAATTATCGAGTTAAAGATGTTCCAAAAACCGAATGCATTTGATTATATCAACAAATGTGTGTCTTTTCAGACTAACTTTTGCAAAATTAATATTCAAATGATCTTTTCATCTGGTTCACCAAACGTCCGTTTTATTGCAGGAAAAGTGCTCAAGAGTTCATTTTCAGTGATTGTCCTTGTTATTTTTCAGTCAACACAAACACAAACCTCACTGAAAATGATTAATCTGTTGATCTAACGCGTAAAAATATGATAAAAGGAAATGTCTCTAGGGTGCTGATTTCTATTATCTGCATTAAAATCAATTTATCACTTGGAAAATGATTAGCTGTAGCTGAGCTAATCAATTACTGGTGTAAGCTTTGCACATTTCATGCCACAAACTGGTTTTGAGAGAAACTGGCCAGGGCGAGCCAAGTCAAATCTTAGAGGAGGTGTGTGTGTGTGTGTGTGTGTGTGTGTGTGTGTGTGTGTGTGTGTGTGTGTGTGTGTGTGTGTGTGTGTGTGTGTGTGTGTGTGTGTGTGTGTGTGTGTGTGTGTGTGTGTGTGTGTGTGTGTGTGTGTGTGTGTGTGTGTGTGTGTGTGTGTGTGTGTGTGTGTGTGTGTGTGTGTGTGTGTGTGTGTGTGTGTGTGTGTGTGTGTGTGTGTGTGTGTGTGTGTGTGTGTGTGTGTGTGTGTGTGTGTGTGTGTGTGTGGACATGCGTATGGATGGCAAAGAAAGTGTATGGAGATCAATGCAAGCAGATGTTCCCTCTGCACTTCAAACGCTGCTCTGTTGTTGGCGCGGCAACGCACCGACAGGCCTCGCGCGGGGGGGATCAAAGGCTAATGAGACAGCCATCGCACAAACGCACCCGGCAGACCCATGAATATTTATACAGCTCAGGAGAGAGATGGGGAGGCGAGAGAGGGTGTCTTCACTCACTCAACAGCAGATTAAAGACGAAGAGAAAGGCTGGTGTGTGTATGTGTGTGTGTGTGTGGGGGGGGGGGGGGGTATGGTTTGACAAGCCGCTGAATATGTGGTCAAGAGCTGAAAAGGTTGATGGCGGGTCTCATCTAGACCTGAAAAGGGTCTCTAGAATGACTCTATTCTCATCGTAGCTGCTGTCACCTTGACTCAGATCCGTGTTAAAGCTGAATATTTGCTCAGATTCCTGCCGCAGCCAAGTTCAAATGTGTCACTGGAACAGAAAGTCAACCTAGACGTGATTCTGTGCATGAGGAAGTGTTAGATTAGAACATCCCTTTTTATTTTTATCTTTGCCTCACAACAAAAACAGCAGCGGGTGTCAGAATTGTTCCAGCTTCCCAGAAACGACACGGCCCTTCTCTTCCTGCAACACAGCACTGTGTTGTGTACGACTGCCTAAAGGTGACATGTTTCCCACAAAACATGGTGTTATCTCCTCCTGCAGGGTTGCTGTTTTGTCTAGCAGCACAGTTAACCCTCTGAGTGTCCTCATTTTGTTGTCTTCACTGAGACACGGGGACACGAGATGGTAAATTTAGCGTCACCTCCTGTATTATCTGTCTAAGCATCCTCTCCTTCTGGCTTGGTTTGTGTAAGAAAAAAACGAAATAAAAACTAAAATAAGCCAAAAGTGACATTTTGGATTTCACCATCCACTCAGGTGAAGGTAAAGGAGATAGAAAAGCTATTTTTTAGTTGGTGTGTCATTTCAGCCCTTTCCTGCTGTCGGCAAGCGAGCAGAGAGACACTGGAAGGACGACAAGAAGCGAGGCAGGCAGATAGGGTGAGGGAGACTGATTTTTCTAGAGGGCCGTCTAAAGCTTGTGGGCGACGTTGCTTCCATCTCGACTCGGGGTTGTAAATCAAGCCTCCCCTCCGGGGGCCTATCTTCCATTCCCAGACCTTCACAACAGCTTGTTCTCCAGCCTGTGACGAGAAGGGCTGTTGTCACAGCAGCCATCGATCGTGTGGGATGAGTTTGTCGGACCGGGAGATTTTACCCATCTGAGCGTGGCCACTGAAGTGTCCCATCTTGTCTCCGTGTCTGTCTGAGGGCCACACTCTCTGTCAAATGCCAAGTCACTACAAGCTATTGTCAGCGGCACCTCGCAGAGATGCATTTTGTAGAAGAAAACAGGACTCTCTGACTGAAAAGACACATTATTGAGCACTCAACACTTTGTAGATGGAGCCACTTAAAGGCAGCGACACATGAAGACAAGAGACACAGATGCTCCTCTTCAGCTGAGCTAAGTGGAGCAAAAATCTTGAACGTTTTGGACAATGAGACATTTTCACTGACCGAATGGACAGAAACCATCTGTTCTATCAAAAATATGTAAAATAGAATTACTGTTTTAAAGATGGGTAATTAAATTGTGAGCCCAGGGATGAAGACAGATTTTTAAATCAAGTGCAAATCTGAATTTTTTTCCATAGTGGTTCTAAAACCAAAGTTTTACCCTTCCCAGTTACACTTTCCTTACAGTAATATTATTCTTACCAAAATGTGCTCACTTTAAAACCAGGAGGTAGAATTATTCCACTCTTTAAAAGCCAATTAACGGAGAGTTTCATGGAAATCAGAAACAGCATTTGATCTCCTGGATGTCTTTTTGAATTTATTAGGGAATAAATTACACAAATTTGACAGTTCCCAAATTAAAGACCCCCATCCATCAGACATTTCTGTCTGGTGAATACCTAACAAGCTCAACTCCACTAATAAATTATTGAATTTTCCAACCCATCCCTGTGCTTTTGACACTCCGATGCAACAGTGTGTTTTAAAAAGAACACATATTTTCAATTCACTGCTTGCCATTTATATAATAATGACAAATTTGAAGCTTATATTATTTAAAAGTAAGCTAAAAACTGCTTTTCGTCATGACGGAGAGGCCAAAAACTAGATTTAAAAAAATCTTAGAGTTAAAAGGTAGGTGAAAATGTGCGTAAGTTGATAATAACAGAAATGCAACCCAAGCGCGTCACCAGTGCCTGCACGTTTTATTTATTTTTTTGACTTTCTCTCTCCTCCGGCAGTTTCAAAGCATTTCTTCATCTTGTTTCCTCACCCTGAAACCCACAAGAGCACACCCACTCAACCTCCCAGCCCGCTGAGAGCACTTGAAAGCAATTTTCTTTTAATCAAGTTTACTATAAAGGGCCCTCTGATGCCAGCCTCAGCAGCACTTCCATTTGTTTTTGTTTTTTTGTTTGTTTTTTTCAGCTCCATCTCTCTGAATCTTATTGATTTCTTTATGAGTGTTATGAAATACTGTTTACTGAAAGGGTGCAAATTTGCCATGTTTACTGCTCTTTCTGCACAGGAGGTCTCGTTTTTCATGCATCCAAATAAGGATTCTTTTTGGCATCAAACAAATGCCATTTTTGTCATTGAAAGATTGTGTGGCGTGAACACTTCCCGCAGACCGAGGACGTGGAAGAAAATGTCCTAATTTGCCTGACAATCCATTGGAAACCCCAAAAACATTTCATTAGCAAACAAAAAGCAGTGAAATGATTGCTGCTGCTGCTGGTGCTTGGGGAAAAATGTTCTAAATAGTTCCCGTTTAGTTTCACTTGCAATCAATTAGTCACTGCAGCTGTGCTCATTTTATTGGAGTTGGGGATGGAAATGGAGTGAGCTCAGGCATGGATCAATATGGAATAAAACGGACCTGAATAAAGTCATTGAATAGGGGAAATAAGTCTTTGGTGAACCAACCCGAAGGTGGTGTTTGGTCAGAACCATCACTTGTGCCAAACGGTAAAATAAAAACACACAAAGCTGATCTGATTAAGCATGAACAGATATTTATAGACTCGTCTCCTTCGGGTGCCCTCTGGGAAACAAGTTCCTTGCTGTATCATATTAATAAGGAACATATTTTATAACCGCTTAATAGTCACTGACCTTGAATGTGAAGTGAATAATGTGAGTGTTGGCCTGCTGCATTGTTAATTCAGATGAGTGTTAGAACAAGAGCACCTTTGTCGAAATATTATGATCGAAGACGCGTCTCGCTGCTGCAGAGAGAATACAAAATCGGAGAGGAAACGCTGCATCACAAACTGTTTATGGTTGTGTGGGACCCACTCAGTCCAGAGGAAAGATAAACCTCTGTTTGATTCCTCGGAATACGGAGTTTTTTGTATTTTTACTTTAATGCACCAGGTGACCTTTTAGGAGTTGACTCAGCAGGCAGGTCTTTTGAAAGAGAAGGTTTTCGTCTCCTAATCCAAACGGGGAAGATTCAGAGTAAAAAAGGCTCATCAAATTCTTACCAAAAGCTTTCAAGAGGTGCGAGTGTTGGTTTGGAGGCTGAAACAAAATAAAATCCAAAAATGAAGTCTGCAGGATGTGCTGTGAATCGAACAACAGCATGTTAGGGCAAAAGAGAAGAAGAAGAAAATAAACGAGGAACGATTTTGTTTTTGTTTCATTCCCAGGTTTGAGATTAAAGTTGAAATGTTGACAGATCGGTCCAGATGGGTCCTAACCAGCCCAGTGACCTAGTGGCAGACTGTCTACCCTGAGACTGGGATACTGGGGTTTGATTTCCAGTCGGGTCATACCAAAGATTTAAAAAATGGGACCCAGTGCCTCTCTACTTGACACTCGGCTTTTAGTGGTTGGACTGGGGGATTTAACCACCAAATAGCTCCCAAACGCAGCCACAGCTGCAGCTCACCGCTCTGTACGGGGGGAATGGGTCAAATGCGGAGATGAAATTCACCAGTGTGGGATGATGATTGTGGGACTTTTTGACTTCAAACAATAAAACTCTATTATGCTCCTGAACCAGATTGTGTTCTGTTCCTTACATTTAACAGTGATTGGTTCCTCTGGGTGAGCTTGAACAGCATCCATCCATTCATCATCTGCTTATCCGGTGTTGGGTGGTGGGGGCAGCAGCCTAAGCAGAGAGGTCCAGACTTGCCTCTCCCCAACCACTTGGGCCAGCTCCTCCAGGGAAATCCCAAGAAGTTCTCCAGCTAGCCAAGAGACATAGTCCCTCCAGCGTGTCCTGGGTCTTCCTTTAGGTCTCTCCTGGTTGGGCGTGCCCAGAAAACCTCACCAGGGAGGCATCCTAATCAGATGCCCGAGCCACCTCAACTAACTCCTCTCCATGTGGAGGAGCAGCAGGTCTACTCCGAGCCCCTCCTGGATGACCAAGCTTTTCACCCTATCTCTGAGAGCCCAGCCACCCTGCAGAGAAAATAATTTTAGCTCGCTTGTATCCGTGATCTCGTTCTTTCGGTCACTATCCATCACCTTTCGGCTCAGCTGTCTACGCACCACGAGAGAGTGGTACAACGCCTTCACTCCAGATGGCATCTTAAATGTGAGATGTAATCTTTTCTCCCAGAACAAAACCTCTTTAACATTAAACGTCACAAAAATTTATTTTAGTTGGATTTTCCCCTTTCCTTGATATTTTAATTCTAATCTCAATATTTTTTGTCTGGAAATAATATTTCCAATTTTCCCTTTGCTCACTTTGTCAAGTGGCCCAAATACACATGAACTGAGCTAATTCTTGCTCCAGCAAAGGACAGTTTGTAAAACATGTTATTAAACCCAAAGGAGAGGACTGAACTGATGCTCCAGTTTTTCCTTACGCTGAAGAAGTTTGCTGAAAACTAATTTCTTATAAGATATTTGAGGTGCTTATAACTGTGGAATAAGTGCAGCAAAACAGTATAAAAGTAAAAATATTCCAAACTCCAAAAGTAGTCTGCATTTTTGTTTAGTCAAGAAGGTTAAAAGTTTGTGATTCTTGTGTTAAAAAAATAGAAGCAAAAGATGAGCAAAGTTTTCCAAAACTGCGAGGACAAATTTCAGGAAGCGTAGTGAGGAGGAGGAAGAGCGTGGGAGTTGGATGACCTACTATAGTTCCTCAATAAGCCAGAGGGGCTTGTTTCCTGCTGTCTAAGGATATACACTAAAGGTAACACAGGTTTAACTGTATAGCACAAGTTCAGCTTTAAGGGGAATTTTTTCACATGAGCTGAAAACATGTCAAAAGTTCAGTTTAATGACTCCAAGATAGAAGCTTTCTGATGTTTTGTTCTTCTTGCAGCTCAAAAGAACACGACGTACAGAGAGTGTTGCCTGTGACCGAACCCGAAAGAGACTGGCTGTCCTGAGCCTACAGGTGAGCCTCAATGTTCTACGTTTCCTCTCTGAGATTAATAACTGAGGTGATGGATGGAAGGATCAGGCATCGTGACGTGCATGCACTGCATGGCGTGTCAGGATGACCGCTTGAGTGATCCGTCACTGTGTTACAGGATTTCAGCACCTGTCGTTCCACGTGTAATGTGCAAGAGCAAAACAGAAAAAATACCAACAGAAATGTTGAGTTAGCTGCACTCCTCTATACACACAAAAGCCACGCAAACATCTATAAATCTGCTCATTTAAGTTGTCTTTTACACGTTCTCCCACCAAAAAAGAAGTATTTTGTGCCCCACGTGTAATGGCTGGACTAATTCCTGCACCATACAGAAATCATAAACTATGCTAATCCATGAACAACACGAAGAACATGATAGAAAACATTTGAAAACATTCAAGTAAAACTTTGGGCTTTCTAATTTAAAAGTTACTAGATTAAATCCTGCAAACACGTAAATTGAAACATGGCATGAATGCCAAAGTAAAACTAAAAATTGCAAAGAAACTTTCCATTTAGAAAACAGTGTCAGCAGCTCTTATTCCATACATCAAGTATTAAATTTTCAACCTACACAGCAGCTTAATGTATTTTAATGAAACTCCCACTCAGAAAATTCATCCAATTTAAACTTTAAACGTACTTTAAGCAATAAAATGAGAAATGAAAAATGAACCGCGTCCTAAAATGTCTTAATCTGGGTTATTAAAGTGCAATGCCTGCTCTGAAGAACACTTCAACTGGGTGACAAAAAGAATAAAAGCTTCAGACATTAATAGCCTTATTTCCCTGACTTTACCTATTTGCTGCTCCTATCTTCTTCACTTTTTCTATTTTCCGCAGCCTGGTTCATAATT